>NC_072444.2:6012500-6612500 GCF_028878055.3 Symphalangus syndactylus | reverse complement strand
TTAAGCATTCATCTGAATTCCATTTTTAATATCATTTTCCAAAACAGGCCACTTAACCTATGAATGTTAAAAAGTACTCCCGATATACATATTGGAGTTCAGTCAAGCAAAAGCATGGTGTATGGACACTACTTAAGTATAACTTGATATTTAGGCAAATTGATGAATTTAACATACCATGTAATCTCTACATATATACAAAAGGACTTTTCAACACATTTATGTAAGTTTTGCATAAATACCCTTGAAAATATTCTCAAGTTTTAAGTGGTATTCTAATTATGTCAGTAATTTTAACTGAATAAAGAGATGCATCATGTGCAAAAACTAATCTTGTTTACTTAAAATTGAGAGTAAAATTAATTATAGAAGGTACAAAACACTTGTAATTTTGATTTCAGATATATGACCCACAGGAACCTTCATATATACAAATATTATACACATATATGACAATGTATATTTGAATGTTCATTTTGAAACTGCTTTTCATACTGATACATGAAAATACTTAAATGTCCACCAAAGCAAGGTTATTTATTCATACATTTGAATGATATACAGTAGCTCAAAAGAATAAACTTGAGTTGCATGTACTAATATGGATAAGTGTCCAAAATGAATAGTGAAGCAAAACTAGCAAATTTAATAATGATAAGTTCAAAATTACACCTTTCATATGTAAACATGTGCAATAGTTAAAACTATAAATTTTATGTTGCATAAATATATAATACAGTATAATAACGCATAAGAATGAGAAACACCTTCAAGACTAAAGTTAGGAAATTACAAGACTACAATTTAAATGGTTAGTAGGTGGAATTTTAAATCAGAGGTTACTCCTAAATCCCAATTTTTCCACAGTTGACAAAATAACGGAGTTAAGAAAAATAAACTTAATGATTTCCAGAATGAATGCTTTATTCAAAATGCTACGTAATTACAATTCTAATAAACTTGCAAGGGAATCCAGTCACCCAGAAATTTTTTATGCCTTTCTCCTACATCACGAAAGGGGAAGATTTAATTACCAACTTTGCATTACTTAACGTCAGACTCATAGTATCAGAGCTAAAGAGAAATTTAAGAAACACCTAACTCAACCTCTCCATTTTAAATGACCAAATGAGTTGAGAAGGTTACAATGACATTTCTAAGTTCATATGTAAAAACAGAATTTTGATGACAATGACAGTTTAAGTACTAATAAACACTCCTGGAAAAGTTACTGTAATCCAGGTTATTTTACTGTGCTAAATGCCTTACATTCTTTACCCAATTCAGTTTTCACAGAAATCCTATGAACAAAGCACTTCCAAAATTTACCACTTCACAGCTAAGAAAACAAGGCTTAGAGAAATGCTACACGATCCCCTAGTCATGAGGTTAGTAGGTACCACTGTGGAGACTGAGGCAAAACAGGACGATTTCAAAGCCTATGCTCTGAACAAGTAAACACTAAGCAGGAATTTAGTTCTAGATCTCCCAGTTGTAGTCCAATAATCAGCCAAAAAATGGTGCTGAGAAGAGGGGAAAGAAAGATGTCTTGTATGTGGAGCCTCATGTATTTGATCCCAAATACATCTTCATATTGAAAATCATTAGAGCACAAGGCAATAGAATTATTAGTTTGTTTCTAAAATCATCAACCTTTCCCAAGTTGAACATACAAATATATTTTATCATATATATACTATATGTGTGTATAGCGTGTGTTTATCTAAGTATTCCTGTGGTTTATATATCTGGATGTGGAATTACAAGTGTTTTGTGGTTTATTATTTATTTATTATTATACTTTGAGTTTTGGGGTACATGTGCACAATGTGCAGGTTTGTTACATATGTATCCATGTGCCATGTTGATGTGCTGCACCCATTAACTCGTCATTTAGCATTAGGTGTATCTCCTAATGCTGTCCCTGCCCCCTCCCCCCACCCCACCACAGTCCCCAGAGTGTGATGTTCCCCTTCCTGTGTCCACGTGCTCTCATTGTCTCCCTCTGTTGCTCTGGCTGGAGTCAGTGGTGTGATCATAGCTCACTGCAGACTCCAAGTCCTAGGCTCAAGCGATACTTTTGCCTCGGCCTCTCAAGTAGCTCGGACTACAGGCACGCACCACCATCCCCGGCTAATTTTTTTACAGAGATGGGTCCCACCGTGTTGCTTGACTGGTCTCAGCCTCCTTAAGTCAAGGGATCCTCCCACCTGGACTTCCGAAAGCACTGAGATTACAGGTGTCAGCCACCGTGCGTTTTTTGATTTCTTCAATTAATTTTACTTATACACTTGATTACACAAGATTAATTTTGTGTACATAATGAATCTCTTTTGAGGTTTAAGTTACTGATTAATTAGAGTACCACTTAACAAGCGTGTCATCCCAGCACTTTGGGAGGCTGAAGTGGGCGGCTCACCTGAGGTCAGGCATGAGCCACCGTGCCCGGCTTACACACATTCTTTTCACTCCTGCTTGCAGATCTCTGTTCCCTTCTAATTCCAGTGGAACCACTTTCACTTAGTATCAAAATATCCAGATCCACTCATCAAAGTGTAAATAATCCTCCAGCAAATTACCTTTGCAAATCTATTTTTATGTAATATTTCCTTAACTTCTTCTTACCTACATCCAGTAGTCATTTTACAAGGCAGAATTTTTTCTATTTTATATAGAACTGAGGCAGTATTTGAAAAAAATCTCAAAACACTCTTCAGGAAGGACTGGCATCTAAAACACCAGTTCCAATATATATTTCAGTAACATTTTAAAGGACAGATGCTTTTCAAAATGTTATTATAATTTAAAAAAATGTAACCTTCCTCTCTGAGTTCATGTTTATGGAAAACTAATATTTCATAAATGCCAAGTTACTATGATGTATTATCTAAATGCTGCCCCTGCCATTCTATAAATACAAAAATCATAACCTTCTAACTAACTTTGGTATTAGTCAACAACTGTGCTGATGAAAAGTAAAATCAATTCATTTAAAATAATTTTCCATGAACAAAATCAAGTAACTTGTAAGTAGTATGGTAGATGAACCAAAAAATAAAGTAACATTAACCAGAAAGACATGCCATGGACTTCTCTAATCTTTTTTTGGAACACCCTTTTCATGCATATGAAAATAAAAATTAAATATAAAATACCTACTTTATGTATGTACTTTTACTTGTGTCTATTGTTCTTTAAAGATTAAAATAACTCCTAAAGCCTGGATAGCTGAGCCCATTGTGCTCTTCTGCCCATAAAATAGATCGGATGTGCAGTGAAAGAGGTAAAACTTAGGCTTTCAGGTTAGTTATGACGATGGAAACACAATTCTATTCAATAGTGTTCATCTTGGTCTTTCAAATGTTTAAGGTCACAAGGCAAAAGAGAACAGACTTTAAGAATGTTCGTGTATTACTTCTCGTCTTACCCAATAGCTACATTAGTTCAATTAGGCCAGTGTTTTGGAGTAAACAGCACTGTGAAATGTGTCGTGGAGTCCGGAGGCTCCACCACCTACCTCCATGTAGTTGTTCTGTCCGATGGAGCCTAGAGTAATACCTTAGGAGATGCATTACATCTACAGGTACCAACCAGGAAGGGTAGTCTTGAATTAAATGGCTTTAGAACACGTTATAAGAGCAAATCGAAGCTTCTAGGTATTAGAACCACTTCAATCACAGAGCGTCTCTGGGTTCTATCTGTGGCCAGCATCAAGTATCTGTCTGCCCTCCCCGAATGCTTTCTCTCATCATGTGGATCTTCTAGATGGTCTTATTCTTCCCCAGCCAGCCAACTTGATCAACAAGCCTAGGTATATTAGATATGTATAAAGTTGGTTCTTAAATAAAGTCCATTTCTGTATCTAGGTAAGTAATGTCTTCAGACTTACAATTTCATTGATATCTAGAAAGAGTGACTCTAGTTAGCTTCTAGTGTCAGTTTTTCTAGCAGCTTCTTTAAAAACAAAAATCCTCTCTGGAACAAAGCTTCCTTGCAAGTATTGCTGTTGGCAATAGTCCTCTTTACTGAAATGCTTATCCGGTGAAACTTGCGCTGTGCCAGTGAGCCTGCAGGTTGATGGTCCTTTTGTTCAACTTCTCCATTATAAAGCAACCTCTCTGATCACCCTTTTAAAACTAAAGACCAAAGAATCAAATGAGATCAGGAAGTGACCAGAGCTCACAGGTCATCAACTCCTCTTCTTAGCATATTATAGCACACAGTCTAAGCCCGAAAAACACAGCAGAACCCATTACAGCTCTCGAGTTCCAGTTATTAACATTGATTTTTTCCAATGGGAAATTTTCATTAGAAGCTATCACAGGACTCACATTCAGTAATAACTTAGATTAGGATACATACTGGAGCCTTTGTCCTTAGAGTAGGTGCCACTGAGTCACTATTAAAAGGAGTCTTTTTGATCTTAGTAAATTCTCACAGGGCCTATCTCAGTCTAAACTGTAACTGGCCTTTACTAGTGATGTCATGTGTAGTTCAAATTAATATTGTAATGTATATAAATTGTATATATAGGTATAATACATGCATGTATTTACAATTATTTATTTTATTTTATTTTTTAATAAGATAAAAGTTAGAGGTTAAAATATGACTCTAGGCCATTGTGCTTTAGAATGAAGAGCACAGACATGGGTTGGAAATGTAAATTTTGGCCCAATTTAATTTCTGTGACAAATTCATTAATGTCTTCAAGGTTCAGGCTCTATGTATGAGACAAATGAAAACAGCTCTAAGATTCCTGAAAACCCTAAAATATTAAACTTCCACTCTGCCATTAGTTCAGATAAATCATTTGCCAATTTGCCCCACAAGAACCAGGCATCTTTAAATGGTAACATAACATGCACTTCTCTCTCCCAAAGTGTGGTGCATAAACGTTCTGCTTCTCAATAACACAGGATGCCTGCTAAAATGTGCTGTCAGGGGGATTAGTAAGGAAATGTTGTATCAAAACTTCTGCAGATGTGGCCCTGAAATACACATTGTAATAAATCCTCCAGGCCTCTCAAGTTAGGAATAACTGGTTTATAAAATTGTACTTACTTAAAAATTATAGATAAACAGATTTCACCGTAACCCATTCTTTCTGTTCTGAATGAAATAAGGCTCTATATTCAGACTGACTTTTCAGTGAAAAACAACTTAAAATAGTGACAAATCATCTATAAGTTTAAATGAATATAACTAGGAGACCTGAAAACTCAGGTTTAGCAGTCATCTTCCAACAGTTTGAGAGCCCACAGGAGCCACAGAGCCCTCATGTCTCTCCAGAGAAGCAGGGTGATTCTTCCCCCTAAACACCATGCAATTCTTGAAGTGAGTGAAAGCATCCCTGCTCACACTGATACCCTCTCAAGTGAACTCAAAGTTAAGCCATCTCCAGCCAGACCAGATATCCTGGCCCATATCTCATTCATTAATATATGTTGAGAAGCCTTTGTTTCTTGGAAACTACATGAAGTGAATAGGCTGTGGACTCCACTGGACATAGTGGTCTATATTTAACCAATTCCCTTCACACATATGTATCAGATGCTCTCTTAGTTACGGAGCTGCAGTGGTGAATAAGAAAGCCACAGTCCTGTACTCCCAGGGTTTCAATTCTGAAGACGAAGACAGGCACAGAAACCCAACTGAGCAAAGAGAAGAGATTATTACAAAATGTGTTCACATGCAAAGTGAAGCAAGGGACTGAATATACAACAAGGGTTTTGGGGCGAACATTAGATACAATCTTAATTCAGATTATATAAGATTCATACATATAATTTTTATATATAGATATATTAATTTGGGCCGGGCGTGGTGGCTTATGCCTGTAATCCCAGCATTTTGGGAGGCCAAGGCGGATGGATCACTTCAGTCCAGGAGTTTCAGACCAGTCTGATCAACATGGCAAAACCCCATCTCTACTAAAAATAAAAAAGTTAGCCGGGTGTAGTGGTGTGCGCTTGTAGTCCCAGCTACTCAGGAGGCTGAGAAAGGAAAACTGCTTGAACCCAGGAGGCAGAGGTTTCAGTGAGCCAAGATTGTGCCACTGCACTCCAGCCTGGGTGACACAGCAAGACCCTGTCTCAAAAGAAAAAGAAAAAAAGAAATATTAATTTGGATTATACAGATTCTAACCACTTCTTTCAAGTGAGAATATTTAAGGTAAGACCTGAGAATAAAAAGAGTTAGCTTTTCATACACTACAGAAAGATTCGTCTTATAGGAAAAACCCCCAGTGTTCATGGACCCTAATATATGAGCAAGATCTTGGCATGTAGAAGAAACCTGTGAATTGGATGAAATGAAAAACTGAAAAGTAGGAATCTGGATGAAGTACAGAAGGGAGAAAGACTAATGTGAGACGTGGCTGAAAGAGAAGGATATGTGAAACAGTACAGGTCTTCATTAGTAATGATGAGGAACATAAATGTTAGTCCAAGTACACCAGAAAAGTGGGAGAGTTGGAAACTGAAAGACATGTTAAGAGATCACTTTGGTTTCTCTGTAGCTAACAGGGTGTAGGAGATTAAGAATTAAAGTAGGTTGACTAAGGATGACCTAAGAAAATAAGCATAGGTAAGAAAATATGTGGCTCTGGCTAGGCTGGGGACATTGGAAATCAAAAGAGGTGGAGGAAATTACAGATGTATTTGGAACCAAAATATTTTTTAAATGAATGTTGAATTGGATATTGTCAGAATATTGAGGAAGGGCCAAAAATGACTTATAAGCGTCTAGCATGGCTGGCAGTGCCACTTACTGACATGTGGGAAACCAGGACATGTTACCTCTGAATTATTCGAGTGCTATTGTCATGTAAATAATCAACTCCCAGAATAAAGGTCTGGGCCAAACTCTAAGACTGGAAATTATGAGCTGTTTAGTAGTGTTTAGAGCTTAGAGAGAGTATGTGTGTGGAGAGAAAAGAAGAGCAATTAGGACAGAACCCTTAGAAACATCAATATTTAAAATTTGGGAAGAGAAACAGAAACAAATAAATTGTGGGAAAATGAAGCTCAGGGTAGTTGCAAGGGAATGCTAAAAATGAACTATGGCATTTGAGGAGGAAAACGTGGAAACTGAAAGCAAGAGAGTACGGATGGATCGTGAGGGAGCAGCAGCAGCTGTGTCCTAAGAAGAGTCTCAGTGAAAATGAAGGGTTGTAGGAATGAGGACATCTGGGCCAACGAGCTGGCAAGGAGTGATGTCCAGGAGGCAGAATATTTGCATCTAGATCCTGGTGGTATATACCCTTATAGAAAATGTTTCAGATTTGATGACAATAAAGTGGAGGAAAGAAAAAAAGTAATGGAAATAAAGATGTCAAAAAACGGGGAACCGAGGTTTGTACTGGTCCTTTCACGTGAAAGCTGAGCCACTAAAATGATGGCTGAACTTGCCTGAAGATGATATTGAGCAAAAGATCTACAGCCTTAAATAAATGGCAAGAGGCCAGGTGCAGTGGATGATGCCTGTAATCCCAGAACTTTGGGGGGCTGAGGCAGGCATATCACCTGAGGTCAGGAGTTCGAAACCAGCCTGGCCAACATGGCGAAACCCCGTCTCTACCAAAAATACAAAAATTAGCTGGGTGTGGTGGTATGCACCTGTAATCCCAGTTACTCAGGAACCTGAGGCAGGAGAATCACTTGAAACCGGGAGGAGGAGGTTGCAGTGAGCCGAGATCACACCATTACACTCCAGCATGGGTGACAGAGCAAGACTCCATCTCAAAAAAAAAAAAAAATAAGACCAGAGTGCCCAGGAGGGAGGTCTGTTGATGATGGTAATACCAAAGGGGCATGGCCGATATTTCCAAGGGGTTTGAGTTTCAAAGGAACAGTCTAATTTGCAAGGAGCGGAGAAATTAACAGTCTAGAAGTTGTAACGGGAACCAAGAACAACCACCTCGGCTTCCAGCCATAGGTATGTGGAGGGTGAGAAAAAGACCTGTCTCAATTTATGAAAGCTAGAGGAAAAACTGCACTTTAGTATCAACCAACTTTTGTTTTAAGATAATTACAAACCAATATGGAACTTAGCAAGAGTCAATTCTGACAGTTTCCTGCAGCTTAGTAAATTCTGCACAAAATTAAGATTTAACACAAAAGTAGAGAAAAATTTTAATGGCATAGCACATTTCTTCACAATTCCTTAAACCAAATAATTCCCTGTTCTTCTAACTCTCACCTTACACTATCAACTAGGCTTCTTATTCAATGAACGGTTTAAGTCTACTAAGACACACACACACACACACGTCTTATCCAGCTGCAGATCTCATTTTTGAAGGTACACTGAAAGTACATAGATCATTCTATAATCATCAACTATGAAGATTGTGAGCAACTGGAACAAGTATTCTTGGAAAAGAAGTTTCCTGTGTATAAGAAAAAAAAGAGTCCAACTCTGGGAACTGACTTGGCTGAGTCATCATTATATGCCACTGGCAAGAAATCAAGAAGTAACTCAGGACTGATAAACTTTGTTAAAGGAAATGGAAACAGCCTATCTGTGAGGCTTAATTCTTGATAATCTGGCCAAGATATAGCATCTGGATAAGAGTTCACTGACTCAACTAAATTTTGTGAAGGTGAAGTACTTGTTAAAATGAAAGATCTATTTAGAGAGAAATAAGTAGACATAATGTCTGCACTATGGATAGGTGTATACCTGTTTTTTGCAAAAACAGTTTGTATCTTTGAAATGCTGGTTTGCCCTGGACAGAGCTAACTTAAATAGAGACCTGGCGTGGTGGTTCATGCCTGTAATCCCAGCACTTTGGGAGGCCGAGGAGGGTGGATCATGAGGTCAGGAGATCGAGACCATCCTGGCTAACACGGTGAAACCCCGTCTGTACTAAAAATGCAAAAAATTAGCCGGGCATGGTGGCGGGCACCTGTAGTCCCAGCTACTCTGGAGGCTGAGGCAGGAGAATGGTGTGAACCCGGGAGGCGGAGCTTGCAGTGAGCCGAGATCGCGCCACTGCACTCCAGCTGGGTGACAGAGAGAAACTCCGTCCCCAAAATATATATATATAGTTTTTTTATATATATATGTATATATACCCAAAGGATTATAAGTCATGCTGCTATAAAGACACATGCACACGTATGTTTATTGTGGCACTATTCACAATAGCAAAGACTTGGAACCAACCCAAACGTCCAACGATGATAGACTGGATTAAGAAAATGTGGCTGGATACATATGTAACAAACCTGCACATTGTGCATATGTACCCTAAAACCTAAAGTATAATAAAAAAAAAAGAAAATGTGGCACATATACACCATGGAATACTATGCAGCCATAAAAAAGGATGAGTTCATGTCCTTTGTAGACACATGGATGAAGCTGGAAACCATAATTCTCAGCAAACTATCACAAGGACAAAAAAAACCAAACGCTGCATGTTCTCACTCATAGGTGTGAATTGAACAATGAGAACACATGGACCCAGGAAGGGGAACATCACACTCCGGGGCCTGTCATGGGGTGGGGTGAGGGGGAGGGACAGCATTTGGAGATATACCTAATGTAAATGATGAGTTACTGGGTGCAGCACACCAACATGGCACATGTATACATATGTAACAAACCTGCACGTTGTGCACATGTGTCCTAGAACTTAAAGTATATATATATATATATATATATATATATATATATATATATATATATAAATATAAAGAGAAAACCATTAAAGAAAGG
Source organism: Symphalangus syndactylus (assembly GCF_028878055.3). Lineage (NCBI taxonomy): Eukaryota > Metazoa > Chordata > Mammalia > Primates > Hylobatidae > Symphalangus > Symphalangus syndactylus. Next base: position 6,602,774 of record NC_072444.2, on the reverse strand, counting down.
CTATAATACACAGGAACACACAGACATACATACACCTGTGTGTCTATATCTTCAGTTGTCACACTTTTTCTATACAGACTCCACACGAGACAAACATGTTACATTTTATGAGAAACTATAAGTGGAAAGAGGAGAATTTGTGAAATCAATATAGAATGTTCCTTGTTTAGCATAATTCTAACTGTTTCTCATTAGAGGTCTGAGTATCAATCTGTATTATATGTGGCCATGCTGGCATTTGGGAAATTCCACAAGAAACTTTTTAAATATGAATTTGGAAAAGGGAAAAGGATTTTTAAAGTGTCTTTTTTTGTTCTGCATTCTATGTGGAACATCTATTTTGTGCTAACTGCTCGTGTTAGCTTGTGATTGCCTGTGACTATGTGGAAGATATACTTTACGTGACTATGTGAGCAATAGTCTTAAAGTTAAGAAATCTAAAATTTGGTTGGTTTAGTTGCTAATTAGGTAAATTACCTTGTAATGGTTACTTAACCTCTCAAAGATTAATTATCTTCAGTGGTACATTGAAGGTTCCATTCATATTGATTTTAGTAGACTTATCCTACTAAAAAGTAAATTTAACAGAAATTATTCTAGACCTCATTATTTCAGGAGACCCCACCCCAGCTTTTATTCCTAACTTCAAGAAATGCAGAGAAATTTAAAAATTCGATGTTCTCCCAATTCAACAGAATATAACTGAACTAAATCGATTTATGTATAATTCATTATTTCAACCTTTAACGCTATATCCGAGCGGTTTGTTTTCACCATAAAGTTATAGCTGTTTAGGCCAATAATTAAAGAGGACCTTGATAGAGAATGACAAGAGAGGATGATCACCCTATTGTCTATCTTCCAGCTGTTTTCAATGCCCTGAAGTTTTATTCACACCCAAATATTAGAATCTTATCTGAGAGAGCGTACTCAAATGATGAATCATGCTAATTTCTCAAGAAAAGTGTTACAGAATAATAAATGCCTTTCTGGTCAAAGCACTGATGCTCTGGAAATAATCTTTATCCAAATGAGGTACAGGAATTGTTAGGACTATTAAAAGTTTGTATATGATATCTGCCAGGTTCGACTGAGCTTCACTTAAAATCTACCATATTAGGGCCAAGTGTAATGACTCAAATTAGTGAACTTAAAAATTGTTTTAAAATGTTTCCTGGAGACATTTCAAATATTGCTCTCTGATTTATCACTGTTACTTTTGCTGAATTCAATTTGATGCCAAGATTTATTCAGATTAATCAAATGCCATAAACTCTGATACCTAATGTTCCTTAACACCTTAAGAACTTTTAAACAGATCAAATGTTGAAGATACGCTTTTAGTGAAACTGTACCTAAGCACATGAATTCTATTGAATATAGCTTTTTAGAAGACTAACAAAGAAAGAAGACTTAGGAAATTCGGAAACATTTTTTAAACCTTCTAGAGGGAATTAAACTACTGAAAAATAATTTCAATTGGTGAATCTAATGGCATTAATCAGAAGATAAGAAAAAAGTAACCATAAAACTTTATGGGGGTAATATTTGCTATGAGGATCAGGAAAAACAACTAATGGATATTAGGCTTAATATCTGGGTGATGAAATAAACTGTACAACCAATCCCATGGCATAAGCTTACCTCTGTAACAAACCTACACTTGTACCCCTGAACTTAAAAGTTAAAATTTAAATAAATAACGTTGTGCTATTAATTTCAACCAGAGCCTTTCCAAGGTGCAGGGAACTTTTGAGAATTTTATTTCTTGCAAAAGGAAACTTGATTCCTTGCTTAGGGCCTTCCTAGGAAAACCTCTATTCTTTGGAGAAGCATCATACTCCTACAATATTTAAGGACCATCATATTTGTCAGACTTTTTTTCTGTTTTACTGTGAGCAGTTTACAGAACATAAAGAAAAATCAAATCCGAAGGTGCACTACACGTGTTTTATCAAAAGGAACATTTTTGTGTACTTTTAAGAAAATACGACAAATTGAGTTTTCTGACCTATTACCAAGTTAGACATCTTGAGTGAATTGAATCTGTTGTAATCCTGTTTGGTTTTCATCCCATGGCTCTGGAAAACTGACATTTATCTCCAATTTTTCAACTCTGCTTCTTTCCAGTACCTCATCTATACGACTATTATAGTACTTTTCATCTGCTTCTACCACTACACTATGGCTGCATTACTTTTAACACAGTGTCCCACATGTTACCCATTTCTACCTTATATAAAGAGTAGAAATTGAATTGTAATTGAGTATCCAGTTGCCTCATATTCAGGTCTTCAACTGAAATAACTCCAGCTATCTCAAAACTTCAACCCTCTCTGGAAGTATTGGACCAAATTATCCCAGATTATAGCACTCTCAGGCTAAAATTACTAATGCTTCTATAGTTTCAGAGACTGTATCAGGTTATTCAACACAACATTCCATGCACCATTCCAGCCTCATATAATCAGAGGACACTTAGACGACTTTAATAGCCTTCAAAAGACACCCTCCTCTTTTACTTATATATATATTTATCTATTTATTTAATGGAGACAAGGTCTCACTCTGTCACCCAGACTGGAGCGCAGTGGCATAATCACGGTCCACCGCAGCCTGCACCTGCCGGGCTCCGATCCTTCCACCGCAGCCTCCTGAGTGGCTGGGACCACAGGCGCCGCCACCACGTCTGCCTGGTTTTTGTATTTTTGTGGAGATGGGGTTTCACATGTTGCCCAGGCTGATCTGAGACTCCTGGGCTCAAGAGATCCACCTGCCCCGGCCTCCCAAAGTGCTGGGATTACATGAACGAGCCATTGTGCCCAGCCGGTCCCGCCCGGTTTTTAACCTTCGTACTGTTTATATAATCATCCTTCACAAAATAGAACACTTCATTACTCGATGGTTCTCATTATTCTAATATGAAGAACTATATTAAGAAAATAAATTCCTGGCCGGGCGCGGTGGCTCACACTTGTAATCCCAGCACTTTGGGAGGCCGAGGCGGGCGGATCACAAGGTCAGGAGATCGAGACCACGGTGAAACCCCGTCTCTACTAAAAATACAGAAAATTAGCCGGCGTGGTGGCGGCGCCTGTAGTCCCAGCTACTCGGGAGGCTGAGGCAGGAGAATGGCGGGAACCCGGGAGGCAGAGCATGCAGTGAGCCGAGATCGCGCCACTGCACTCCAGCCTGGGCGACAGAGCCAGACTCCAGCTCAGACAAAAAAATAAATCAATAAATTTCCAATATTTCCTAGCATATCCAATTTAATTCTATACATCACATAAAAATAAAAGCCGTCTTACTGTGTTAGTTTCTTACTGCTGTTACAGTAAATTAACATAAACTCAGAGGCTTAAAACAACACATTTTTTTTCTTTATACTTCTGGGGGTCAGAAGTCCAAAATGGGTCTTAGTGTGCTAAAATCAAGGTATCATCAAGTGTATATTTTGTCTAGAGATTCCAGGAGAGAATTCACCAGGTTTGAGGGGTCACATGTATCCCTGAGCTCTTGGCCTCTGCACATCTTGGACACAGCACATCACTTCAGCCTCGGCTCCAGTTTCCCCAAGCTCTTCTGCTCACTCTGGTCTCTCCGCCTTCCTGTCTGAAGGTTCTTTGTGACTACAGTGGGCCCACCTAGATAATTCAGGATAATCGCTCCAGTTTAAGGTGAGGTGATTAGCAATCTTAATTCCACCTCTAACCATAATGCTTCCATGCTGCCTAACAACACATTCAAAAGGTCATCCTGCTAAGGGTCATTATTCTACCTACACACTAAGTGACTGAGAAAAAGTAAAGTTATCTATCATGCCTTACCTATGGCGAGGAAATAATAACTTATAATGATTTATCTACGAAAACCTGTTTTTAAAAGCTTTGGTCCTAGTCTATTGATTAAAGTTTTGGTATATTCCAGATAAATTTCATGTCCTTGATGCTAACACATTGTGCACAGTAGATGGCCTTTTTAAAATAGTACTGCATAAAGGAATATTTAAGGTTGTCTGGACAATAGAAAAGGAACTTTAGTTGCTATGCCACAAAAGGCCGGATTTCTGCACATTACACCTCCTACCAGTGCACACATGTGCCAAACTCCTTCCTGAAAGCCTGGTTTATGTTTCCTATGTGCTTAGCAATAGTTTTACTCTCACGACTGTTTATATTAAGTCCTATTTTTTAAAGCATATCCTCATTTGTTTGTTTTCCTGAGCCTCTGAACTGGATTTCATCTGGTATGTATTGCACAGGTTTGCACACTTGATTGTACGCTACCTTAAAGCATCCTCTTGTGTTCTGGACACGGTTATTTTTCTCCATGGTAAGGTGATAAGTTACTTCTCTGAGGACTTGCCACCTTAGAATGCAGTGGTGACATCACCTGCTCAGGCTCTGTCTGCAATGTGGAATTTAGTATTTTCCAACTTCTGGTCTAACTTGAACTTCATAATTAAGCAGAGCCGCCTTTTGAGGGAACAGTAGGGTGTCTGCCCCTAAACGTCTGTGTAAATGCAGAGACACATTTGGGAACATAACTGACTTTTATGTACAGAAGCCAGATGCATTTCATGCCCATGCATGCTTAGGGAAGCAAGTTCATCTCATCTATCACAATAAGCATCTGTGCCACTGAATTCCACTGCAGGATACTTTTCACACTTAGACAACAAAACATTTAAGGAAATAAAAGCTCTTTCCAATAAAAATGTGCATCAAATACTGTGTGTATGTTTAAAAAAAAACCTTCCTCTATAAGATAAGGCCACAGGAACTACTAAAAAAGCATTCTTGAAATACATTTTCTGATAGGAATCTAGGCCCTTGCCTTATATAAGATTTAAGGAAAGTGATGTGTGTGTCTTTATACTTGAAAGGCTGTTTTCAACAGCAAAGGGTATGCTTTGAGGTATCAATATAGTTTTGAGAATGCAAAAGTTTAAAAGAAATGGAATGCATATTCTCCAGGTATGAACATGCAATTGTCATTATTTTCCTACCATCTACTAGATTAGAAACAGAAGAAAAATTATGGAAATGTCTGTTTTCCCTCAATAGGAGTACCTATTTATTAAAGTTAATTAATTACTATTCTTTAAACATTTTCAAAATAGACTCATAAGTGACAACTTTCAGAGAAAACAAGGGTTTTTGGATGTAAATATTTACTTATAACATGGATAAAATAATTTTGTTAAATATTAACTCCATATTCATAATGTTCTCTATTGTTTTTGCATTTTGTTTAACAATAGAGAATCTAAGACATTTAGTGTTCATGAGTTTCATACAGTTTCCTGTCAATGTACTTTGTCTTTTTTTTATTGGACTACTAATCATTTATTTATGATTTGTTGGAACTACTCATATTTTAAATATGTCAAGTGAATTGCAAGCACTTGTTGCTGATTTGATATTTGCTTTTTACACATATTCATTGTATCCTCTGAAAAAGAAAAGTTTTATATTTTAACAAATTCCAATCCATAATTTTTTTTTTAAATTTTCTGTTATTGGTTAGGGCTATGTTTGGATATTTAATTTTAACCGTAATGTTGCAAGTGATATTTGTCTATGGTATTTTTTCTTTATATTTTGAAAAAGTGTATTTGACATCCACTATGGAATTAATATTTATTAATGACATATTATACCTTTGTGCAACTATAAAATACATATAGCCAATTATCTGAACACCATTTTATGAACTGTTTATCACTTATCCACTGATTTGAAACACTATCTTTATCATATATTGGATTTTAGGTTTATCGAGATTATGTAACATGAAATTATTTAATTATGAAATTATGTGAATTCAAGCATGACAGTCAGCTCTTCTTCCCCACCACTACCCTGTAAAAGGATGGATGGAATAATTGCTTCCCTATGGCTTAAGTGTATGAGAGGTATACAACATGGTCTTGATGAAGTGGGAACTACACAGAAACTGTTTTTGGTCCTGAAATGTACTCCAGCTTTACCAATTTGTTCTACACATATACCATTGAGGGTAGAAGCTGAATTTTGCTAATGATTATATTTACACTACTTAACATTGTGCCAGATACTGAGTAGATGCTTAGAAACATGTTTAATGACTTGTTTTATTGCTAGAGACCTAATTATCTGCTGTAGTGGTGCTATCTCATTCAGAATCATTTTGACCAGCCTTTCTCCATCATGAATAAAACACTTATTTACACACTTGTGTACATGCACATGTGCATAGAAACACACACACCCTTTGCAGAGACAAACTGTATCGAAAGCATGTACAAACATTATAGTATTTTTGTTGATTCTGACCTGATTCTGATTCTATTGTATACATTTTCATTCTGATCACAATAACAATAAAAATAGAAAACTATAAGTTGTGAAGCTGGAAGATGCAGAACATGAAAGATCGAATTACCAATTTTTTTTTCTATTTTCTTTAGTTGGCTGCTGATAAAATCAGAAAAGTAATGGACACAAAAATGAAAGTATGCAATGTGTGTGCGTGTGTGTGTGTGTGTATCACATGCACTCGTTTCCATGATGTACATATGGAATTTCATAACCAGCCAAACTAAGCTTCATAAGTGAATGAGAAATAAAATCCTTTACAGACAAGCAGATGCTGACAGATTTAGTCACCATCAGACCTGCCTTCCAAGAGCTCCTAAAGGAAGCACTAAACATGGAAAGGAAAAACCAGTACCAGCCACTGCAAAAACACACCAAAATATATAAACCAATGAAACTAGGAAGAAACTGCTTCAACTAATGTGCAGAATAACCAGCTAACATCATGATGACAGGACCAAATTCACACATAACAATATTAACGGTAAATATAAATGAGCTAAATGCCCCAATTAAAAGACATACACTGGCAAATTGGATAAAGAGTCAATACCCACAGGTGTGCTGTATTCAGGAGACACATCTCACTTGCAAGGACACACATAGGCTCAAAATAAAGGGATGGAGGAATATTTACCAAGCAAATGGAAAGAAAGAAAAAAAAAGCAGGAGTTGCAATCCTAGTCTCTAATAAAACAGACTTTAAACCAACAAGGATAAAAAAGGACAAAGAAGGGCATTACATAGTAGTAAAGGGATCAATGCAACAAGAAGAGCTGAGTATCCTAAATATATATATATGCCAAATACAGGAGCACCAGGATTCATAAAACGAGTTCCTAGAGACCTACAAGGAGACTTAGACTCCCACACAATAATAGTGGGAAACTTTAACAACCCACTATCAATATTAGACAGATCAACAAGAAAGGAAATTAACAAGGATATTCAGACTTGAACTCAGCTCTGGTCCAAGTGGACCTAATAGATACCTACAGAACCCTCCACCCCAAATCAACAGAATATACATTCTTCTCAGCACCACATAGCACTTATTCTGAAATCAACCACATAATTGGAAGTAAAACACTCCTCAGCAAATGCAAAAGAATGAAAATCATAACAAACAATCTCTCACACCACAGTGTAATCAAATTAGAACTCAGAATTAAGAAGCTCACTCAAAACTGCACAACTACATGGAAACTGAACAACCTGCTTATGAATGACTACTGGGTAAATAGCAAAATTAAGGCAGAAATAAATAAGTTCTTTGAAACCAATGAGAACAAAGACACAACATATCAGAATTTCTGGGATACAGTTAAAACAGTGTTTAGAGGGAAATTTACAGCATTAAATGTCCACATTAGAAAGTGGGAAAGATCTAAAATAGACACCCTAACATCACAATCAAAAGAAGCAATGGAAAACACATTAAAAACCTAGTATAAAACAAGAAATAACTAAGATCACAGCAGAACCGAATGGGAGAGAAACACAAAAAAACCTTCAAAAAAAAATCAATGAATCTAGGAGTGGGTTTTTTGAAAAGATTAACAAAATAGATAGACCGGTAGCCAGACTAACAAGGAAGAAAAGAGAGAAAGATCAAATAGACACATTAAAAAACGATAAAGGGTATATCACCACTGATCCCACAGAAATACAAACTATTATTAGAGAATACTGTAAACACCTCTACACAAATAAACTAGAAAATCTAGAAGAAATGGATAAAGTCCTGGACACATACACCCTCCCAAGACTAAAGCAGGAAGAAGTCAAATCCCTGAATAGACCAATAACAAGTTCTGAAATTGACTCAGTAATTACTAGCCTACCAACCAAAAAAAGCCCAGGACCAGATGTCTTCACAGCCGAGTTCTACCAGAGGTACAAAGAGGAGCTGGTACCATTCCTTCTGAAACTATTCTGAACAATAGAAAAAGAAAGACTCCTCCCTAAATCATTTTATGAGGCCAGCATCACTCTGATTCCAAAACCTGGCAGAGACCCAATAGAAAAAGAAAATTTCAGGCCAATATCACTGATGAACATCGATGCGAAAATCCTGAATAAAATACCGGCAAGAGAATCCAGCAGCACATCAAAAACTTATCCACCACGATCAAGTTGGCTTCATGCCTGGCATGCAAGGCTGGTTCAACATATGCAAATCAATAAACATAATCCATCACATAAACAGAACCAATGACAAAAACCACATGATTATCTCAATAGATGCAGAAAAGGCCTTCAATAAAATTCAACACCCCTCATACTAAAAACTCTCAATAAACTAGGTATTGATGGAACATATCTCACAAAAATAAGAGCTATTTATGACAAATGCATAGCTAATATCATGCTAAATGGCCGAAAGCTGGAAGCATTACCTTTGAAAACTGGCCCAAGAGTAGGATGCCCTCTCTCCCCACTCTTATCAAGATAGTATTGGAAGTTCTGGCCAGGACAATCGAGTAAGAGAAAGAAATAAAAGCATGCAAATAGGAAGAGAGGAAATCAAATTGTCTCTGTCTGCAGATGACATGATTGTATATTTACAAAACGCCACCACCTCAGCCCAAAAATTCCTTAACCTGATAAGCAACTTTGGCAAAGTCTCAGGATATAAAATTAATGTGCAAAAATCACAATCATTCTTATATACCAATAACAGACAAGCAGAGAGCCAAATCATTAGTAAACTCCCATTCACAATTGCTAAAAAGAAAACAAAATACCTAGGAATACAACCTACAAGGGATGTGAAGGACCTCTTCAAAGAAAACTACAAACCAGAGCTCAAGGAAATGACAGGACACAAACATATAGAGAAACACTCCATCCTTATGGATAGGAAGACTCAATATCATGAAAATGGCCATATTGCCCAAAGTAATTTATAGATTCAATGCTATTCCCATCAAGCTACCATTGACTTTCTTCACAGAACTAGAAAAAAACTATGTTAAATTTCATATGGAAGCAAAAAAGAGCCTGTGGAGCCAAGGCTAACCTAAGCAAAAAGAACAAAGCTGGAGGCATGACGCTGCCTGACTTCAAACTATATTACAAAGCTAAAGTAACCAAAACAGCATGGTGCTAATACCAAAACAGATATATAGACCAATGAAACAGAATAGAGGCCTCAGAAATAACACCACACATCTACAACAATCTGATCTTCAACAAACCTGACAAAAGCAAGCAATGGGGAAAGGATTCCCTATGTAATAAATGGCGCTGGGAAAACTGGGTAGCCATATGCAGAAAAGAGAAACTAGACCCCTTCATTATACCTTATAAAAGAATTAACTCAAGGTGGATTAAAAACATAAATGTAAAACCTAAAACTATAAAAACCCTAGAAGAAAACCTAGGCAATATGATTCAGGACATAGGTGTGGGCAAAGACTTCATGACTAAATCACCAACAGCACTTGAAACAACAGCCAAAATTGACAGATGGAATCTAATCAAACTAAAGAGCTTCTGCTCAGTAAAATAAACTATCACAAGAGTGAACAGGCAACCTACAAAATATGAGAAAATTTTTGCAATCTATCCATCTGACAAAGGTCTAATATCCAGAATCTAGAAGGAACTTAAACAAATTTACAAGAAAAAAAAAACAAACAACCCCATCAAAAAGTGGGCAAAGGATATGAACAGACACTCCTCAAAAGAAGATATGTATGTGGCCAATAAACATATGAAAAAAGCTCATTATCACTGTTCATTAGAGAAATGCAAATCAAAACCACAATGACATACCATCTCACACCAGTTAGAATGGTGATCATTAAAAATTCTGGAAACAGATGCTGGAGAAGATGCAGAGAAATAGGAACACTTTTACACTGTTGGTGGGCTTGTAAAATAGTTCAACCATTGTGGAATACAATGTGGTGATTCCTCAAGGATATAAAACCAGAAATACCATTTGACCCAGCAATCCCATTACTGGGTATATACCAAAGGATTATACATCATTCTACTCTAAAGACACATGTACATATATGTTTATCATGGGACTATTTACAATAGCAAAGACTTGGAACCAACATAATGCCCATCAATGATAGACTGGATGAAGAAAATGTGGCACATATTCACCATGGAATACTACACAGCCATAAAAAAGGATGAGTTCACGTCCTTTGCGGGGATATGGATGAAGCTGGAAACCATCATCCTCAGCAAACTAACAAAGGAACAGAAAACCAAACACTGCATGTTCTCACTCATAAGTGGGTGCTGAACAATGAGAACATGTTGACACAGGGAGAGGAACATCACACACTGGGGTCTGTAGGTGGGTGTGGGGAAAGGGGAGGGAGAGCATTAGGACAAATAGCTAATGCATGTGGAGCTTAAAACCTAGATGACGGGTTGATGGGTGCAGCAAATTACCATGGCACAAGTATACCTATGTAACAAACCTGCATGTTCAGCACATGTATCCCAGAACTTAAAGTAAAATTTTAAAAAATGAAAGTATGCAATATGTGTATGTGTGTGTATACATACATATAAAACAAGCACTCATTTTCATTATGTACATATATGCACATTATGAGTGTGAATATATGTTAAATAATATCCTATCAGTTTTGTATTTGTAACACATATATGTACATGCATATACAACAAATAGAGGTGTTTTGCATAATAATTTCATTTATATTCATTTCATCAGCTAAGAACTAAAAAGAATTTAAATCAAAATCAATTATTCATTTACAGGTGTTTTTAACCATCATCTCCCCCTTTATCTTCACTTTTATGCCTCCTTGTATTGCCATTTTGTGACTTTTTTGCCATAAATTATACATATTTGGAAGAGTCACTTTAAGAAATTCAATCTTTGGATAAGATCTCTAAGATTGATTTAGTATGAATACGTGTGTGGGCACACACTTGACAAAGAAAGGTCAGTTATAAATATATGTGTACACTTATCAAAATAATTCACATAAAATCTCTGAATAAAATTATCTGTATGCTTTTTCTGTCAATAAAAGCAATATAGTATAATTCTTGGTAGTAAACCTGTTTGTTTTCATTCTGTTGCCTACCATGTGAGCTGCCATGTTGGTATAAAACATCGATCATTTGATATTTTACTACAGCAAATAATAGTGATCCCCACGAAATAATAAATAAATCAGTGAGTTTCACGGAAATAAGTTTTTGGATGGATCAGATAATTTGAAGTTGTTAGTTTATTCTCCAGCAAGGTGAAAGAAAAAAGCTGTTAGTTTGTTCTCTATCAGGTGATCGAAGATGAAAACTAAAGTTCTCAAGGCCAGTGCATAATAACGGTGCCGTATTCTGTGCATCAATCACCATTACCAAATACCTATATTGCCAAATATTTCATGTACCGCTTTAGTGGTGATTAATCAATGTGCCATGGCACTGAAACTGAAACGAGACTTTGTAGTACAAGTGATATTCAAAGGGTTTTGAAAATTTATCAGCTCTATAGATATAGATGAAAATTTATCATCATCTATCTAGAAATCCTGTTTTTATAAATGTTACCTAGCCAAATATTGGTTTTATTTACTTAATATTTAGAAAACATGAGTTTAGTAAAAATTGTTCAGATTTTCTTAATGTAGTGTGTGAAATTACTATGTAATTATACAAGAAATATGCTACACAGCTGAATACACAAATAGGTCAGCAGAGGGAGCAAAAGGTGCCTTTCCACTATAATCCACAGCAACATCACCCGCTCTTCTCTCTACATCATCGATGTATGTTATCTAAAGTCCTGTGCAAATGCCACCTCAACACGAGTCCTCTAGCCTTGCCTTCTTATCAGAAGCAGCTCGAAAGCCCCGATAATTCTAGAACCACTGAAAAATACACACTTGTTGCAAGGATTGAAAAGCCTCATATTGCAAATTCAGAATTCACAGTACTGAAAAAATTCATAATTTTTTTAAAGCTACAATACTGTGAACTATACAAAATGAATTATGTTGGGATCCGATGACTCTCTTCATTCCAGCCTATCTTATATTTTCTCATTCATTTCTCCACATAGTCACAACAACAGACTCACTATTACATTTCATTAATGGCTATTTTATAATAAATGATCTCAATAGCATTTCTGAAACCTCTGCTGTTCTGGTTTTACAGAACTCTTGAATTTTTGAATGAGTTAGTTTTTGATTGAAAAAGACCTGACTCTTATGCTTAGAAAAGCCATCATTTCTTTCTGTAAGCTTTCCGTCTTCTATAAGCTTTACATGTTCCATAAGCAAACATTCGCTGGTTTTGTGATCAAACTAGAGAGGCAAATTCAGTTAATAATAACAACGTCATTTATCATCCTCAAATCTAGTGTTATGGATAATACGATCTCCACAAGGAGACGGTTGCACGAGCGACAAGAGAAAGACAATCAACAGTCTTTTACTCATACCAAGATATGTCCACACACACTTGTTTCAACAGTCAAAGTAACGCCATATGTCCCCAGTGATGTGGGTGGGCAAAAGGAACAGTTGGCCTGCTAATGAGGGCCATATGTACACGCAGCCTATCGTACCATCCTTCTTACTTATGGTTGCTGAAAACTCAGTGGAAGAGCTTGCTCTGAGGAATGGCATGGCTGGAGGAGGAGAGGCTTCCTTAAGAGCAGGAAAGGACCATTTGTTGTACAACTACTGTATCTCTGAAACTGGGAGCTAAAGATACGCATGTACGTTACTCATTCTTATTAAGAGTTACTTACGCATCCGTAGAGTTCTTTACTCCAGTTTCACCTTCTTTCACTAAATTCTTTTGCATTTATGTGCAAAGGGATTTTGGGCCCTTTTCAAAAATTACTTTTCCTAATCAATCTTGTTAATTTGATGTTCATTTACATCGGCTTCTCTTTATTTTTAGCTTGATTTCCAGAAAAATTATACTTTCTTTGACATTGTTAAATGTTACAATATTAAAAGAAATGAAAAAGACTTAAAAACTTAGAATATTTGAATGAGGGTTTCTGGAAGGCAGAGAGAACAATAAGGCAAAAGTACTTACTGCACTACTGTTCCAAAGTAAAAGAAAAACAAAGATTTTAAAAATGATTATAGCAGCTTTGTATCTCAACCAGGGTTTCCTTTGAAATTTCTACAACTGCAAACACTATTCAGCAATTTGCACTGATTATAAAATTTATTGTTTTAAGGTCAATTGTGATACTATGATCAGATAATATAATTTACTTTACTCTTAATGGCTTCATTTTGACAACGGAGGGAGCTTTCAGGAAGGACAACGCTTCCTGCACAACAACCAGTAAAGCAGGTCACATCCATTTTCAATATAATTTTAAGAAAAATGAAGGACAAACTACTTGTGAGGCAGCAAGAATTCATTTGCATTAAATTAATTTGAACAGGGCATTTCAAGTTCTCTCTGGCAACAATGGAATAAAGGGGAAAATGAATCTATCTTATGCAATGATCCTCTTCTAGGTTACAGAAAGATTTGAAAGGCTGACATGACCATTGCTAAATTTCTTCTAGAAGTCTATGATTAGTGTCATAGATATAACTCATGAGATAAAATATTCACAAAGAATGTCTGTGAACTGCATCAATTGTGATGGAACTACTGTCTAACATCCCTTTGAAAAGTTATATTCTGCAAAGGTTAAAAAAACACCAACCTTTCGATGCTTTCTTATATGGATGAGCTTTTGTCAACAAGAACTAAGCTTCACAATTAAGCACTATGGAAGATAATGTTCTAGGTTAATTTAAACCTAACTAATCCAGGACTTGGCCTTGATAAATAATGGGTTTAATTAATATTTTTGACCCTAGCAGTGCAAATACTTTTACTTATATTTTACTAAAGCTAGTTTTGACAAATCTAAGGGTATTTAATTTATCAGTATCTGTTGTCAGATGAAAACTTCCCCATCAATACCTTCTAATGGTTCAAAAATAAACTGTTACCCCCACAGATACATTGTTTTTCCATGCGTAAGCAAGTACATTAATTTCAGGGTCTCAAGGCATAAAAGTGATATTACCACTTGTGATAGGCTGCATAATAGTCCCAAAAGATGTTCTTCACCTAATCTCCCGGCCCTGGGAATGTGCTGCCTTACACAGCCAAAGGACTTGTAGATACGATTCATTTAAGGATCTGGAGACAAGGTGATTATCCCAGATCATCCACGTGAGTCCAAAGTAATCACAGGAGTCCTTAGATGAAGTGGAGAGAAGGACTCAAAGTTAAAGGAGGAGACAGCGCGGAGACAGAAACAGAAATAAAAGCAACGCACCTTGAAAATGGAGGAATGGGGAAAAGACAATGAAGACAGGTGCCACCAGAAGCAGAAAATGCAAGAGAATGGATTCTCCCCTCAGCACCTCGAGAAGGAACCCACACTGCAGACACATTGACTTAGCCTAATTAAAGTGATTTTGGACTTCTGACCTTTGAAACTGCAAGACAATAAATATGTGTTAAGTTATGTAAATGTGTCGTAATTTGTTATAGCAGCAGTAATACAACTAATACACCACTACAATAAGCAAAGGAAATAAAGTGCAATAGTGACAAACTTAAGGGTTTCCAGGAAAGAGAAATGAAGTGGTAAACTCAATCACAGGATTATATTAGTAACTGTAGTATATGTTACTTGCTTACCCTTTCAATCACATTACTGCTGTAATTATCATTATCATCCAATCAATATGATTACACCAGTATGTATAACTTAGACATGAAAATTTTTTTCTATTTCACTCTTCCCATAATTCCATGCAGCTACCCCTAAGCAACTATGTATCTGATGAAGCTAATATTTTCAGGGAAAATCTTCCATGTTAAGCAGAAAATTTACATCTAAAATTAAATTATTTTAAGGCAGTCTGGGGACAATACCTAGAAAATTCAAACATTACTTCTCAAGAATACCACTAGCAGTGAGTTTGTGACGCTATCTTCCACCAACTGAATCAAAATTAATTTTAAATATTTTCAAAGCAATATTTTAAAAAATCGTGTACACATTTTTTCCTCTTGGTAAAAATAAACCACTTCTCAAACATCCATTATATTTATGTTAGTTACATGAAGTCCATACATGAATTATCATACCACAAATAGAAAACTATTTAAATAGAAAAATCTCACTTGGTGCTGACAGAATGACAGCATAAAACTGTTAAGCATGAGGAGAAAGTTGTTTGCAGTGTAAATATTTCCCTTTTCCTATCAAAGTGTGTCCTGTGATCTAGCGCTCTTCTCTCCACATGCTTAAGTACAGCAAAAGTTATAAAAACACTCATTCTAGTTTTCTATACTTTAATGGTTGTAGAACATCAGAAGAGAATTGGGAGATGGGAATGTTTTGTGCTTGACATTGCATTTGAGGGGAAAATAAAAACTTGGACATAATATGTGGGATGTCTTCACAGTAATACATGGGAGGGCAAGCAAAAAATGCTATCAAATTTCTACCATGCGCTGAGCCCCTTATATAAACAAATA
The DNA here is from genome assembly GCF_028878055.3 of Symphalangus syndactylus. NCBI lineage: Eukaryota > Metazoa > Chordata > Mammalia > Primates > Hylobatidae > Symphalangus > Symphalangus syndactylus. Next base: position 6,586,890 of record NC_072444.2, on the reverse strand, counting down.
TCCAGCCTTTCTAATGTACTAACAACCACTCTTCATAGCAGGTATTCTATTCCCAGCTTGTAGGTAAGAAACAAAGCTTCAGAAAGGGATCTTCACCAATGTCACACAGTCAATAAAAGGCAGAACTAGGGCAAATATCAATAATAAAAATAGCAATCTAATCCTAATTGGACCTGGCACTGTTCTAAGAAGAAAATCATTAACAAAGGATTTTGAGTTACCACACTCTTAGTCTCCCCGTTTTACAAAAGAAGCAACTGGGGTAAAGTGAAGCTATGCCGTTTCTTTTCAAGCTCATATACCTAACAAGATACCACTTTAATCATGGGTCTCTGATAGATCGTGTACCTCATTTCTAGCGTTTGCTGAGATTTTTCTTATTAACCCTAAGCAAGTATTTGATCCCTGGTAAGTATGCTGTAATTTTTTCACCGCTCATTCTTATCACGGTTCTTCAAGAAAAGTACAGTTCAACACATTTGTCCTATTTGGTTACAAATTTTGAAATTCAAAATATGTATCACACTAAGCTGTTAGCTCCATTTGGAATTTTAAAAAACTAAATTTTTCACTCAGTTAAAAAAAATTGCATTGTTTACTCCCATATCTACAATATAGCTTATAAGTGTATATTTGTATTGAAAACATAATTTTCTACAACTTTTATAATATTTAAATATTATTTAAGGTTTTAATAATATTTAAATATTTAAATAATACATTTAAAAACATAGTTCAACAAGTCCGAATAATCCATCACTTACTTATGACAGAATATTTGTTCAGTATCTTCTGTTTGTTCACTCTTGTGTAATATATCCTATTTTAAGAATCAAAAACTTCTCTTAATGTCAACACTACAGCCTCTTCACAATTCCTACTTATTCCTAATTACCCTTCAGGAGCAAATAAAATGAATTTATCCCAAATTTCTTTGCTTTGAAACAACTTCAGTGAAAATGGTGGTTGTCAACCATATCTACCATTCATATATCCCATTGTTTTCTGCATTAAATTTCATCTAATACTCCTTATGCCATCAGTGTCACTACAAAGGGGGACAGGGGATGAATCTCATCATGAACAAAGGTATATACACTAGATCTTAGGATGTTCAATCATTTCCTTACTCTATTATGTCCCATCTGAACTACTCATATTAAAATGAGCAACTATATGAACATGGTACTTTTAAGAAAGGATGTTCAAAAATTAATTCATATCTTGTACAAATTGGTATCCAAGAAATCATGACCTAATAGGCATCACATATGTGAATGAAAAAATTCACTTTCAGCAATGAATGTTGATGACACTCCTTTAGCAAGAGTTGTACCGAGCTACCCACAACTCCTCAGCACTCACTATTCTCATACATGCGGTCGGACAATGTCCAAGGGTGCAGTGATTCTGTCCAGAGGCTTTTCTGGGCCGTTAGAGCTGTCTCAGCCTGTGTACAGGGTTATACAGACACTCTAGGGCATTCATGACTCTGATCACTGGAGCAGCCCTGTACTAACTGCAAATTTATGGAGGAAACTTTCAAGTCCTCTTGCCCCCCAGTTGGGGTAACTCTGTTACCTATTTCATGTGGTCTCAGTTCTCCAACAAAAATGATCTTGGCCTGCTCATCTTACTTCCATTTCACTACATGGCATAACTAGAAGTTGACTAGGTATTCTGCTTTAATGTATATGCAAAGCCCTCTTGTTCAGGAATGTTTGTAGAATAATATTTCTAAATTAGGAATACAATTGGTCTTGTTCTTTCCTGAGGGATAAAATGTCATCTCTCTTCTTCTCTCCCTCTCTCCTTTCTTCCTAACTCAGCTAACCCTCTATCTGAAAGAATTACAAAGGAAGAAATCTAGGGCATTGTTTAGCATTCTCAGGAGGATTGGAAATGTTGGAATGACAGCGAGTATCACACATACACTGCTTGAAGTATTTTGTAGGATCCAAGGGAAGAGAAAATTTTGACATTCCAGAAAATTTAAGTCATCCTTTTAATATCAGGACCAGAAAGAAACAGGTCACACGGGCAAGAGCCATAAAACTAATTATCTTGACTCTTTCCAGAATACCTGAGCTATAAATGTACAGGGAATCCTGTAATCAGATGCAAAGTTGTGTATAATATACTTAGTTCCCAAATGTAACTAGGAATTTTATGTATATAATGTGAAAAATCGTTCCAAAGTATTTGAGACTCCAAAAACTTTCCTAGCTAGCATTCAATATTCTTGCTTAACTTCTCCTTATACCCCTAACTGTATTGAGCATGCATAGACACACAAAAGCTAGGATCAACTATTACCGCTTAAGAAAGAAAAGGAGGAAAAAGGCTGTATTATAGGGATTTCGTTTTCTTCCTCAACTCTTGAAGAAGCCTATTTGTATCAGCCCGTGTCAGACAACAAAGTACTTATCAATAAAGTTTTATGAATGTGGTCACATATGAAATATAAGAGCATTCAGTTTCTACCTCTCCTTTTCTCATAAATCCTACATCAGATAGACATTAGCTATATCTGCCAATGTTTCCACGGAATCTTAAAGACTATTCACTGCAAAGCTGGCAGTGTAGCCTGAAAGCAAGTTATGTCTGCGTTGCAACTTCACACTAAGTGGTTTAAAAATACAACTAAATGTGGCCTGTCTTTATCTTGATTATAAGACATAAATTATCCCAAGAATATTCTTAGTAAAAATTGGGTCTCCCGGTCAAGCCACTTCTATTAAGAAGGACACAGGTCAGTTTTTAGGAGTTTAGGTGTTATTTGGAAGTTAGGAGCATCTAAATATGGAATATAACTCCATTAAATTATAGTATATTTTATATCAAAGAGAAACGACAAAAATAAGAAATGTTTTAAGTATTTTTTCGTATAGCGTGTTCATATATAATTACTTCAGTAGTCTCAATGTAGTCATGCAATTGTTTGGGTAAAGAACTAAACTTGAAGTTAAATAGCATAGGTCTGAATTCTTATGGTTTATAACATTCATATATTTTATATGTTCCAGAATAATATGTAATTTCTAAGTTTATAACATAATAATTACAGAAATCTAGGTAAAGTAATACTTCTGTGACACAGTCTCTTCATCTACAAAATGGAATATTGCTTTTCTCCTTAAATTTATATTAAAAATTGGAGAAGTAATATATGTGAAAGAACCTTACATTAAATATGCAAGTTTTATTTGTTGAATTCAAACAGTCATTAAAGAACAAAATAAAACATTACATTTGGATTAACAAAGTAGATACATATATCTCAATCTGAGAAACCTTTAAGCTCTCTTGACCATAAAATGACATTGGATCCTATAAGAGAGTTTGGTAAATATTTGAAAGATATTTCAATTTCACACCTAAATGTTGATTCTGACATTTATTTCCTAAACTTATCATTTGTATACTTACCTGCTATTAAATCCACAGGGGTCATGTCACTAACTGTATGCCCACCGATTTTATTGAGAGGTATTCAGCAAGGCCCACAAAGTAAGTATTGAATTTTTTTAAAAAACAGACCCAAAACACCTAAAAGCAAAACACTTAGTAAATTCTTATAATCATGAAGATCACAAATTAGTGCTATTAGTAAGAAAGAAACTTCTAAACCAAATAAAGTCCTAATACCTCCAACGAATTTTGTCTCTCTGATACACACACACACGATTAAAAAAAAAATGAAGGAAATGTAAAAAAATAAATAAATGAAGGAAGTTCTGTGGGAAATGTCCATAATTTCATGCCCAGAATTTCCCTATCAATCTCTTTCCCCAAAGTTCTTCCGAGAAAATAAAGTTGCCTTTCTCTCAACGTTAACTCATCACTTTTCTCATAGCATTTTCAAAAGAAATATTTCCTGTCAGCCGGCCACTTAAACTTTGTGCTGTTAAAGAAATCCAAAAAGGTATCAATTTTGCAACAAAGGATAAAGAGGAGACGAAGTGAACCAACATGGCTTTTAAGCTAAATTGCCGTCACCTGTCACAGGTTGTCTAGCGAGCCTCAAGTTCCCTCTAATAAGCTTATGGAGGGTGCGGAGCAAAGGCACCTCAAGGTGCTCTGCGGGTTTTCCCCTGGTAAATTAGGCTGAAAGGAAAAGAGTCCCACCCCCCACCCCCAAACTTGGAGACCAGGGCTGCCCTGCCGAATGCTGTGCCCAGACCTCCTACTTCCACGCCCTTCCAGTCCTTTCCTCGGCTTGGAAAATTGGGCATGAGGCAAGCAAAAGGAAGGACAGAAGGCCAAAACGGGCATCCGGGAAGCCAAATTTCTGTCTCAAAAGCTCGTCTAGAAACGCGTACATAGCGCGTGCCTTGCGGACATCTCCTAAAACCCCGTTCACTGAAGCTAATTCCTCCCGAACGCCCCCACGCCGGCTGAGGATCGCAACCGCCCATCCGCCCCTCCAGCCTGTGCAGCCGCCCCCAAAACCTCCCGTGAATCGGGAAATGTCAAGGCAGCAGCGCTTGGGGAGCCGAGCAGCCTCGCCAGTTCCAAGTCTCTGGTTCGAGACCCCTCGCTTCGCCTCTTTGGGGAACTCACCTGGAGTCAGGTTTAGATGGCAGCCTCCACCCAGGGGACCGGGAAGCGGCCCCAGGAAGCACCGCCGCGTCCTGTGAATAACGAGCGCAGCGCAGCGGAGCAGCTCCCCCTGGACTGGCCGCTCCCCGATTCCTCCCGCTCTGTCCGGGAACCGTCCCTCCGTTCTTTCCTCTCCCTCCCCTGCCTGCAGCCGCCGCGCTCCCTCCTCCTGCTGGCGGCTCAGGGCTGTGCTTCCGCCTCCCTCCTGCGGGCGCACGAGCTGCCCGCGCTGCTAATGAGCAGGCTCCAGGCTCCGCCCGGCCAGGGGTGCGCACACGCCCCACGCCGGAGACGAGCTCCCGGGAGCGGAGCTATGGATACGCCTGGTGCGGCCGCTGGAGAAATGAACTGGAGGAGGCATCCAGCATCTCACACTTTCTGGCCACTCAGCTTAACTAAGCCATAACCCCAGACTTCTTCCTAAATCTCCAGTAATTTACAGGTGCTGAAAAGTCAATGAGGGGTTTGAGCACAATCTGTGTTAACAGTATTGCCAGTATAGAGATGCTAATCTGGCTAGATTCTAGGGATGAAATGTTCAAGGGACGGTATATGATTCTTTCTGGTGGTTATTTTGACATATTTTGGCTATACTTACAGATCTGTAAAATAAACCAGCAATCTTCTAATCATGACAACACAGATTCCTAATTGAAGGCAGCTGATACTTATTAAATACCAGGCTCTGTTTAATAGGCTCTTCTTTCCCAGCTGATCTTTACTACAATTCTGTGAGCACTACTAGCACCCCTATTCTATATTTTAAGAATTTGGGTTTAACTTTTAAAACAAGACGGTCTTAAAACAAGACTAAGGATCATGTCCAACCTTGCAGAGATTCTAAGTTTCTGAGCCTAAATAATAACTGATATCTGCAGCTCCCACAACCCATACCCTGTGTATAATGTGTTGCAGCATCTTGGATGGTACTGTGTAACTGAACCAACAAAGATAATAGGACCATCAGCAAATACACACCACGAGACTAATGAATACCTAGAATCCTAGTGAGACTTGTAAATAGTCAAGCACCCTAAGTAACAATAGTTCAAGTGCATGCTAAACATGGTGATTACTTATAAAAGAACAGCAACCAGTATGAGTGAAGACAGGCAAATAATGTTCAAAATGTTCAGAATCAATGTCCAGCCACTTATGAGTTGAATTCCCCACTCTAAAAAGGAGGCCAGATGTGATGTATTCTAAGAAGTCTACAATGGGCGTGGTCTTTTCGCAACCAGAAAGGGCTTTTTAAACACTTATATCCCATTAAGAATATGCAATAGCTAATTAATATTAAATCTGAAAATCAGTGATAATTTATTTCAACTAACCTTACATGAAAAAATCATTACTCATTCAAGCTTTTAGAATTAGATTAAATAGCATTGAGTATCAAATTTACTTCAACCCATAGAAATAATAGACAGTTAATTAATAAAGTAAGTAATTTAATTAACTTTACTTTTGTGTCATGATGTATTTTTCCTTAGGAAAAGGATAAGACATTTTTTCCATGGTATAAAACACTAGAATATGACTTTTATATTTTTCTTCATGAAGATTAAAGAATTAATAAAATAAGTACAGACATATTGTCAACAAATCTATCCAGATCATTCATTCTCCACTCAAGAAATTATGCTAGGCAAGCTTTATTTCTCCATATGTACAAGGCAATTCAGAGGTCAAAAATTTGAAAACACTTCAATGAACATCAACCATTAATTAACTAAGAGTAGATTTTATTTATAAACAACTTTAAAAGACTATAAAAAAGGTATAACAAACTTCTACTTTATCAGTACTGCTACTCCTGTTGAACACAAAGATATATAATTATAGTTTTCTCCCTATTTAAAATATTTATTGATTCTGGCATAATAATGTCATACTCATCCCTCAATAATCAGTGTACATGGAACCAGAAATCTTTTCTTTCACCTAGTCAATTGAAGTATTTCTGTGTTTTGCATGTTAACACTCTATTTATTCTGTGTTTCTAGTGCTTATCCTCAAAATTTTTATAGTTCCGTTCACATATGAATTCTACCAATCAGCACTATATATAAATAATGCAACGTATAAAATGTGTTAAATAAATGGATGTAAGATTTATGCTAAATTTTTCACATAGTAAGTACTTCAAAACCCTTATTATTTTTCCTTAAGCTTTTATGTGCATATATTTTATCTCTCCAATTAAAGAATAAACTTCTAAATAAGAAGAGTTTTGTCTATAAATTTTACGCATTTTAATACATTATTAATCTAAAACCTTGGACTAGAGTTTGGAATTCTTTTATGTATTCATTTATTGATTCAAAAAATAGGTGTCCATGCCATTTTTTCTAAACCTTGTGCAAGATGTAGGGTATACAATGATGTCCAGACTTTAGAGTCCTTGACCTCATGGCGTTTAAAGTGCAGTAATGTACAGTAATTTTAAAATCTATTTATTATTATTTAAAACAATAAATGAATACATTCTTGTCGAAAATAACTGAAAAGTCTGTCTGAATTCCCTGGCCAAGGCCAAAACATGAAAGCAAAAGAGCTGCCTGAAAACAGTGCAAGCCACTCTCCAGAGGGTTTCTCTGTTGAAACACCACATCGCATTATGGAAATAATGAGAAAAATTAGTAACTGTGCAAACGACAACACATATGCATCTTTGTGGTTTCTGACCTTTTAGCATCGTCGAAGCAAGACCACAAACCTTTCAACACCAGGCGTGGTATTAATCTTGCACAGAATATAATGTTTTCACATATTTTATTCTGATTTCCTACAAAGTAATTTCAATTTCTAGCTAAAGCTAATGGATTTTTCTAGTGAAAACATTGTGTACAGAATGACTTTCCAGTGAGATCCGCGTACCATGCGCCATTTTCATGTTCGTGCTCATTTCTCTGAAGTCTGTTTGCCTTTAATTCACCATAATAAAATTCCTTGTGTACTTTTATTGGCAACCATTGCATAGTGACACTTGCATCCAAATGTAATTCCATTTGAGCTTGGCAGTGTTTGCTTTTTTATCAGAAGAGGAAAGTTAGAGGGAACAAGGGGCAAAGATGTGTGTAAGAATATCTGAGGGACCATCACAGCATCATCACAAATTCAAGATTTTTTTGAAACATTAGACAAGGGACTGACAGCCATGCCCTGGGATGGCTGAAACACTTCACAACCTGCTCATGTTTATGACCAAAATCATCACCTAAAATGAATTCAATGTGTCAATATCATAATATTGTTTGTGTATAAGTAATCATGAAGCAGTTAGGGAAGGGAGTATAATCTAGTAAGAAATTGGAACAAAAAGTGTTAGACAAAATTCAAGAAGATTTAAAAGAAGAAAATTAACCTGTCTGATCTGAACAGAATTGGAAAAGCACATCAATCATAGCTCTATACATTGACCATAGACTTAAAGCATAACATAAAAATAAAGAAGGCAGATAACTCAGGAAAACATTTCTATTAAATCTACTCCGTAAAGTTTTCCCATACTTTTATTTTACTAACAGGAGCATACATTTAAATCTGACAAAATCATATATATTTTGTTGATTCAATTTGTAGCAGATAGAGGAGCATGTCCCAGTGCTATGACAGTGAGTTGTCACTATAACATACCACTGCTTTACATCTTACCCACAGGCTAAAATGTTTACCCCTAGAGTCGTGACTTTGTATATGACAGGAGATTGCTAGTAAAAGTAAATATATTTGGCTGAAGGGTAGATACAACTTTAGGCCATTATATCATTCACTAAAATTTAGCTGGCATTTACATATTTACCTGCTTAGTTCATATGACAAATATGTTTGAGAGACTGCCATATACAAAAAAAAAAGATGGAACCATCTTACAAATTTAGAGATTACTTAAAGAAATGGAACTGAAGGGTTAACTGTGATGGCAAGAATGAAGAGAGCAAAACCAGAGGGTACTTCAAGGAGAACAGGCATGAGAGAGGCATTATAATTTGGAGGGTGCTATGATTTGAACCTATGTGCCCATCCAAAGTTTGTATGTTGAAACTAAAATCCCAGGACAATGACATCAAGAGATGGGGCTTTTGGTTAAGTGATTAAGTGAAGAAGGATCCACCCTCATGAATGAGATAAACGTCCTCGTAAAAGATGCTTTAGAGGAATGCCGGGCTCCTCAGTCTCTTCTGCCATGTCGTTACATTGTCCGTTTTTGCCCACTTTTGTCACGTGAAGACGAAGCAAGAAGGTGCCACCTCGGGACCAACTGCCAAATCTCCGCTGCCTTGATTTCGGACTTCTCAGCCCCAGAACTGTGAGAAATACATTTCTGTTTTTTATGAATTACTCAATCTGTGGCATTTTGTTATAGCAGCATACAGACAAAAACAGGGTAAACAGCCTGGTGAGAGTGGATATTTTAGAAACTTGAGATGATTCAATGTCGCTGATTCTCCATTTTCTCATATGTAAAATGAAGGAAATAATGCTGATTACTTCATAGTTCATTGTACAAATTAAATTAACTATGTAAATAAAGCAAGCAATATAGTTCCTTTTATCTGGTATACATTGTTTAAGTGTTGTTGTCATTACATGAGGAAAACAAGAACTTCCCCAAACAGAAGGATGTGGGAACCAAAACTAAGATATAAGAAAGGACCAAAGTTCACTGTGACAATCTGGTCAAGCGCTGGTTAGGGAAGATAGCATAATGTTACGCATAGATATTATTATAGGATAATTTTCCTCCACCCCGAACTCCTCTAGCACTTTCCCTACGTCTTTCATTGCACTTCTTCATTTGTCTCTTTAATTACGGTTATTTATATAAATCTTTTAGCTTCCTACAAAAATAAGCTTGTAGTGGGACAGATTCTTGAGGATCTATGTCAAAGCAATTTTTCTATTTCCTACAGCAAGTAACCCAGTAGTAATCACACAGAATTTGTTAAAAGAATAAACATAGGAAGATTAATTTCCATTTTTTTCTTTGCTAATTTTTAATCAGAATTATACCATTGTTAGGGAGGGAGAAATTATAAATTGAGGACATGAGTATTAACATTTAAATCTGTTATTCTGCTTTATTTTAGAGCTTGCCATGTTTTGTGATTAAAAAAAGAAACAGGACATTCTATATAGCTGTTGCAAAACGTGTGGTCTGTTGGTGAACTAGCAGCACCAGCATTACCAAGATTTCCTTAGTTTGCAGGGCTACTGAGTCAGAATTCGCATTTTGACAAAACTCCAGGTGATTCATGCTCTGCATTTAAGTTGGAGAAGCACTGTTCTATAGTTCTCCTTATGTCCTAAATGCATTGTCAGTGAAAGAAAATACTATACGTATGATAATAATAACGGTAATATTAACAAAAATGTAACTATTAGTAATTTTCTATGCTCTCCCAGATACTAAGTCCTTTATTTAATACTTGTGATATTTCTGCGAAGTTGCAATTGATATCACCTACTAAACTGATACTCAGAAATCTGAGGTAATTCTCCAAGGTCACAAAGCTAGTGAATCACAAACCAGATTTTTAAACTCTTGCTGCTTCATTCCAAAGACTAAACCGTTTCTAACTCACGGTTAATACATTTGCTTCTGCCTTCCATTTCCTAAATATGGTTTCCTTTCTATTTCATTAGCTTTACTTATACATGACTGATTTTTAACCCTCTCTAACATTTGCAGAATATGGTGTACTATGGTTAATAAGGACAATACCAAGTAATATCATGTTGAGAAAGCGTGCAGAAGTAGCATCAAAAAACAGACTTTTTCCAAAATGTTTACTAAAAACTTTCAATAAAAACAAGATTTTCTACTTAGAATTTCTACCTTGCATAACTCAAATGGAGCATGACTATTAAAATGACAAATAGATTCCGTAGTTGCCTAAGAGCTAAGAATAAGAATTGCTATATAAAAAAGCATAAATATGCCACATGTATAAGAATCATGGGAGTGCTATTTGGTATTTAGTATTTAGTTCCATTCTGCAGCATGATCAAAAAGAAGCATCTGTATAGTTCACTGTGCATTATAGCACAATAAATCACCTCATTAGGCTCAGATATATGTAAAGATTTACAGTCTGGGAAAGTCCACTAGATATTCTTAATCACTTCTTAGACTGTACTGTCCCCCATATTTCTCTTTTTCTATAGAAAGGTTGCACATGGAAAGGCTTTATTTGAAATCCAGCAATGAATGGAATGTCTGTGAAGCAAGAAATAGATGGAAATTGACATTTTAAAAGAAAGTTTGGCTTCTGAAGAGATACAGCTGTGACCTTGGTCTTTTTGTTGGAGAGAAGTATTCCCTAGCCTTACTGTACTATTTTTCCCAAAGCACCCTCTCTATTGTTCTCCCTTCATCTCTGGCTCGTATCATATGGCCCCTCCCTCATTCTATCTGGTGAGTTCTGAGAAAAATGCTTAAATTCTGCAGAGAAGATTGAGAACAATGCTAAATATTCCTCAGAGAAGCAAAATATTATGTTAACAGTTTATATTTTCACATGAAATTGTCTATCTCTTCTCTCTGTCTCATGTGTGTATGTGTGTATGTGTATATATATATATATATAATATACAGTAGATATGTATATATAGAGTATAATATTCAGTATATATGTATATATAGTATAATATACCGTATATATGTATATATATACAGTGTGTGTGTGTGTATATATATATACATATATATATGTATATATATACTACCATTTACCTCCCAGGCTATACGTCCTGACATCTTAAAAGTAGAAAGCCCTCACAGGCCGCGGTTGCTCATGACTGTAATCCCAGCACTTTGAGAGGCCGAGGCGTGCAGATCACCTGAGGTCGGGAGTTCAAGACCAGCCTGACCAACATGGTGAAACCCCATCTCTACTAAAAATACAAAAAATTAGCTGGGCGTTGTGTTGCGCACCTGTAATCCCAGCTACTCAGGAGGTGGAGGCAGGAGAATCACATGAACCCGGGAGTCGGAGGTTGTGTGAGCCGAGACCATGACATTGCACTGCAGCCTGGGCAATGAGAGCAAAACTCCATCAGAAAAAGAAAGGTGGATAGGCCTTAAAAGACTTTTGAAAATGAGATTTGTCGAATATTTATTAGAGATGAAGAAAATAAGTGCGGACCCACACGTAACTTGTCTGAGGTCACAGAAGTAGGGACCCACACGTAACTTGTCTGAGGTCACAGAGGTAGTCATGCTGCAGCAGCCTTATTGGTTTTCCTCTATGACATGCATTATTATTGTTTTTGATCATTTCAAGAGGTTTCTAGTCGATAGTGGGACAAAATTTCTAATTTGGGAACCTAATTTTCTCTGCAAATCTTCTTTACATCTCTAGCTTATTAATACACCTCAGAAGTGTTACAGGAATTAATTCGCAGGATTTTGAAGAATATTTTGAGGTATGCTGGGAAAAATCATGTCAAGTATCAATGATTAGAAACTAAACAATCAATATTAGATATTGTAAAATTATATTTAATCTTCCATATGGCATAAATAAGTTATTTTAATGTACAGTCGTTGTACTTTGTAAACTTGCATATAAAATATTTGAAAAAATAACTTTCAATATGTAAAATGTAAATATACAAAGGAAAGCATCGGAAAAAATAGATAAAAATAATCAGGCTAAGAAAACACTACAGTGTCACCCTCAGAAGACTATAGAAGGATTCTCACCCTCGAGAAACAGAGGAACTTGAACATGGAAATGACCCTCTGCTGGCCATACTGATTATGGTACATAATTTTAAAAGGCTTTTAGAGAGAAGGGAAATGTTTTATTATGCATTCAGCACAGTGTTATGGTGATGTTTCTTAACTATCAGCTATTTTTAAAATTCCTATAATCTTTCTATAGATGACAAAGTTACATAAATATGAAGGATAAGAAGGGCCCCTGCAAACCTGATAATACAATTCTCTTTTCAATGATAATGTATATCTAAGCGCGCATCTCCTAATCATATTGATGTGCATTAAGTGTTCTTTTACCTACACCTGTCAAAGTGGCTAAAGTAATCCTTCATGAGGAGATAATTTTTTTCTTTAGGTGATTTTTTCCGCATAATACCCTAACATTTCCAATTCCATCATTCTCGAAAAAGTTTACATGATATACATATACAATTACTAAAATTTTGGCGGCATAAATAATTTAAATGGACTTTACTTCAAAGATAATATTTACTTTTAAAGTTGTAAACCTTTGAATCATCAATTAATTAGAATTATCTTTTTCTTTATAAATAAAGTTTTTTGTCCCTACATATTTATGATTTGGAAATTTTCACCTGGAAAATTTCATTTTCAGTTGGATGCCTTGTCTTTAGTATAAAATTCAGTATTTCAATTTCAATATAATTTTTTGATTGATTTTAATGCAGACAACAGAAAGGAATATCTTCAAATATAAACTACACAGAATCATTCTGTGAAACTTCTTTCTGATCTGTGCATTCAGCTAACAGAGTTAAACCGTACATTTGATTGAGCAGTTCTGAACACTCTTTCTGTAGAAAATGCAACTGGACATTTGGAGCGCTAAGAGGGTAGTAGTGGAAAAAGGAATATATTCAAATATAAAGTACACAGAAGCATTCTGTGAAATTTCTTTCTGTTCTCTGCAACTTCTTTCTGTTCTCTGCATTCAACTAACAGAGTTGAGCCTTACTTTTGAAGGAGAAGTTCTGAAACACTCTTTGTGTAGAAACTGAAATTGGACATTCGGAGAGCTAAGAGGATAATAGTCGAAAAAGGAATATCTTCAGCTAAATACTACACAGAAGCATTCTGTGAAACTTATTTCTGATATGTGAATTCAACTAACAGAGTAAAACCATACTTTTGATTGAGCCGTTATGAACACTCTTTCTGAAGAAAATGCAAGTGGACATTCGGAGCACTAAGAAGGTAATACTGGAAAAAGGAATATATTCAAATATAAACTACACAGAAGAATTCTGTGAAACTTCTTTCTGTTCTGTGCATTCAACTAACAGAGTTGAACCTTACTTTTGATTGAGCCGTCCTGAAACACTCATTCTGTAGAAACTGCAATTGGACATTCTGAGCGCTAAGTGGCCTATATTGGGAAAAAGAATATCTCCAAATAAAAACTACTCAGAAGAATTCTGTGAAACTTATTCCTGATCTGTGCATTCAGCTAACAGAGTTAAACCACACTTTTGATTGAGCAGTTATTAAACACTGTTTCTGTAGGAAATGCAAGTGGACATTAGGAGCGCTAAGATTGTAATAGTGGAAAAAGGAATATCCCCAAATAAAAACTACACAGAAGCATTCTCTGAAACTCCTTTCTGTTCTCTGCATTAAACTAACAGAGTTGAGCCTTACTTTTGAAGGTGCTGTTCTGAAACACTCTTTGTGTAGAAACTGCCAGTGGATATGCGGAACGCTAAGAGGGTAATAGTCGAAAAAGGAATATCTTCAACTAAATACTAAACAGAAGCATTCTGTGAAACTTCTTTCTGTTCTGTGCATTCAACTAAAAGAGTTGAACCTTACTTTTGATTGAGCCGTTCTGAAACACTCTTTCTGTAGAAAATGCAAGTGGTGATTCGGAGCGCTAAGAGGGTAATAGTGGAAAAAGGAGTATCTTCAAATATAAACTACACAGAAGCATTCTGTAAAACTTCTTTCTGTTCCTTGCATTCAACTAACAATATTGAACCTTACTTTTGATTGACCAGTTCTGAAACTCTCTTTCTGTAGATACTGCAATTGGAAATTCTGAGCGCTAAGAGTCCTATATTGGAAAAAGGAATGTGTTCAAATAAAAACTACACAGAAGAATTCTGTGAAACTTCTTTCTGATTTGTGCATTCAACTAACAGAGTTAAACCATACTTTTGATTGAGCAGTTCTGAACACTCTTTCTGTAGAAAATGCAAGTGGACATTCGGAGCTCTAAGAGGGTAATAGTGGAAAAAGTAATATCGTCAAATAAGAACTACAGACAGGCATTCTGTGAAACTACTTTCTGTTCTGTGCATTCAACTAACAGAGTTGAACCTTACTTTTGATTGAGCCGTCCTGAAACACTCATTCTGTAGAAACTGCAATTGGACATTCTGAGAGCTAAGTGGCCTATATTGGGAAAAAGAATATCTCCAAATAAAAACTACTCAGAAGAATTCTGTGAAACTTATTTCTGATCTGTGCATTCAGCTAACAGAGTTAAACCACACTTTTGATTGAGCAGTTATTAAACACTGTTTCTGTAGGAAATGCAAGTGGACATTAGGAGCGCTAAGATTGTAATAGTGGAAAAAGGAATATCCCCAAATAAAAACTACACAGAAGCATTCTCTGAAACTCCTTTCTGTTCTCTGCATTAAACTAACAGAGTTGAGCCTTACTTTTGAAGGTGCTGTTCTGAAACACTCTTTGTGTAGAAACTGCCAGTGGATATGCGGAGCGCTAAGAGGGTAATAGTCGAAAAAGGAATATCTTCAACTAAATACTAAACAGAAGCATTCTGTGAAACTTCTTTCTGTTCTGTGCATTCAACTAAAAGAGTTGAACCTTACTTTTGATTGAGCCGTTCTGAAACACTCTTTCTGTAGAAAAGGCAAGTGGTGATTCGGAGCGCTAAGAGGGTAATAGTGGAAAAAGGAGTATCTTCAAATATAAACTACACAGAAGCATTCTGTAAAACTTCTTACTGTTCCTTGCATTCAACTAACAATATAGAACCTTACTTTTGATTGACCAGTTCTGAAACTCTCTTTCTGTAGATACTGCAATTGGAAATTCTGAGCGCTAAGAGTCCTATATTGGAAAAAGGAATATGTTCAAATAAAAACTACACAGAAGAATTCTGTGAAACTTCTTTCTGATCTGTGCATTCAACTAACAGAGTTAAACCATACTTTTGATTGAGCAGTTCTGAACACTCTTTCTGTAGAAAATGCAAGTGGACATTCGGAGCTCTAAGAGGGTAATAGTGGAAAAAGTAATATCGTCAAATAAGAACTACAGACAGGCATTCTGTGAAACTACTTTCTGTTCTGTGCATTCAAATAACAGAGTTGAACCTTACTTATGATAGAGCCATTCTGAAACACTCTTTCTGTAGAAAATTCAATTGGACAATCTGAGCGATAAGAGGCCTATATTGGGAAAAAGAATATCTTCAAATAAAAACTACACAGAAGCATTCTGTGAAACTTTTTCTGATCTGTGCATTCAGCTAACAGAGTTAAATCATACATTTGATTGATCAGTTCTGAACACTCTTTCTGTAGAAAATGCAACTGGACATTTGGAGCACTAAGAGGGTAGTAGTGCAAAAAGGAATATATTCCAATATAAACTACACAGAAGCATTCTGTGAAACTTCTTTCTGTTCTGTGCATTCAACTAACATAGTTGAACCTTACTTTTGATTGAGCCTTTCTGAAACACTCTTTCTGTAGAAACTGCAATTGGACATTCTGAGCGCTAAGAGGCCTATATTGGTAAAAAGAATATCTTCATATAAACACTACACAGCAGCATTCTGTGAAACTTCTTTCTGATCTGTGCATTCAGCTAACAGAGTTAAACCATACTTTTGATTGAGCAGTTCTGAAACACTCTTTCTGTAGAAAATGCAACTGGACATTCAGAGCGCTAAGTGGGTAATAGTGGAAAATGGAATATCTTCAAATATAAACTACACAGAAGAATTCTGTGAAACTTATTTCTGATCTGTGCATTCACCTAACAGAGTTAAACCATACTTTTGATAGAGCAGTTCTGAACACACTTTCTGTAGAAAATGCAAGTGGACATTCTGAGCTCTAAGAGGGTAACAGTGGAAAAAGGAATATTTTCAAATATAAACTACACAGAAGCAATCTGTGAAACTACATTCTGTTCTGTGCATTCAACTAACAGAGTTGAACCTTAATTTTGATTGAGCAGTTCTGAAACACTCTTTCTGTAGAAACTGTAATTGGATTTCTGAACGCTAAGAGGCCTATATTGAGAAAAATAATATCTTCAAATAAAAACTACAGAGATGCATTCTCTGAAACTTCTTTCTGTTCTGTGCATTCAGCTAACTGAATTAAACGATACATTTGATTTAGCAGTTCTGAAACACTCTTTCTGTAGAAAATGCAAGTGGACATTCGGTGTACTAAGTTGGTAATTGTGGAAAAAGTAATATCTTCAAATAAAAACTACACAGATGCATTCTGTGAAACTTCTTTCTTATCTGTGCATTCAGCTAACAGAGTTAAACGATACTTTTGATTTAGCAGTTCTGAAACACTCTTTCTGTAGAAAATGCAAGTGGTCATTCGGTGCACTAAGATGGTAATTGTGGAAAAAGGAATATCTTCAAATAAAAACTACAAAGAGGCATTCTCTGAAACTTGTTTCTGTTCTCTGCTTTCAACTAACAGGGTTGAGCCTTATTTTTGAAGGAGCAGTCCTGAAACACTCTTTCTGTAGAAACTGCAAGTGGACATTTGGAGCGCTAAGAGGGTAATAGTGGAAAAAGGAATATCTTCAAATAAATACTACACAGAAGCATTCTGTGAAACTACTCTCTGTTCTGTGCATTCAACTAAATGAGTTGAACCCTACTTTTGATTGAGCCATTCTGAAACACTCTTTCTGTAGAAACTGCAATTGGATATTCGGAGCGCTAAGAGGCCTATATTGGAAAAAGGACTATCTTCAAATAAAAACTACACAGAAGCATTCCGTGAAACTTCGTAATGATCTGTGCATTCAGCTAACAGAATTAAACCATACTTTTGATTGAGCAGTTCGGAAACACTCATTCTGTAGAAAATGCAAGTGGACATTCGGAGCGCTTAGAAGGTAATAGTGGAAAAAGGAACATCTTCAAATATAAACTACACAGAAGCATTCTATGAAACTTCTTTCTGTTCCGTTCACTCAACTAACAGAGTTGAACCTTACATTTGATTAAGCAGTTCAGAAACACTCTTTCTGTAGATACTGCAATTGGACATTCTGAGCGCTAAGACTCCTATATTGGAGAAAGGAATATCTTCAAATAAAAAGTACACAGAAGCATTCTGTGAAAATTCTTTCTGATCTGTGCATTCAAATAACAGAGTAAAACCATACTTTTGATTGAGCCGTTCAGAACACTCTTTCTGTAGAAAATGCAAGTGGACATTCGGAGCACTAAGAGGGTAATACTGGAAAAAGGAATATATTCAAATATAAACTACACAGAAGAATTCTGTGAAACTTCTTGCTGTTCTGTGCATTCAAGTAACAGAGTTGAACCTTACTTTTGATTGAGCCTTTCTGAAACTCTCTTTCTGTAGAAAATGCAAGTGGACATTCGGAGCGCTAAGATGGTAATAGTGGAAAAAGGAATACATTCAAATATAAACTACACAGAAGCATTCTGTGAAACTTCTTTCTGTTCTGTGCATTCAACTAACAGAGTTGAACCTTACTTTTGATTGAGCCTTCTGAAACACTCATTTTGTCGAAACGGCAATTGGACATTCTGAGCGCTAAGTGGCCTATATTGGGAAAAAGAATATCTCCAAATAAAAACTACTCAGAAGCATTCTGTGAAACTTATTTCTGATCTGTGCATTCAGCTAACAGAGTTAAACCATACTTTTGATTGAGAAGTTATGAGACACTCTTTCTGTAGAAAACGCAAGTGGACATTCGGAGCGCTAAAATTGTATTAGTGGAAAAAGGAATATCCCCAAATTAAAACTACACAGAAGCATTCTCTGAAACTCCTTTCTGTTCTCTGCATTCAACTAACAGATTTGAGCCTTACTTTGAAGGAGCTGTTCTGAAACACTCTTTGTGTAGAAACTGCCAGTGGACATTCGGAACGCTAAGAGGGTAATAGTCGAAAAAGGAATATCTATAACTAAATACTACACAGAAGCATTCTGTGAAACTTATTTCTGTTCTGTGCATTCAACTAAACGAGTTCAACCTTACTTTTGATTGAGCCGTTCTGAAACACTCTTTCTGTAGAAAATGCAAGTGGTGATTCGGAGCGCTAAGAGGGTAATAGTGGAAAAAATAATATCTTCAAATATAAACTACACAGAAGCATTCTCTGAAACTTCTTTCTGTTCCGTGCATTCAACTAACAGTATTGAACCTTACTTTTGATTGAGCAGTTCTGAAACTCTCTTTCTGTAGATACTGCAATTGGACATTCTGAGCGCTAAGAGACCTATATTGGAAAAAGGAATATCTTCAAATAAAAACTACACAGAAGAATTCTGTGAAACTTCTTTCTGATCTGTGCATTCAACTAACAGAGTTAAACCATACTTTTGATGGAGTAGTTCTGAACACTCTTTCTGTAGAAAATGCAAGTGGACATTCCGAGCTCTAAGAGGGTAATAGTGGAAAAAGTAATATCGTCAAATATGAACTACAGAGAAGCATTCTGTGAAACTACTTTCTGTTCTGTGCATTGAAATAGCAGAGTTGAACCTTAATATTGAAAGAGCCATTCTGAAACACTCTTTCTGTAGAAACTGCAATTGGACAACCTGAGCACTAAGAGGCCTATATTGGGAAAAAGTATATCTTCAAATAAAAACTACACAGAAGCATTCTGTGCAACTACTTTCTAATCTGTGCATTCAGCTAAGAGAGTTAAATCATACATTTGATTGAGCAGTTCTGAACACTCTTTCTGTAGAAAATGCAACTGGACATTTGGAGCGCTAAGAGGGTAGTAGTGGAAAAAGTAATATATTCAAATATAAACTACACAGAAGCATTCTGTGAAACTACTTTCTGTTCTGTGCATTCAACTAACAGGGTTGAACCTTACTTTTGATTGAGCCTTTCTGAAACACTCTTTCTGTAGAAACTGCAATTGGACATTCTGAGCGCTAAGAGGCCTATATTGGTAAAAAGAATATCTTCATATAAACATTACACCGCAGCATTCTGTGAAACTTCTTTCTGTTCTGTGCATTCAGCTAACAGAGTTAAACCATTCTTTTGACTGAGCAGTTCTGAAACACTCTTTCTGTAGAAAATGCAACTGGAGATTCAGAGCGCTAAGTGGGTAATAGTGGAAAATGGAATATCTTCAAATATAAACTACACTGAAGAATTCTGTGAAACTTCTTTCTGATCTGTGCATTCACCTACCAGGGTTAAACCACACTTATGATTGAGCAGTTCTGAACACTCCTTCTGTAGAAAATGCAACTGGACTTTTGGAGCGCTAAGAGGTTACTGGTGGAAAAAGGAATACCTTCAAATAAATATTACACAGAAGCATTCTGTGAAACTTCTTTCCGTTCTTTGAATTCAACTAAAAGAGTTGAACCCTACTTTTCATTGAGGCGTTCTGAAACACTTTTTCTGTAGAAACTAAAATTGGATATTCGGAGCGCTAAGAGGCCTATATTTGGGAAAGGACTATCTTCAAATAAAAACTACACAGAAACATTCTGTGAAACATCGTACTGATCTGTGCATTCAGCTAACAGAGTTAAACCATACTTTTGATTGAGCAGTTCGGAAACACTCTTTCTGTAGAAAATGCAAGTGGACATTCGGAGAGCTTAGAAGGTAATAGTGGAAAAAGGAATATCTTCAAATATAAACTACACAGAATCATTCTCTGAAACTTCTTTCTGTTCTGTTCATTCAACTAAAAGAGTTGAACCTTACTTTTGATTGAGCCTTTCTGAAACACTCTCTCTGTAGAAACTGCAATTGGACATTCTGTGCGCTAAGAGGCCTGTATTGCTAAAAAGAATAACTTCATATAAACACTACACAGCAGCATTCTGTGAAACTACTTTCTGATCTGTGCATTCAGCTAACAGAGTTAAACCATACTTTTGATTGTGCAGTTCTGAAACACTCTTTCTGTAGAAAATGCAACTGGACATTCAGAGCGCTAAGTGGGTAATAGTGGAAAATGGAATATCTTCAAATATAAACTACACAGAAAAATTCTGTGAAACTTATTTCTGATCTGTGCATTCACCTAAAGAGTTAAAACATACTTTTGATAGAGCAGTTCTGAACACACTTTCTGTAGAAAATGCAAGTGGACATTCTGAGCTCTAAGAGGGTAACAGTGGAAAAAGGAATATCTTCAAATACAAACTACACAGAAGCAATCTGTGAAACTAAATTCTGTTCTGTGCATTCAACTAAGAGATTTTTACCTTAGTTTTGATTGAGACGTTCTGAAACACTCTTTCTGTAGAAAATGCAAGTGGAGATTTGGAGCGCTAAGAGGGTAATAGTGGAAAAAGGAATGTCTTCAAATATAAACTACACTGAATCATTCTGTGAAAATTCTTTCTGATCTGTGCATTCAGCTAACAGAGTTAAACCATACTTTTGATTGAGCAGATCTGAACACTCTTTCTGTAGAAAATGCAACTGGACATTTGGAGCGCTAAGAGTGTAGTAGTGGAAAAAGGAATATATTCAAATATAAACTACACAGAAGCATTCTGTGAAACTTTTTCTGATCTGAGCATTCAGCTAACAGAGTTAAACCATACTTTTGATTGAGCAGTTTTGAAACACTCTGTCTGTAGAAAATGCAACTGGACATTCGTAGCGCTAAGTGGGTAATAGTGGAAAAAAGAATATGTTCATATATAAACTACACAGAAGCATTGTATGAAACTTCTTTCTGTTCTGTGCATTCAAATAACAGAGTTGAACCTTAATTTTGATTGAGCCGTTCTGAAACACTTTTTCTGTAGAAACTGTAATTGTACATTCTGAGTGCTAAGAGGCCTATATTGGGAAAAATAATATCTTCAATTAAAAACTACACAGAAGCATTGTGTGAAACTTATTTCTGATATGTGCATTCAGCTAACAGATTTAAACCATACTTTTGATTGCGCAGTTCCGAACACTCTTTCTGTAGAAAATGCAAGTGGACATTCGGAGCGCTAAGAGGGTAATAGTGGAAAAAGGAATATATTCAAATATAAACTACACAGTAGCATTCTGTGAAACTTCTTTCTGTTCTGTGCATTCAGCTAACAGAGTTGAACCTTACTTTTGATTGAGCCGTTCTGAAACACTCTTTCTGTAGAAACTTCAATTGGACATTCTAAGCGCTAAGAGGCCTATATTGGGAAAAAGAATATCTTCAAATAAAAACTACACAGAGGCATTCTGTGAAACTTATTTCTGATCTGTAAATTCAGTTAACAGAGCTAAACCATATTTTTGATTGAGCAGTTATGAAACACTCTTTTTGTAGAAAATGCAAGTGGACATTCGGAGCGCTAAGATTGTAATAGAGGAAAAAGGAATATCTCCAATTAAAAACTACACAGAAGCATTCTCTGAAACCCCTTTCTGTTCTCCGCATTCAACTAACAGAGTTGAGCCTTACTTTTGAAGGAGCAGTTCTGAAACACTCTTTGTGTAGAAACTGCCAGTGGATATTCGGAGCGCTAAGTGGGTAATAGTCCAAAAAGGAGTATCTTCAACTAAATACTACACAGAAGCATTCTGTGAAACTTCTTTCTGTTCTGTGCATTCAACTAAGAAAGTTGAACCTTACATTTGATTGAGCCGTTCTGAAACACTCTTGCTGTAGAAACTGCAATTGGACATTCTGAGCGCTAAGAGGCCTATATTGGGAAAATAATATCTTCAAATAAAAACTACACAGAAGCATTGTTTGAAACTTATGTCTGATATATGCATTCAGCTAACAGAGTTAAACCATACTTTTGATTGCGCAGTTCAGAACACTCTTTCTGTAGAAAGTGCAAGTGGACATTCGGAGCGCTAAGAGGGTAATAGTGGAAAAAGGAATATATTCAAATATAAACTACACAGAAGCATTCTGTGAAACTTCTTTCTGTTCTGTGCATTCAACTACCAGGGTTGAACCTTACTTTTGATTGAGCCGTTCTGAAACACTCTTTCTGTAGAAACTGCAATTGGACATTCTGAGCGCTAAGAGGCCTATATTGGGAAAAAGAATATCTACAAATAAAAACTACACAGAAGCATTCTGTGAAACTTCTTTATGTTCTGTTCATTCAACTAAAAGAGTTGAACATTAGTTTTGATTGAGCCGTTCTGAAACACTCTTTCTGTAGAAAATGCAAGTGGAGATTCGGAGCGCTAAGAGGGTAATAGTGGAAAAAGGAATGTCTTCAAATATAAACTACACAGAATCATTCTGTGAAACTTCTTTCTGATCTGTGCATTCAGCTAACAGTGTTAAACCATACTTTTGATTGAGCAGATCTGAACACTCTTTCTGTAGAAAATGCAACTGGACATTTGGAGCGCTAAGAGGGTAGTAGTGGAAAAAGGAATATATTCATATATTAAACTACACAGAAGCATTCTGTGAAACTTCTTTCTGATCTGAGCATTCAGCTAACAGAGTTAAACCATACTTTTGATTGAGCAGTTTTGAAACACTCTGTCTGTAGGAAATGCAACTGGACATTCGTAGAGCTAAGTGGGTAATAGGGAAAAAAGAATATGTTCAAATAAAACTACACAGAAGCATTGTATGAAACTTCTTTCTGTTCTGTGCATTCAACTAACAGAGTTGAACCTTACTTTTGATTGAGTCGTTCTGAAACACTCTTTCTGTAGAAACTGCAATTGGACATTCTGAGCGCTAAGAGGCCTATATTGGGAAAAATAATATCATCAAATAAAAACTACACAGAAGCATTGTGTGAAACTTATTTCTGATATGTGCATTCAGCAAACAGAGTTAAACCATACTTTTGATTGCGCAGTTCCGAACACTCTTTCTGTAGAAAATGCAAGTGGACATTCGGAGCGCTAAGAGGGTAATATTGGAAAAAGGAATATATTCAAATATAAACTACACAGCAGCATTCTGTGAAACTTCTTTCTGTTCTGTGCATTCAACTAAAAGAGTTGAACCTTACTTTTGATTGAGCCGTTCTGAAACACTCTTTCTGTAGAAACTGCAATTGGACATTCTAAGCGCTAAGAGGCCTACATTGGGAAAAAGAATATCTTCAAATAAAAACTACACAGATGCATTCTGTGAAACTTATTTCCGATCTGTAAATTCAGTTAACAGAGCTAAACCATATTTTTGATTGAGCAGTTATGAAACACTCTTTTTGTAGAAAATGCAAGTGGACATTCGGAGCGCTAAGATTGTAATAGAGGAAAAAGGAATATCTCCAATTAAAAACTACACAGAGGCATTCTCTGAAACCACTTTCTGTTCTCCGCATTCAACTAACAGAGCTGAGCCCTACATTTGAAGGAGCAGTTCTGAAACACTCTTTGTGTAGAAACTGCCAGTGGATATTTGGAGCGCGAAGTGGGTAATAGTCCAAAAAGGAGTATCTTCAACTAAATACTACACAGAAGCATTCTGTGAAACTTCTTTCTGTTCTGTGCATTCAACTAAGAGAGTTGAACCTTACATTTGATTCAGCCGTTCTGAAACACTCTTTCTGTAGAAACTGCAATTGGACATTCTGAGTGCTAAGAGGCTTATATTGGGAAAAATAATATCTTCAAATAAAAACTACACAGAAGCATTGTTTGAAACTTATTTCTGATATGTGCATTCAGGTAATGGAGTTAAACCATACTTTTGATTGCGCAGTTCAGAACACTCTTTCTGTAGAAAATGCAAGTGGACATTCAGAGCGCTAAGAGGGTAATAGTGGAAAAAGGAATATATTCAAATATAAACTACACAGAAGCATTGTGTGAAACTTATTTCTGTTCTGTGCATTCAACTACCAGGGTTGAACCTTACTTTTGATTGAGCCGTTCTGAAACAGTCTTTCTGTAGAAACTGCAATTGGACATTCTGAGCGCTAAGAGACCTATATTGGAAAAAGGAATATCTTCAAATAAAAACTACACAGAAGAATTCTGTGAAACTTCTTTCTGATCTGTGCATTCAACTAACAGAGTTAAACCCTACTTTTGATGGAGCAGTTCTGAACACACTTTCTGTAGGAAATGCAAGTGGACATTCCGAGCTCTAAGAGGGTAATAGTGGAAAAAGTAATACCGTCAAATATGAACTACAGAGAAGCATTCTGTGAAACTACTTTCTGTTCTGTGCATTGAAATAGCAGAGTTGAACCTTACTTTTGAAAGAGCCATTCTGAAACACTCTTTCTGTAGAAACTGCAATTGGACAATCTGAGCACTAAGAGGCCTATATTGGGAAAAATATATCTTCAAATAAAAACTACACAGAAGCATTCTGGGCAACTTCTTTCTAATCTGTGCATTCAGCTAAGAGAGTTAAATCATATATTTGATTGAGCAGTTCTGAACACTCTTTCTGTAGAAAATGCAACTGGACATTTGGAGCGCTAAGAGGGTAGTAGTGGAAAAAGTAATATATTCAAATATAAACTACACAGAAGCATTCTGTGAAACTACTTTCTGTTCTGTGCATTCAACTAACAGAGTTGAACCTTACATTTGATTGAGCCTTTCTGAAACACTCTTTCTGTAGAAACTGCAATTGGACATTCTGAGCTCTAAGACTCCTATATTGGAGAAAGGAATATCTTCAAATAAAAAGTACACAGAAGCATTCTGTGAAAATTCTTTCTGATCTGTGCATTCAGCTAACAGAGTTAAACCATACTTTGCTTTGAGCAGTTCTGAACACTCTTTCTGTAGAAAATGCAAGTGGACATTCGGAGCGCTAAGAGGGTAATACTGAAAAAGGGAATATATTCAAATATAAACTACACAGAGGCATTCTGTGAAACTCCTTTCTGTTCTCTGCATTCAACTAACAGAGTTGAGCCCTACTTTTGAAGGAGCAGTTCTGAAACACTCTTTGTTTAGAAACTGAAATTGGACATTCGGAGAGCTAAGAGGATAATAGTCGAAAAAGGAATATCTTCAACAAAATACTACACGGAAGGATTCTGTGAAACTTATTTCTGATATGTGCATTCAAATAACAGAGTAAAACCATACTTTTGATTGTGCCATTCAGAACACTCTTTCTGTAGAAAATGCAAGTGGACATTCGGAGCACTAAGAGGGTAATACTGGAAAAAGGAATATATTCAAATATAAACTACACAGAAGCATTCTGTGAAACTTCTTGCTGTTCTGTGCATTCAAGTAACAGAGTTGAACCTTACTTTTGATTGAGCCTTTCTGAAACTCTCTTTCTGTAGAAAATGCAAGTGGACATTCGGAGCGCTAAGATGGTAATAGTGGAAAAAAGAATACATTCAAATATAAACTACACAGAAGCATTCTGTGAAACTTCTTTCTCTTCTGTGCATTCAACTAACAGAGTTGAACCTTACTTTTGATTGAGCCTTCTGAATCACTCATTCTGTAGAAACGGCAATTGGACATTCTGAGCGCTAAGTGGCCTATATTGGGAAAAAGAATATCTCCAAATAAATCTACTCAGAAGCATTCTGTGAAACTTATTTCTGATCTGTGCATTCAGCTAACAGAGTTAAACCATACTTTTGATTGAGAAGTTATGAGACACTCTTTCTGTAGAAAACGCAAGTGGACATTCGGAGCGCTAAAATTGTATTAGTGGAAAAAGGAATATCCCCAAATTAAAACTACACAGAAGCATTCTCTGAAACTCCTTTCTGTTCTCTGCATTCAACTAACTGATTTGAGCCTTACTTTGAAGGAGCTGTTCTGAAACAATCTTTGTGTAGAAACTGCCAGTGGACATTCGGAATGCTAAGAGGGTAATAGTCGAAAAAGGAATATCTATAACTAAATACTACACAGAAGCATTCTGTGAAACTTCTTTCTGTTCTGTGCATTCAACTAAAAGAGTTCAACCTTACTTTTGATTGAGCCGTTCTGAAACACTCTTTCTGTAGAAAATGCAAGTGGTGATTCGGAGCGCTAAGAGGGTAATAGTGGAAAAAAGAATATCTTCAAATATAAACTACACAAAAGAATTCTCTGAAACTTCTTTCTGTTCCGTGCATTCAACTAACAGTATTGAACCTTACTTTTGATTGAGCAGTTCTGAAACTCTCTTTCTGTAGATACTGCAATTGGACATTCTGAGCGCTAAGAGACCTATGTTGGAAAAAGGAATATCTTCAAATAAAAACTACACAGAAGGATTCTGTGAAACTTCTTTCTGATCTGTGCATTCAACTAACAGAGTTAAACCATACTATTGATGGAGCAGTTCTGAACACACTTTCTGTGGAAAATGCAAGTGGACATTCCGAGCTCTAAGAGGGTAATAGTGGAAAAAGTAATACCGTCAAATATGAACTACAGAGAAGCATTCTGTGAAACTACTTTCTGTTCTGTGCATTGAAATAGCAGAGTTGAACCTTACTTTTGAAAGAGCCATTCTGAAACACTCTTTCTGTAGAAACTGCAATTGGACAATCTGAGCACTAAGAGGCCTATATTGGGAAAAAGTATATCTTCAAATAAAAACTACACAGAAGCATTCTGTGCAACTTCTTTCTAATCTGTGCATTCAGTTAAGAGAGTTAAATCATACATTTGATTGAGCAGTTCTGAACACTCTTTCTGTAGAAAATGCAACTGGACATTTGGAGCGCTAAGAGGGTAGTAGTGGAAAAAGTAATATATTCAAATATAAACTACACAGAAGCATTCTGTGAAACTACTTTCTGTTCTGTGCATTCAACTAACAGAGTTGAACCTTACTTTTGATTGAGCCTTTCTGAAACACTCTTTCTGTAGAAACTGCAATTGGACATTGTGAGCGCTAAGACTCCTATATTGGAGAAAGGAATATCTTCAAATAAAAAGTACACAGAAGCATTCTGTGAAAATTCTTTCTGATCTGTGCATTCAGCTAACAGAGTTAAACCATACTTTGGATTGAGCAGTTCTGAACACTCTTTCTGTAGAAAATGCAAGTGGACATTCGGAGCGCTAAGAGGGTAATATTGAAAAAGGGAATATATTCAAATATAAACTACACAGGGGCATTCTGTGAAACTCCTTTCTGTTCTCTGCATTCAACTAACAGAGTTGAGCCCTACTTTTGAAGGAGCAGTTCTGAAACACTCTTTGTTTAGAAACTGAAATTGGACATTCGGAGAGCTAAGAGGATAATAGTCGAAAAAGGAATATCTTCAACAAAATACTACACGGAAGGATTCTGTGAAACTTATTTCTGATATGTGCATTCAAATAACAGAGTAAAACCATATTTTGATTGAGCCGTTCAGAACACTCTTTCTGTAGAAAATGCAACTGGACATTCAGAGCGCTAAGTGGGTAATAGTGGAAAATGGAATATCTTCAAATATAAACTTCACAGAAAAATTCTGTGAAACTTATTTCTGATCTGTGCATTGACCTAAAGAGTTAAAACATACTTTTGATAGAGCAGTTCGGAACACACTTTCTGTAGAAAATGCAAGTGGACATTCTGAGCTCTAAAAAGGGTAACAGTGGAAAAAGGAATATCTTCAAATACAAACTACACAGAAGCAATCTGTGAAACTACATTCTGTTCTGTGCATTCAACTAACAGAGTTGAACCTTACTTTTGATTGAGCCGTTCTGAAACACTCTTTCTGTAGAAACTGCAATTGGACATTCTGAGTGCTAAGAGGCCTATATTGGGAAAAATAATATCTTCAAATAAAAACTACAAAGAAGCATTGTGTGAAACTTATTTCTGATATGTGCATTCAGCTAACAGAGTTAAACCATACTTTTGATTGCGCAGTTCCGAACACTCTTTCTGTAGAAAATGCAAGTGGACATTCGGAGCGCTAAGAGGGTAATAGTGGAAAAAGGAATATATTCAAATATAAACTACACAGTAGCATTCTGTGAAACTTCTTTCTGTTCTGTGCATTCAGCTAACAGAGTTGAACCTTACTTTTGATTGAGCCGTTCTGAAACACTCTTTCTGTAGAAACTGCAATTGGACATTCTAAGCGCTAAGAGGCCTACATTGGGAAAAAGAATATCTTCAAATAAAAACTACAGAGATGCATTCTGTGAAACTTATTTCTGATCTGTAAATTCAGTTAACAGAGCTAAACCATATTTTTGATTGAGCAGTTATGAAACACTCTTTTTGTAGAAAATGCAAGTGGACATTCGGAGCGCTAAGATTGTAATAGAGGAAAAAGGAATATCTCCAATTAAAAACTACACAGAAGCATTCTCTGAAACCCATTTCTGTTCTCCGCATTCAACTAACAGAGTTGAGCCTTACTTTTGAAGGAGCAGTTCTGAAACACTCTTTGTGTAGAAACTGCCAGTGGATATTCGGAGCGCTAAGTGGGTAACAGTCCAAAAAGGAGTATCTTCAACTAAATACTACACAGAAGCATTCTGTGAAACTTCTGTCTGTTCTGTGCATTCAACTAACAGAGTTGAACCTTACATTTGATTGAGCCGTTCTGAAACACTCTTTCTGTAGAAACTGCAATTGGACATTCTGAGCCCTAAGAGGCCTATACTGGGAAAAATAATATCTTCAAATAAAAACTACACAGAAGCATTGTTTGAAACTTATTTCTGATATGTGCATTCAGCTAACAGAGTTAAACCATACTTTTGATTGCGCAGTTCAGAACACTCTTTCTGTAGAAAATGCAAGTGGACATTCGGAGCGCTAAGAGGGTAATAGTGGAAAAAGGAGTATATTCAAATATAAACTACACAGAAGCATTTAGTGAAAATTCTTTCTGTTTTGTGCATTCAACTACCAGGGTTGAACCTTACTTTTGATTGAGCCGTTCTGAAACACTCTTTCTGTAGAAACTGCAATTGGACATTCTGAGCGATAAGAGGCCTATATTGGGAAAAGAATATCTACAAATAAAAACTACACAGAAGCATTCTGTGAAACTTCTTTCTGTTCTGTTCATTCAACTAATAGAGTTGAACCTTAGTTTTGATTAAGCCGTTCTGAAACACTCTTTCTGTAGAAAATGCAAGTGGGATTAAGAGCGCTAAGAGGATAATAGTGGAAAAAGGAATGTCTTCAAATATAAACTACACAGAATCATTCTGTGAAACTTCTTTCTGCTCTGTGCATTCAGCTAACAGAGTTAAACCATACTTTTGATTGAGCAGATCTGAACACTCTTTCTGTAGAAAATGCAACTGGACATTTGGAGTGCTAAGAGGTTAGTCGTGGAAAAAGGAATATATTCAAATATAAACTACACAGAAGCATTCTGTGAAACTTCTTTCTGATCTGAGCATTCAGCTAACAGAGTTAAACCATACATTTGATTGAGCAGTTTTGAAAAACTCTGTCTGTAGAAAATGCAACTGGACATTCGTAGCGCTAAGTGGGTAATAGTGGAAAAAAGAATATGTTCAAATATAAACTACACAGAAGCATTGTATGAAACTTCTTTCTGTTCTGTGCATTCAACTAACAGAGTTGAACCTTACTTTTGATTGAGCCGTTCTGAAACACTCTTTCTGTAGAAACTGCAATTGGACATTCTGAGCGCTAAGAGGCCTATGTTGGGAAAAATAATATCTTCAAATAAAAACTAAACAGAAGCATTGTGTGAAACTTATTTCTGATATGTGCATTCAGCTAACAGAGTTAATCCATACTTTTGATTGCGCAGTTCCGAACACTCTTTCTGTAGAAAATGCAAGTGGACATTCGGAGCGCTAAGAGGGTAATAGTGGAAAAAGGAATATATTGAAATATAAACTACACAGTAGCATTCTTTGAAACTTCTTTCTGTGCTGTGCATTCAAATAACAGAGTTGAACCTTACTTTTGATTGAGCCGTTCTGAAACACTCTTTCTGTAGAAACTGCAATTGGACATTCTAAGCGCTAAGAGGCCTACATTGGGAAAAAGAATATCTTCAAATAAAAACTACACAGATTCATTCTGTGAAACTTATTTCTGATCTGTAAATTCAGTTAACAGAGCTAAATCATATTTTTGATTGAGCAGTTAAGAAACACACTTTTTGTAGAAAATGCAAGTGGACATTCATAGCGCTAAGATTGTAATATAGGAAAAAGTAATATCTCCAATTAAAAACTACACAGAAGCATTCTCTGAAACCACTTTCTGTTCTACGCATTCAACTAACAGAGTTCAGCCTTACTTTTGAAAGAGCGGTTCTGAAACACTCTTTGTGTAGAAACTGCCAGTGGATATTCGGAGCGCTAAGTGGGTAATAGTCCAAAAAGAAGTATCTTCAACTAAATACTACACAGAAGCATTCTGTGAAACTTCTGTCTGTTCTGTGCATTCAGCTAAGAGAGCTGAAACTTACATTTGATTGAGCCATTCTGAAACACTCTTTCTGTAGAAACTGCAATAGGACATTCTGAGCGCTAAGGGGCCTATATTGCGAAAAATAATATCTTCAAATAAAAACTACACAGAAGAATTGTTTGAAACTTATTTCTGATATGTGCATTCAGCTAACAGAGATAAACCATACTTTTGATTGCGCAGTTCAGAACACTATTTCTGTAGAAAATGCAAGTGGACATTCGGAGCGCTAAGAGGGTAATAGTGGAAAAAGGAATATATTCAAATATAAACTACACAGAAGCATTCTGTGAAACCTCTTTCTGTTCTGTTCATTCAACTAAAAGAGTTGAACATTAGTTTTGATTGAGCCGCTCTGAAACACTCTTTCTGTAGAAAATGCAAGTGGAGATTCGGAGGGCTAAGAGGGTAATAGTGGAAAAAGGAATGTCTTCAAATATAAACTACACAGAATCATACTGTGAAACATATTTCTGATCTCTGCATTCAGCTAACAGAGTTAAACCATACTTTTGATTGAGCAGATCTGAACACTCTTTCTGTAGAAAATGCAACTGGACATTTGGAGCGCTAAGAGGGTAACAGTGGAAACAAGAATATGTTCAAATATAAACTACACAGAAGCATTGTATGAAACTACTTTCTGTTCTGTGCATTCAAATAACAGAGTTGAACCTTACTTTTGATTGAGCCGTTCTGAAACACTCTTTCTGTAGAAACTGCAATTGGACATTCTGAGCGCTAAGAGGCCTATATTGGGAAAAATAATATCTTCAAATAAAAACTACACAGAAGCATTGTGTGAAACATATTTCTGATATGTGCATTCAGCTAACAGAGTTAAACCATACTTTTGATTGCGCAGTTCCGAACACTCTTTCTGTAGAAAACGCAAGTGGACATTCGGAGCGCTAAAATTGTATTAGTGGAAAAAGGAATATCCCCAAATTAAAACTACACAGAAGCATTCTCTGAAACTCCTTTCTGTTCTCTGCATTCAACTAACTGATTTGAGCCTTACTTTGAAGGAGCTGTTCTGAAACAATCTTTGTGTAGAAACTGCCAGTGGACATTCGGAATGCTAAGAGGGTAATAGTCGAAAAAGGAATATCTATAACTAAATACTACACAGAAGCATTCTGTGAAACTTCTTTCTGTTCTGTGCATTCAACTAAAAGAGTTCAACCTTACTTTTGATTGAGCCGTTCTGAAACACTCTTTCTGTAGAAAATGCAAGTGGTGATTCGGAGCGCTAAGAGGGTAATAGTGGAAAAAGGAATATCTTCAAATATAAACTACACAGAAGAATTCTCTGAAACTTCTTTCTGTTCCGTGCATTCAACTAACAGTATTGAACCTTACTTTTGATTGAGCAGTTCTGAAACTCTCTTTCTGTAGATACTGCAATTGGACATTCTGAGCGCTAAGAGACCTATGTTGGAAAAAGGAATATCTTCAAATAAAAACTACACAGAAGAATTCTGTGAAACTTCTTTCTGATCTGTGCATTCAACTAACAGAGTTAAACCATACTTTTGATGGAGCAGTTCTGAACACACTTTCTGTGGAAAATGCAAGTGGACATTCCGAGCTCTAAGAGGGTAATAGTGGAAAAAGTAATACCGTCAAATATGAACTACAGAGAAGCATTCTGTGAAACTACTTTCTGTTCTGTGCATTGAAATAGCAGAGTTGAACCTTACTTTTGAAAGAGCCATTCTGAAACACTCTTTCTGTAGAAACTGCAATTGGACAATCTGAGCACTAAGAGGCCTATATTGGGAAAAAGTATATCTTCAAATAAAAACTACACAGAAGCATTCTGTGCAACTTCTTTCTAATCTGTGCATTCAGTTAAGAGAGTTAAATCATACATTTGATTGAGCAGTTCTGAACACTCTTTCTGTAGAAAATGCAACTGGACATTTGGAGCGCTAAGAGGGTAGTAGTGGAAAAAGTAATATATTCAAATATAAACTACACAGAAGCATTCTGTGAAACTACTTTCTGTTCTGTGCATTCAACTAACAGAGTTGAACCTTACTTTTGATTGAGCCTTTCTGAAACACTCTTTCTGTAGAAACTGCAATTGGACATTGTGAGCGCTAAGACTCCTATATTGGAGAAAGGAATATCTTCAAATAAAAAGTACACAGAAGCATTCTGTGAAAATTCTTTCTGATCTGTGCATTCAGCTAACAGAGTTAAACCATACTTTGGATTGAGCAGTTCTGAACACTCTTTCTGTAGAAAATGCAAGTGGACATTCGGAGCGCTAAGAGGGTAATATTGAAAAAGGGAATATATTCAAATATAAACTACACAGGGGCATTCTGTGAAACTCCTTTCTGTTCTCTGCATTCAACTAACAGAGTTGAGCCCTACTTTTGAAGGAGCAGTTCTGAAACACTCTTTGTTTAGAAACTGAAATTGGACATTCGGAGAGCTAAGAGGATAATAGTCGAAAAAGGAATATCTTCAACAAAATACTACACGGAAGGATTCTGTGAAACTTATTTCTGATATGTGCATTCAAATAACAGAGTAAAACCATATTTTGATTGAGCCGTTCAGAACACTCTTTCTGTAGAAAATGCAACTGGACATTCAGAGCGCTAAGTGGGTAATAGTGGAAAATGGAATATCTTCAAATATAAACTTCACAGAAAAATTCTGTGAAACTTATTTCTGATCTGTGCATTGACCTAAAGAGTTAAAACATACTTTTGATAGAGCAGTTCGGAACACACTTTCTGTAGAAAATGCAAGTGGACATTCTGAGCTCTAAAAAGGGTAACAGTGGAAAAAGGAATATCTTCAAATACAAACTACACAGAAGCAATCTGTGAAACTACATTCTGTTCTGTGCATTCAACTAACAGAGTTGAACCTTACTTTTGATTGAGCCGTTCTGAAACACTCTTTCTGTAGAAACTGCAATTGGACATTCTGAGTGCTAAGAGGCCTATATTGGGAAAAATAATATCTTCAAATAAAAACTACAAAGAAGCATTGTGTGAAACTTATTTCTGATATGTGCATTCAGCTAACAGAGTTAAACCATACTTTTGATTGCGCAGTTCCGAACACTCTTTCTGTAGAAAATGCAAGTGGACATTCGGAGCGCTAAGAGGGTAATAGTGGAAAAAGGAATATATTCAAATATAAACTACACAGTAGCATTCTGTGAAACTTCTTTCTGTTCTGTGCATTCAGCTAACAGAGTTGAACCTTACTTTTGATTGAGCCGTTCTGAAACACTCTTTCTGTAGAAACTGCAATTGGACATTCTAAGCGCTAAGAGGCCTACATTGGGAAAAAGAATATCTTCAAATAAAAACTACAGAGATGCATTCTGTGAAACTTATTTCTGATCTGTAAATTCAGTTAACAGAGCTAAACCATATTTTTGATTGAGCAGTTATGAAACACTCTTTTTGTAGAAAATGCAAGTGGACATTCGGAGCGCTAAGATTGTAATAGAGGAAAAAGGAATATCTCCAATTAAAAACTACACAGAAGCATTCTCTGAAACCCATTTCTGTTCTCCGCATTCAACTAACAGAGTTGAGCCTTACTTTTGAAGGAGCAGTTCTGAAACACTCTTTGTGTAGAAACTGCCAGTGGATATTCGGAGCGCTAAGTGGGTAACAGTCCAAAAAGGAGTATCTTCAACTAAATACTACACAGAAGCATTCTGTGAAACTTCTGTCTGTTCTGTGCATTCAACTAACAGAGTTGAACCTTACATTTGATTGAGCCGTTCTGAAACACTCTTTCTGTAGAAACTGCAATTGGACATTCTGAGCCCTAAGAGGCCTATACTGGGAAAAATAATATCTTCAAATAAAAACTACACAGAAGCATTGTTTGAAACTTATTTCTGATATGTGCATTCAGCTAACAGAGTTAAACCATACTTTTGATTGCGCAGTTCAGAACACTCTTTCTGTAGAAAATGCAAGTGGACATTCGGAGCGCTAAGAGGGTAATAGTGGAAAAAGGAGTATATTCAAATATAAACTACACAGAAGCATTTAGTGAAAATTCTTTCTGTTTTGTGCATTCAACTACCAGGGTTGAACCTTACTTTTGATTGAGCCGTTCTGAAACACTCTTTCTGTAGAAACTGCAATTGGACATTCTGAGCGATAAGAGGCCTATATTGGGAAAAGAATATCTACAAATAAAAACTACACAGAAGCATTCTGTGAAACTTCTTTCTGTTCTGTTCATTCAACTAATAGAGTTGAACCTTAGTTTTGATTAAGCCGTTCTGAAACACTCTTTCTGTAGAAAATGCAAGTGGGATTAAGAGCGCTAAGAGGATAATAGTGGAAAAAGGAATGTCTTCAAATATAAACTACACAGAATCATTCTGTGAAACTTCTTTCTGCTCTGTGCATTCAGCT
The DNA here is from genome assembly GCF_028878055.3 of Symphalangus syndactylus. Taxonomy (NCBI): domain Eukaryota; kingdom Metazoa; phylum Chordata; class Mammalia; order Primates; family Hylobatidae; genus Symphalangus; species Symphalangus syndactylus. The sequence continues at coordinate 6,551,600 of NC_072444.2, read as the reverse complement.
AACAGAGTTAAACCATACTTTTGATTGAGCAGATCTGAACACTCTTTCTGTAGAAAATGCAACTGGACATTTGGAGTGCTAAGAGGTTAGTCGTGGAAAAAGGAATATATTCAAATATAAACTACACAGAAGCATTCTGTGAAACTTCTTTCTGATCTGAGCATTCAGCTAACAGAGTTAAACCATACATTTGATTGAGCAGTTTTGAAAAACTCTGTCTGTAGAAAATGCAACTGGACATTCGTAGCGCTAAGTGGGTAATAGTGGAAAAAAGAATATGTTCAAATATAAACTACACAGAAGCATTGTATGAAACTTCTTTCTGTTCTGTGCATTCAACTAACAGAGTTGAACCTTACTTTTGATTGAGCCGTTCTGAAACACTCTTTCTGTAGAAACTGCAATTGGACATTCTGAGCGCTAAGAGGCCTATGTTGGGAAAAATAATATCTTCAAATAAAAACTAAACAGAAGCATTGTGTGAAACTTATTTCTGATATGTGCATTCAGCTAACAGAGTTAATCCATACTTTTGATTGCGCAGTTCCGAACACTCTTTCTGTAGAAAATGCAAGTGGACATTCGGAGCGCTAAGAGGGTAATAGTGGAAAAAGGAATATATTGAAATATAAACTACACAGTAGCATTCTTTGAAACTTCTTTCTGTGCTGTGCATTCAAATAACAGAGTTGAACCTTACTTTTGATTGAGCCGTTCTGAAACACTCTTTCTGTAGAAACTGCAATTGGACATTCTAAGCGCTAAGAGGCCTACATTGGGAAAAAGAATATCTTCAAATAAAAACTACACAGATTCATTCTGTGAAACTTATTTCTGATCTGTAAATTCAGTTAACAGAGCTAAATCATATTTTTGATTGAGCAGTTAAGAAACACACTTTTTGTAGAAAATGCAAGTGGACATTCATAGCGCTAAGATTGTAATATAGGAAAAAGTAATATCTCCAATTAAAAACTACACAGAAGCATTCTCTGAAACCACTTTCTGTTCTACGCATTCAACTAACAGAGTTCAGCCTTACTTTTGAAAGAGCGGTTCTGAAACACTCTTTGTGTAGAAACTGCCAGTGGATATTCGGAGCGCTAAGTGGGTAATAGTCCAAAAAGAAGTATCTTCAACTAAATACTACACAGAAGCATTCTGTGAAACTTCTGTCTGTTCTGTGCATTCAGCTAAGAGAGCTGAAACTTACATTTGATTGAGCCATTCTGAAACACTCTTTCTGTAGAAACTGCAATAGGACATTCTGAGCGCTAAGGGGCCTATATTGCGAAAAATAATATCTTCAAATAAAAACTACACAGAAGAATTGTTTGAAACTTATTTCTGATATGTGCATTCAGCTAACAGAGATAAACCATACTTTTGATTGCGCAGTTCAGAACACTATTTCTGTAGAAAATGCAAGTGGACATTCGGAGCGCTAAGAGGGTAATAGTGGAAAAAGGAATATATTCAAATATAAACTACACAGAAGCATTCTGTGAAACCTCTTTCTGTTCTGTTCATTCAACTAAAAGAGTTGAACATTAGTTTTGATTGAGCCGCTCTGAAACACTCTTTCTGTAGAAAATGCAAGTGGAGATTCGGAGGGCTAAGAGGGTAATAGTGGAAAAAGGAATGTCTTCAAATATAAACTACACAGAATCATACTGTGAAACATATTTCTGATCTCTGCATTCAGCTAACAGAGTTAAACCATACTTTTGATTGAGCAGATCTGAACACTCTTTCTGTAGAAAATGCAACTGGACATTTGGAGCGCTAAGAGGGTAACAGTGGAAACAAGAATATGTTCAAATATAAACTACACAGAAGCATTGTATGAAACTACTTTCTGTTCTGTGCATTCAAATAACAGAGTTGAACCTTACTTTTGATTGAGCCGTTCTGAAACACTCTTTCTGTAGAAACTGCAATTGGACATTCTGAGCGCTAAGAGGCCTATATTGGGAAAAATAATATCTTCAAATAAAAACTACACAGAAGCATTGTGTGAAACATATTTCTGATATGTGCATTCAGCTAACAGAGTTAAACCATACTTTTGATTGCGCAGTTCCGAACACTCTTTCTGTAGAAAATGCAAGTGGACATTCGGAGCGCTAAGAGGGTAATATTGGAAAAAGGATTATATTCAAATATACACTACACAGTAGCATTCTGTGAAACTTCTTTCTGTTCTGTGCATTCAACTAACAGAGTTGAACCTTACTTTTAATTGAGCCGTTCTGAAACACTCTTTCTGTAGAAACTGCAATTGGACATTCTAAGCGCTAAGAGGCCTACATTGGGAAAAAGAATATCTTCAAATAAAAACTAAACAGATGCATTATGTGAAACTTACTTCGGATCTGTAAATTCAGTTAACAGAGCTAAACCATATTTTTGATTGTGCAGTTATGAAACACTCTTTTTGTAGAAAATGCAAGTGGACATTCGGAGCGCTAAGATTGTAATAGAGGAAAAAGGAATATCTCCAATTAAAAATTACACAGAAGCATTCTCTGAAACCCCTTTCTGTTCTGCGCATTCAACTAACAGAGTTGAGCCTTACTTTTGAAGGAGCAGTTCTGAAACACTCTTTGTGTAGAAACTGACAGTGGATATTCGGAGCGCTAAGTGGGTAATAGTCCAAAAAGGAGTATCTTCAACTAAATACTACACAGAAGCATTCTGTGAAACTTCTGTCTGTTCTGTGCATTCAACTAACAGAGTTGAACCTTACTTTTGATTGAGCCGTTCTGAAACACTCTTTCTGTAGAAACTGCAATTGGACATTCTGAGCGCTAGGAGGCCTATATTGGGAAAAAGAATGTCTACAAATAAAAACTACACAGAAGAATTGTGTGAAACTTCTTTCTGTTCTGTTTGTTCAACTAAAAGAGTTGAACCTTAGTTTTGATTGAGCCGTTCTGAAACACTCTTTCTGTAGAAAATGCAAGTGGAGATTCGGAGCGCTAAGAGGGTAATAGTGGAAAAAGGAATGTCTCCAAATATAAACTACACAGAATCATTCTGTGAAACTTCTTTCTGATCTGTGCATTCAGCTAACAGAGTTAAACCATACTTTTGATTGAGCAGATCTGAACACTCTTTCTGTAGAAAATGCAACTGGACATTTGGAGCGCTAAGAGAGTACTAGTGGAAAAAGGAATATATTCAAATATAAACTACACAGAAGCATTCTGTGAAAGTTCTTTCTGATCTGAGCATTCAGCTAACAGAGTTAAAACATAATTTTGATTGAGCAGTTTTGAAACACTCTGTCTGTAGAAAATGCAACTGGACATTCGTAGCGCTAAGTGGGTAATAGTGGAAAAAAGAATATGTTCAAATATAAACTACACAGAAGCATTGTATGAAACTTCTTTCTGTTCTGTGCATTCAACTGAGTTGAGCCTTACTTTTGATTGAGCCTTTCTGAAACACTCTTTCTGTAGAAACTGCAATTGGACATTCTGAGCGCTAGGAGGCCTATATTGGGAAAAAGAATGTCTACAAATAAAAACTACACAGAAGAATTGTGTGAAACTCCTTTCTGTTCTGTTTGTTCAACTAAAAGAGTTGAACCTTAGTTTTGATTGAGCCGTTCCGAAACACTCTTTCTGTAGAAAATGCAAGTGGAGATTCGGAGCGCTAAGAGGGTAATAGTGGAAAAAGGAATGTCTCCAAATATAAACTACACGGAATCATTCTGTGAAACTTCTTTCTGATCTGTGCATTCAGCTAACAGAGTTAAACTATACTTTTGATTGAGCAGATCTGAACACTCTTTCTGTAGAAAATGCAACTGGACATTTGGAGCGCTAAGAGAGTACTAGTGGAAAAAGGAATATATTCAAATATAAACTACACAGAAGCATTCTGTGAAACTTCTTTCTGATCTGAGCATTCAGCTAACAGAGTTAAACCATACTTTTAATTGAGCAGTTTTGAAACACTCTGTTTGTAGAAAATGCAACTGGACATTCGTAGCGCTAAGTGGGTAATAGTGGAAAAAAGAATATGTTCAAATATAAACTACACAGAAGCATTGTATGAAACTTCTTTCTGTTCTGTGCATTCAACTAACAGAGTTGAACCTTACTTTTGATTGAGCCTTTCTGAAACACTCTTTCTGTAGAAACTGCAATTGGACATTCTGAGCGCTAAGAGGCCTCTATTGGGAAAAATAATATCTTCAGATAAAAACTACACAGAAGCATTGTGTGAAACTTATTTCTGATATGTTCATTAAGTTAACAGAGTTAAACCATACTTTTGATTGCGCAGTTCTGAACACTCTTTCTGTAGAAAATGCAAGTGGACATTCGGAGCGCAAAGAGGGTAATAGTGGAAAAAGGAATATATTCAAATATAAACTACACAGTAGCATTCTGTGAAAATTCTTTCTGTTCTGTGCATTCAACAAACAGAGTTGAACCTTACTTTTGATTGAGCCGTTCTGAAACACTCTTTCTGTAGAAACTGCAATTGGACATGCTAAGCGCTAAGAGGCCTACATTGGGAAAAAGAATATCTTCAAATAAAAACTACACAGATGCATTCTGTGAAACTTATTTCTGATCTGTAAATTCAGTTAACAGAGATAAAGCATATTTTTGATTGAGCAGTTATGAAACACTCTTTTTGTAGAAAATGCAAGTGGAGATTCGGAGCGCTAAGAGGGTAATAGTGGATAAAGGAATGTCTTCAAATATAAACTACACAGAATCATTCGGTGAAATTTCTTTCTGATCTGTGCATTCAGCTAACAGAGTTAAAACATACTTTTGATTGAGCAGATCTGAACACTCTTTCTGTAGAAAATGCAACTGGACATTTTGAGCGCTAAGAGCGTAGTAGTGGAAAAAGGAATATATTCAAATATAAACTGCACAGAAGCATTGTGTGAAACTTCTTTCTGATCTGAGCATTCAGCTAACAGAGTTAAACCATACTTTTGATTGAGCAGTTTTGAAACAGTCTGTCTGTAGAAAATGCAACTGGACATTCGTAGCGCTAAGTGGGTAATAGTGGAAAAAAGAATATGTTCAAATATAAACTACACAGAAGCATTGTATGAAACATTTTTCTGTTCTGTGCATTCAACTAACAGAGTTGAACCTTACTTTTGATTGAGCCGTTCTGAAACACTCTTTCTGTAGAAACTGCAATTGGACATTCTGAGCGCTAGGAGGCCTATATTGGGAAAAAGAATGTCTACAAATAAAAACTACACAGAAGAATTGTGTGAAACTTCTTTCTGTTCTGTTTGTTCAACTAAAAGATTTGAACCTTAGTTTTGATTGAGCCGTTCTGAAACACTCTTTCTGTAGAAAATGAAAGTGGAGATTCGGAGCGCTAAGAGGGTAATAGTGGAAAAAGGAATGTCTCCAAATATAAACTACACAGAATCATTCTGTGAAACTTCTTTCTGATCTGTGCATTCAGCTAACAGAGTTAAACCATACTTTTGATTGAGCAGATCTGAACACTCTTTCTGTAGAAAATGCAACTGGACATTTGGAGCGCTAAGAGAGTACTAGTGGAAAAAGGAATATATTCAAATATAAACTACACAGAAGCATTCTGTGAAAGTTCTTTCTGATCTGAGCATTCAGCTAACAGAGTTAAAACATACTTTTGATTGAGCAGTTTTGAAACACTCTGTCTGTATAAAATGCAACTGGACATTCGTAGCGCTAAGTGGGTAATAGTGGAAAAAATAATATGTTCAAATATAAACTACACAGAAGCATTGTATGAAACTTCTTTCTGTTCTGTGCATTCAACTGAGATGAACCTTACTTTTGATTGAGCCTTTCTGAAACACTCTTTCTGTAGAAACTGCAATTGGACATTCTGAGCGCTAGGAGGCCTATATTGGGAAAAAGAATGTCTACAAATAAAAACTACACAGAAGAATTGTGTGAAACTTCTTTCTGTTCTGTTTGTTCAACTAAAAGAGTAGAACCTTAGTTTTGATTGAGCCGTTCTGAAACACTCTTTCTGTAGAAAATGCAAGTGGAGATTCGGAGCGCTAAGAGGGTAATAGTGGAAAAAGGAATGTCTCCAAATATAAACTACACGGAATCATTCTGTGAAACTTCTTTCTGATCTGTGCATTCAGCTAACAGAGTTAAACTATACTTTTGATTGAGCAGATCTGAACACTCTTTCTGTAGAAAATGCAACTGGACATTTGGAGCGCTAAGAGAGTACTAGTGGAAAAAGGAATATATTCAAATATAAACTACACAGAAACATTCTGTGAAACTTCTTTCTGATCTGAGCATTCAGCTAACAGAGTTAAACCATACTTTTAATTGAGCAGTTTTGAAACACTCTGTCTGTAGAAAATGCAACTGGACATTCGTAGCGCTAAGTGGGTAATAGTGGAAAAAAGAATATGTTCAAATATAAACTACACAGAAGCATTGTATGAAACTTCTTTCTGTTCTGTGCATTCAACTAACAGAGTTGAACCTTACTTTTGATTGAGCCTTTCTGAAACACACTTTCTGTAGAAACTGCAATTGGACATTCTGAGCGCTAGGAGGCCTATATTGGGAAAAAGAATGTCTACAAATAAAAACTACACAGAAGAATTGTGTGAAACTACTTTCTGTTCTGTTTGTTCAACTAAAAGAGTTGAACCTTAGTTTTGATTGAGCCGTTCTGAAACACTCTTTCTGTAGAAAATTCAAGTGGAGATTCGGAGCGCTAAGAGGGTAATAGTGGAAAAAGGAATGTCTCCAAATATAAACTACACAGAATTATTGTGTGAAACTTCTTTCTGATCTGTGCATTCAGCTAACAGAGTTAAACCATACTTTTGATTGAGCGGATCTGAACACTCTTTCTGTAGAAAATGCAACTGGACATTTGGAGCGCTAATAGAGTACTAGTGGAAAAAGGAATATATTCAAATATAAACTACACAGAAGCATTCTGTGAAACTTCTTTCTGATCTGAGCATTCAGCTAACAGAGTTAAACCATACTTTTGATTGAGCAGTTTTGAAACACCCTGTCTGTAGAAAATGCAACTGGACATTCGTAGCGCTAAGTGGGTAATAGTGGAAAAAAGAATACGTTCAAATATAAACTACACAGAAGCATTGTATGAAACTTCTTTCTGTTCTGTGCATTCAACTAACAGAGTTGAACCTTACTTTTGATTGAGCCTTTCTGAAACACTCTTTCTGTAGAAACTGCAATTGGACATTCTGAGCGCTAAGAGGCCTATATTGGGAAAAATAATATCTTCAAATAAAAACTACACAGAAGCATTGTGTGAAACTTATTTCTGATATGTTCATTAAGCTAACAGATTTAAACCATACTTTTGATTGCGCAGTTCTGAACACTCTTTCTGTAGAAAATGCAAGTGGACTTTCGGAGCGCTAAGAGGGTAATAGTGGAAAAAGGAATATATTCAAATATAAACTACACAGTAGCATTCTGTGAAAATTCTTTCTGTTCTGTGCATTCAACTAACAGAGTTGAACCTTACTTTTGATTGAGCCGTTCTGAAACACTCTTTCTGTAGAAACTGCAATTGGACATGCTAAGCGCTAAGAGGCCTATATTGGGAAAAAGAATATCTTCAAATAAAAACTACACAGATGCATTCTGTGAAACTTATTTCTGATCTGTAAATTCAGTTAACAGAGATAAAACATATTTTTGATTGAGCAGTTATGAAACACTCTTTTTGTAGAAAATGCAAGTGGAGATTCGGAGCGCTAAGAGGGTAATAGTGGAAAAAGGAATGTCTTCAAATATAAACTACACAGAATCATTCGGTGAAACTTCTTTCCGATCTGTGCATTCAGCTAACAGAGTTAAACCATACTTTTGATTGAGCAGATCTGAACACTCTTTCTGTAGAAAATGCAACTGGACATTTGGAGCGCTAAGAGCGTAGTAGTGGAAAAAGGAATATATTCAAATATAAACTACACAGAAGCATTCTGTGAAACTTCTTTCTGATCTGAGCATTCAGCTAACAGAGTTAAACCATACTTTTGATTGAGCAGTTTTGAAACAGTCTGTCTGTAGAAAATGCAACTGGACATTCGTAGCGCTAAGTGGGTAATAGTGGAAAAAAGAATATGTTCAAATATAAACTACACAGAAACATTGTATGAAACTTCTTTCTGTTCTGTGCATTCAACTAACAGAGTTGAACCTTACTTTTGATTGAGCCGTTCTGAAATACTCTTTCTGTAGAAACTGCAGTTGGACATTCTGAGCGCTGGGAGGCCTATATTGGGAAAAACAATGTCTACAAATAAAAACTACACAGAAGAATTGTGTGAAACTTCTTTCTGTTCTGTTTGTTCAACTAAAAGAGTTGAACCTTAGTTTTGATTGAGCCGTTCTGAAACACTCTTTCTGTAGAAAATGCAAGTGGAGATTCGGAGCGCTAAGAGGGTAATAGTGCAAAAAGGAATGTCTCCAAATATAAACTACACAGAATCATTCTGTGAAACTTCTTTCTGATCTGTGCATTCAGCTAACAGAGTTAAACCATACTTTTGATTGAGCAGATCTGAACACTCTTTCTGTAGAAAATGCAACTGGACATTTGGAGCGCTAAGAGAGTACTAGTGGAAAAAGGAATATATTCAAATATAAACTACACAGAAGCATTCTGTGAAACTTCTTTCTGATCTGAGCATTCAGCTAACAGAGTTAAACCATACTTTTGATTGAGCAGTTTTGAAACACTCTGTCTGTAGAAAATGCAACTGGACATTCGTAGCGCTAAGTGGGTAATAGTGGAAAAAAGAATATGTTCAAATATAAACTACACAGAAGCATTGTATGAAACTTCTTTCTGTTCTGTGCATTCAACTAACAGAGTTGAACCTTACTTTTGATTGAGCCTTTCTGAAACACTCTTTCTGTAGAAACTGCAATTGGACATTCTGAGCGCTAGGAGGCCTATATTGGGAAAAAGAATGTCTACAAATAAAAACTACACAGAAGAATTGTGTGAAACTTCTTTCTGTTCTGTTTGTTCAACTAAAAGAGTAGAACCTTAGTTTTGATTGAGCCGTTCTGAAACACTCTTTCTGTAGAAAATGCAAGTGGAGATTCGGAGCGCTAAGAGGGTAATAGTGGAAAAAGGAATGTCTCCAAATATAAACTACACGGAATCATTCTGTGAAACTTCTTTCTGATCTGTGCATTCAGCTAACAGAGTTAAACTATACTTTTGATTGAGCAGATCTGAACACTCTTTCTGTAGAAAATGCAACTGGACATTTGGAGCGCTAAGAGAGTACTAGTGGAAAAAGGAATATATTCAAATATAAACTACACAGAAACATTCTGTGAAACTTCTTTCTGATCTGAGCATTCAGCTAACAGAGTTAAACCATACTTTTAATTGAGCAGTTTTGAAACACTCTGTCTGTAGAAAATGCAACTGGACATTCGTAGCGCTAAGTGGGTAATAGTGGAAAAAAGAATATGTTCAAATATAAACTACACAGAAGCATTGTATGAAACTTCTTTCTGTTCTGTGCATTCAACTAACAGAGTTGAACCTTACTTTTGATTGAGCCTTTCTGAAACACACTTTCTGTAGAAACTGCAATTGGACATTCTGAGCGCTAGGAGGCCTATATTGCGAAAAAGAATGTCTACAAATAAAAACTACACAGAAGAATTGTGTGAAACTACTTTCTGTTCTGTTTGTTCAACTAAAAGAGTTGAACCTTAGTTTTGATTGAGCCGTTCTGAAACACTCTTTCTGTAGAAAATGCAAGTGGAGATTCGGAGTGCTAAGAGGGTAATAGTGGAAAAAGGAATGTCTCCAAATATAAACTACACAGAATTATTGTGTGAAACTTCTTTCTGATCTGTGCATTCAGCTAACAGAATTAAACCATACTTTTGATTGAGCGGATCTGAACACTCTTTCTGTAGAAAATGCAACTGGACATTTGGAGCGCTAAGAGAGTACTAGTGGAAAAAGGAATATATTCAAATATAAACTACACAGAAGCATTCTGTGAAACTTCTTTCTGATCTGAGCATTCAGCTAACAGAGTTAAACCATACTTTTGATTGAGCAGTTTTGAAACACTCTGTCTGTAGAAAATGCAACTGGACATTCGTAGCGCTAAGTGGGTAATAGTGGAAAAAAGAATACGTTCAAATATAAACTACACAGAAGCATTGTATGAAACTTCTTTCTGTTCTGTGCATTCAACTAACAGAGTTGAACCTTACTTTTGATTGAGCCTTTCTGAAACACTCTTTCTGTAGAAACTGCAATTGGACATTCTGAGCGCTAAGAGGCCTATATTGGGAAAAATAATATCTTCAAATAAAAACTACACAGAAGCATTGTGTGAAACTTATTTCTGATATGTTCATTAAGCTAACAGATTTAAACCATACTTTTGATTGCGCAGTTCTGAACACTCTTTCTGTAGAAAATGCAAGTGGACTTTCGGAGCGCTAAGAGGGTAATAGTGGAAAAAGGAATATATTCAAATATAAACTACACAGTAGCATTCTGTGAAAATTCTTTCTGTTCTGTGCATTCAACTAACAGAGTTGAACCTTACTTTTGATTGAGCCGTTCTGAAACACTCTTTCTGTAGAAACTGCAATTGGACATGCTAAGCGCTAAGAGGCCTATATTGGGAAAAAGAATATCTTCAAATAAAAACTACACAGATGCATTCTGTGAAACTTATTTCTGATCTGTAAATTCAGTTAACAGAGATAAAACATATTTTTGATTGAGCAGTTATGAAACACTCTTTTTGTAGAAAATGCAAGTGGAGATTCGGAGCGCTAAGAGGGTAATAGTGGAAAAAGGAATGTCTTCAAATATAAACTACACAGAATCATTCGGTGAAACTTCTTTCCGATCTGTGCATTCAGCTAACAGAGTTAAACCATACTTTTGATTGAGCAGATCTGAACACTCTTTCTGTAGAAAATGCAACTGGACATTTGGAGCGCTAAGAGCGTAGTAGTGGAAAAAGGAATATATTCAAATATAAACTACACAGAAGCATTCTGTGAAACTTCTTTCTGATCTGAGCATTCAGCTAACAGAGTTAAACCATACTTTTGATTGAGCAGTTTTGAAACAGTCTGTCTGTAGAAAATGCAACTGGACATTCGTAGCGCTAAGTGGGTAATAGTGGAAAAAAGAATATGTTCAAATATAAACTACACAGAAACATTGTATGAAACTTCTTTCTGTTCTGTGCATTCAACTAACAGAGTTGAACCTTACTTTTGATTGAGCCGTTCTGATATACTCTTTCTGTAGAAACTGCAATTGGACATTCTGAGCGCTGGGAGGCCTATATTGGGAAAAAGAATGTCTACAAATAAAAACTACACAGAAGAATTGTGTGAAACTTCTTTCTGTTCTGTTTGTTCAACTAAAAGAGTTGAACCTTAGTTTTGATTGAGCCGTTCTGAAACACTCTTTCTGTAGAAAATGCAAGTGGAGATTCGGAGCGCTAAGAGGGTAATAGTGCAAAAAGGAATGTCTCCAAATATAAACTACACAGAATCATTATGTGAAACTTCTTTCTGATCTGTGCATTCAGCTAACAGAGTTAAACCATACTTTTGATTGAGCAGATCTGAACACTCTTTCTGTAGAAAATGCAACTGGACATTTGGAGCGCTAAGAGAGTACTAGTGGAAAAAGGAATATATTCAAATATAAACTACACAGAAGCATTCTGTGAAACTTCTTTCTGATCTGAGCATTCAGCTAACAGAGTTAAACCATACTTTTGATTGAGCAGTTTTGAAACACTCTGTCTGTAGAAAATGCAACTGGACATTCGTAGCGCTAAGTGGGTAATAGTGGAAAAAAGAATATGTTCAAATATAAACTACACAGAAGCATTGTATGAAACTTCTTTCTGTTCTGTGCATTCAACTAACAGAGTTGAACCTTACTTTTGATTGAGCCTTTCTGAAACACTCTTTCTGTAGAAACTGCAATTGGACATTCTGAGCGCTAGGAGGCCTATATTGGGAAAAAGAATGTCTACAAATAAAAACTACACAGAAGAATTGTGTGAAACTTCTTTCTGTTCTGTTTGTTCAACTAAAAGAGTAGAACCTTAGTTTTGATTGAGCCGTTCTGAAACACTCTTTCTGTAGAAAATGCAAGTGGAGATTCGGAGCGCTAAGAGGGTAATAGTGGAAAAAGGAATGTCTCCAAATATAAACTACACGGAATCATTCTGTGAAACTTCTTTCTGATCTGTGCATTCAGCTAACAGAGTTAAACTATACTTTTGATTGAGCAGATCTGAACACTCTTTCTGTAGAAAATGCAACTGGACATTTGGAGCGCTAAGAGAGTACTAGTGGAAAAAGGAATATATTCAAATATAAACTACACAGAAACATTCTGTGAAACTTCTTTCTGATCTGAGCATTCAGCTAACAGAGTTAAACCATACTTTTAATTGAGCAGTTTTGAAACACTCTGTCTGTAGAAAATGCAACTGGACATTCGTAGCGCTAAGTGGGTAATAGTGGAAAAAAGAATATGTTCAAATATAAACTACACAGAAGCATTGTATGAAACTTCTTTCTGTTCTGTGCATTCAACTAACAGAGTTGAACCTTACTTTTGATTGAGCCTTTCTGAAACACACTTTCTGTAGAAACTGCAATTGGATATTCTGAGCGCTAGGAGGCCTATATTGGGAAAAAGAATGTCTACAAATAAAAACTACACAGAAGAATTGTGTGAAACTACTTTCTGTTCTGTTTGTTCAACTAAAAGAGTTGAACCTTAGTTTTGATTGAGCCGTTCTGAAACACTCTTTCTGTAGAAAATGCAAGTGGAGATTCGGAGCGCTAAGAGGGTAATAGTGGAAAAAGGAATGTCTCCAAATATAAACTACACAGAATTATTGTGTGAAACTTCTTTCTGATCTGTGCATTCAGCTAACAGAGTTAAACCATACTTTTGATTGAGCGGATCTGAACACTCTTTCTGTAGAAAATGCAACTGGACATTTGGAGCGCTAAGAGAGTACTAGTGGAAAAAGGAATATATTCAAATATAAACTACACAGAAGCATTCTGTGAAACTTCTTTCTTATCTGAGCATTCAGCTAACAGAGTTAAACCATACTTTTGATTGAGCAGTTTTGAAACACCCTGTCTGTAGAAAATGCAACTGGACATTCGTAGCGCTAAGTGGGTAATAGTGGAAAAAAGAATACGTTCAAATATAAACTACACAGAAGCATTGTATGAAACTTCTTTCTGTTCTGTGCATTCAACTAACAGAGTTGAACCTTACTTTTGATTGAGCCTTTCTGAAACACTCTTTCTGTAGAAACTGCAATTGGACATTCTGAGCGCTAAGAGGCCTATATTGGGAAAAATAATATCTTCAAATAAAAACTACACAGAAGCATTGTGTGAAACTTAGTTCTGATATGTTCATTAAGCTAACAGATTTAAACCATACTTTTGATTGCGCAGTTCTGAACACTCTTTCTGTAGAAAATGCAAGTGGACTTTCGGAGCGCTAAGAGGGTAATAGTGGAAAAAGGAATATATTCAAATATAAACTACACAGTAGCATTCTGTGAAAATTCTTTCTGTTCTGTGCATTCAACTAACAGAGTTGAACCTTACTTTTGATTGAGCCGTTCTGAAACACTCTTTCTGTAGAAACTGCAATTGGACATGCTAAGCGCTAAGAGGCCTATATTGGGAAAAAGAATATCTTCAAATAAAAACTACACAGATGCATTCTGTGAAACTTATTTCTGATCTGTAAATTCAGTTAACAGAGATAAAACATATTTTTGATTGAGCAGTTATGAAACACTCTTTTTGTAGAAAATGCAAGTGGAGATTCGGAGCGCTAAGAGGGTAATAGTGGAAAAAGGAATGTCTTCAAATATAAACTACACAGAATCATTCGGTGAAACTTCTTTCCGATCTGTGCATTCAGCTAACAGAGTTAAACCATACTTTTGATTGAGCAGATCTGAACACTCTTTCTGTAGAAAATGCAACTGGACATTTTGAGCGCTAAGAGCGTAGTAGTGGAAAAAGGAATATATTCAAATATAAACTACACAGAAGCATTCTGTGAAACTTCTTTCTGATCTGAGCATTCAGCTAACAGAGTTAAACCATACTTTTGATTGAGCAGTTTTGAAACAGTCTGTCTGTAGAAAATGCAACTGGACATTCGTAGCGCTAAGTGGGTAATAGTGGAAAAAAGAATATGTTCAAATATAAACTACACAGAAACATTGTATGAAACTTCTTTCTGTTCTGTGCATTCAACTAACAGAGTTGAACCTTACTTTTGATTGAGCCGTTCTGAAATACTCTTTCTGTAGAAACTGCAATTGGACATTCTGAGCGCTGGGAGGCCTATATTGGGAAAAAGAATGTCTACAAATAAAAACTACACAGAAGAACTGTGTGAAACTTCTTTCTGTTCTGTTTGTTCAACTAAAAGAGTTGAACCTTAGTTTTGATTGAGCCGTTCTGAAACACTCTTTCTGTAGAAAATGCAAGTGGAGATTCGGAGCGCTAAGAGGGTAATAGTGCAAAAAGGAATGTCTCCAAATATAAACTACACAGAATCATTCTGTGAAACTTCTTTCTGATCTGTGCATTCAGCTATCAGAGTTAAACCATACTTTTGATTGAGCAGATCTGAACACTCTTTCTGTAGAAAATGCAACTGGACATTTGGAGCGCTAAGAGAGTACTAGTGGAAAAAGGAATATATTCAAATATAAACTACACAGAAGCATTCTGTGAAACTTCTTTCTGATCTGAGCATTCAGCTAACAGAGTTAAACCATACTTTTGATTGAGCAGTTTTGAAACACTCTGTCTGTAGAAAATGCAACTGGACATTCGTAGCGCTAAGTGGGTAATAGTGGAAAAAAGAATATGTTCAAATATAAACTACACAGAAGCATTGTATGAAACTTCTTTCTGTTCTGTGCATTCAACTAACAGAGTTGAACCTTACTTTTGATTGAGCCTTTCTGAAACACTCTTTCTGTAGAAACTGCAATTGGACATTCTGAGCGCTAGGAGGCCTATATTGGGAAAAAGAATGTCTACAAATAAAAACTACACAGAAGAATTGTGTGAAACTACTTTCTGTTCTGTTTGTTCAATTAAAAGAGTTCAAACTTAGTTTTGATTGAGCCGTTCTGAAACACTCTTTCTGTAGAAAATGCAAGTGGAGATTCGGAGCGCTAAGAGGGTAATAGTGGAAAAAGGAATGTCTCCAAATATAAACTACACAGAATTATTGTGTGAAACTTCTTTCTGATCTGTGCATTCAGCTAACAGAGTTAAACCATACTTTTGATTGAGCAGATCTGAACACTCTTTCTGTAGAAAATGCAACTGGACATTTGGAGCGCTAAGAGAGTAGTAGTGGAAAAAGGAATATATTCAAATATAAACTACACAGAAGCATTCTGTGAAACTTCTTTCTGATCTGAGCATTCAGCTAACAGAGTTAAACCATACTTTTGATTGAGCAGTTTTGAAACACTCTGTCTGTAGAAAATGCAACTGGACATTCGTAGCGCTAAGTGGGTAATAGTGGAAAAAAAAATACGTTCAAATATAAACTACACAGAAGCATTGTATGAAACTACTTTCTGTTCTGTGCATTCAACTAACAGAGTTGAACCTTACTTTTGATTGAGCCTTTCTGAAACACTCTTTCTGTAGAAACTGCAATTGGACATTCTGAGCGCTAAGAGGCCTATATTGGGAAAAATAATATCTTCAAATAAAAACTACACAGAAGCATTGCGTGAAACTTATTTTTGATATGTTCATTAAGCTAACAGAGTTAAACCATACTTTTGATTGCGCAGTTCTGAACACTCTTTCTGTAGAAAATGCAAGTGGACATTCGGAGCGCTAAGAGGGTAATAGTGGAAAAAGGAATATATTCAAATATAAACTACACAGTAGCATTCTGTGAAAATTCTTTCTGTTCTGTGCATTCACCTAACAGAGTTGAACCTTACTTTTGATTGAGCCGTTCTGAAACACTCTTTCTGTAGAAACTGCAATTGGACATTCTGAGCGCTAAGAGGCCTATATTGGGAAAAAGAATGTCTACAAATAAAAACTACACAGAAGAATTTTGTGAAACTTCTTTCTGTTCTGTTTGTTCAACTAAAAGAGTTGAACCTTAGTTTTGATTGAGCCGTTCTGAAACACACTTTCTGTAGAAAATGCAAGTGGAGATTCGGAGCGCTAAGAGGGTAATAGTGGAAAAAGGAATGTCTCCAAATATAAACTACACAGAATCATTCTGTGAAACTTCTTTCTGATCTGTGCATTCAGCTAACAGAGTTAAACCATACTTTTGATTGAGCAGATCTGAACACTCTTTCTGTAGAAAATGCAACTGGACATTTGGAGCGCTAAGAGAGTAGTAGTGGAAAAAGGAATATATTCAAATATAAACTACACAGAAGCATTCTGTGAAACTTCTTTCTGATCTGAGCATTCAGCTAACAGAGTTAAACCATACTTTGATTGAACAGTTTTGAAACACTCTGTCTGTAGAAAATGCAACTGGACATTCGTAGCGCTAAGTGGGTAATAGTGGAAAAAAGAATATGTTCAAATATAAACTACACAGAAGCATTGTATGAAACTTCTTTCTGTTCTGTGCATTCAACTAACAGAGTTGAAACTTACTTTTGATTGAGCCTTTCTGAAACACTCTTTCTGTAGAAAATGCAATTGGACATTCTCAGCGCTAAGAGGCCTATATTGGGAAAAATAATATCTTCAAATAAAAACTACACAGAAGCATTGTGTGAAACTTATTTCTGATATGTTCATTAAGCTAACAGAGTTAAACCATACATTTGATTGCGCAGTTCTGAACACTCTTTCTGTAGAAAATGCAAGTGGACATTCGGAGCGCTAAGAGGTTAATAGTGGAAAAAGGAATATATTCAAATATAAACTACACAGTAGCATTCAGTGCAAATTCTTTTTGTTCTGTGCATTCAACTAACAGAGTTGAACCTTACTTTTGATTGAGCCGTTCTGAAACACTCTTTCTGTAGAAACTGCAATTGGACATGCTAAGCGCTAAGAGGCCTACATTGGGAAAAAGAATATCTTCAAATAAAAACTACACAGATGCATTCTGTGAAACTTATTTCTGATCTGTAAATTCAGTTAACAGAGATAAAACATATTTTTGATTGAGCAGTTATGAAACACTCTTTTTGTAGAAAATGCAAGTGGAGATTCGGAGCGCTAAGAGGGTAATAGTGGAAAAAGGAATGTCTTCAAATATAAACTACACAGAAACATTCGGTGAAACTTCTTTCTGATCTGTGCATTCAGCTAACAGAGTTAAACCATACTTTTGATTGAGCAGATCTGAACTCTCTTTCTGTAGAAAATGCAACTGGACATTTGGAGCGATAAGAGCGTAGTAGTGGAAAAAGTAATATATTCAAATATAAACTACACAGAAGCATTCTGTGAAACTTTTTTCTGATCTGAGCATTCAGCTAACAGAGTTAAACAATACTTTTGATTGAGCAGTTTTGAAACACTCTGTCTGTAGAAAATGCAACTGGACATTCGTAGCGCTAAGTGGGTAATAGTGGAAAAAAGAATATGTTCAAATATAAACTACACAGAAGCATTGTATCAAACTTCTTTCTGTTCTGTGCATTCAACTAACAGAGTTGAACCTTACTTTTGATTGAGCCGTTCTGAAACACTCTTTCTGTAGAAACTGCAATTGGACATTCTAAGCGCTAAGAGGCCTATATTGGGAAAAAGAATGTCTACAAATAAAAACTACACTGAAGAATTGTGTGAAACTCCTTTCTGTTCTGTTTGTTCAACTAAAAGAGTTGAACCTTAGTTTTCATTGAGCCGTTCTGAAACACTCTTTCTGTAGAAAATGCAAGTGGAGATTCGGAGCGCTAAGAGGGTAATAGTGGAAAAAGGAATGTCTCCAAATATAAACTACACAGAAACATTCGGTGAAACTTCTTTCTGATCTGTGCATTCAGCTAACAGAGTTAAACCATACTTTTGATTGAGCAGATCTGAACTCTCTTTCTGTAGAAAATGCAACTGGACATTTGGAGCGCTAAGAGAGTAGTAGTGGAAAAAGGAATATATTCAAATATAAACTACACAGAAGCATTCTGTGAAACTTCTTTCTGATCTGAGCATTCAGCTAACAGAGTTAAACCATACTTTTGATTGAGCAGTTTTGAAACACTCTGTCTGTAGAAAATGCAACTGGACATACGTAGCGCTAAGTGGGTAATAGTGGAAAAAAGAATATGTTCAAATATAAACTACACAGAAGCATTGTATGAAACTTCTTTCTGTTCTGTGCATTCAACTAACAGAGTTGAACCTTACTTTGATTGAGCCTTTCTGAAACACTCTTTCTGTAGAAACTGCAATTGAACATTCTGAGCGCTAAGAGGCCTATATTGGGAAAAATAATATCTTCAAATAAAAGCTACACAGAAGCATTTTGTGAGACTTATTTCTGATATGTTCATTAAGCTAACAGAGTTAAACCATACTTTTGATTTCGCAGTTCTGAACACTCTTTCTGTAGAAAATGCAAGTGGACATTCGGAGCGCTAAGAGGGTAATAGTGGAAAAAGGAATATATTCAAATATAAACTACACAGTAGCATTCTGTGAAAATTCTTTCTGTTCTGTGCATTCAACTAACAGAGTTGAAGCTTACTTTTGATTGAGCCGTTCTGAAACACTCTTTCTGTAGAAACTGCAATTGGACATGCTAAGCGCTAAGAGGCCTACATTTTGAAAAAGAATATCTTCAAATAAAAACTACACAGATGCATTCTGTGAAACTTATTTCTGATCTGTAAGTTCAGTTAACAGAGATAAAACATATTTTTGATTGAGCAGTTATGAAACACTCTTTTTGTAGAAAATGCAAGTGGAGATTCGGAGCGCTAATAGGGTAATAGTGGAAAAAGGAATGTCTTCAAATATAAACTACACAGAATCATTCGGTGAAACTTCTTTCTGATCTGTGCATTCAGCTAAAAGAGTTAAACCATACTTTTGATTGAGCAGATCTGAACACTCTTTCTGTTGAAAATGCAACTGGACATTTGGAGCGCTAAGAGCGTAGTAGTGGAAAAAGGAATATATTCAAATATAAACTACACAGAAGCATTCTGTGAAACTTCTTTCTGATCTGAGCATTCAGCTAACAGAGTTAAACCATACTTTTGATTGAGCAGTTTTGAAACACTCTGTCTGTAGAAAATGCAACTGGACATTCGTAGCGCTAAGTGGGTAATAGTGGAAAAAAGAATATGTTCAAATATAAACTACACAGAAGCATTGTATGAAACTTCTTTCTGTTCTGTGCATTCAACTAACAGAGTTGAACCTTACTTTTGATTGAGCCGTTCTGAAACACTCTTTCTGTAGAAACTGCAATTGGACATTCTGAGCGCTAAGAGGCCTATATTGGGAAAAAGAATGTCTACAAATAAAAACTACACAGAAGAATTGTGTGAAACTTCTTTCTGTTCTGTTTGTTCAACTAAAAGAGTTGAACCTTAGTTTTGATTGAGCCGTTCTGAAACAATCTTTCTGTAGAAAATGCAAGTGGAGATTCGGAGCGCTAAGAGGGTAATAGTGGAAAAAGGAATGTCTCCAAATATAAACTACACAGAATCATTCGGTGAAACTTCTTTCTGATCTGTGCATTCAGCTAACAGAGTTAAACCATACTTTTGATTGAGCAGATCTGAACTCTCTTTCTGTAGAAAATGCAACTGGACATTTGGAGCGCTAAGAGAGTAGTAGTGGAAAAAGGAATATATTCAAATATAAACTACACAGAAGCATTCTGTGAAACTTCTTTCTGATCTGAGCATTCAGCTAACAGAGTTAAACCATACTTTTGATTGAGCAGTTTTGAAACACTCTGTCTGTAGAAAATGCAACTGGACATTCGTAGCGCTAAGTGGGTAATAGTGGAAAAAAGAATATGTTCAAATATAAACTACACAGAAGCATTGTATGAAACTACTTTCTGTTCTGTGCATTCAACTAACAGAGTTGAACCTTACTTTTGATTGAGCCTTTCTGAAACACTCTTTCTGTAGAAACTGCAATTGGACATTCTGAGCGCTAAGAGGCCTATATTGGGAAAAATAATATCTTCAAATAAAAACTACACAGAAGCATTGCGTGAAACTTATTTTTGATATGTTCATTAAGCTAACAGAGTTAAACCATACTTTTGATTGCGCAGTTCTGAACACTCTTTCTGTAGAAAATGCAAGTGGACATTCGGAGCGCTAAGAGGGTAATAGTGGAAAAAGGAATATATTCAAATATAAACTACACAGTAGCATTCTGTGAAAATTCTTTCTGTTCTGTGCATTCACCTAACAGAGTTGAACCTTACTTTTGATTGAGCCGTTCTGAAACACTCTTTCTGTAGAAACTGCAATTGGACATTCTGAGCGCTAAGAGGCCTATATTGGGAAAAAGAATGTCTACAAATAAAAACTACACAGAAGAATTTTGTGAAACTTCTTTCTGTTCTGTTTGTTCAACTAAAAGAGTTGAACCTTAGTTTTGATTGAGCCGTTCTGAAACACACTTTCTGTAGAAAATGCAAGTGGAGATTCGGAGCGCTAAGAGGGTAATAGTGGAAAAAGGAATGTCTCCAAATATAAACTACACAGAATCATTCTGTGAAACTTCTTTCTGATCTGTGCATTCAGCTAACAGAGTTAAACCATACTTTTGATTGAGCAGATCTGAACACTCTTTCTGTAGAAAATGCAACTGGACATTTGGAGCGCTAAGAGAGTAGTAGTGGAAAAAGGAATATATTCAAATATAAACTACACAGAAGCATTCTGTGAAACTTCTTTCTGATCTGAGCATTCAGCTAACAGAGTTAAACCATACTTTGATTGAACAGTTTTGAAACACTCTGTCTGTAGAAAATGCAACTGGACATTCGTAGCGCTAAGTGGGTAATAGTGGAAAAAAGAATATGTTCAAATATAAACTACACAGAAGCATTGTATGAAACTTCTTTCTGTTCTGTGCATTCAACTAACAGAGTTGAAACTTACTTTTGATTGAGCCTTTCTGAAACACTCTTTCTGTAGAAAATGCAATTGGACATTCTCAGCGCTAAGAGGCCTATATTGGGAAAAATAATATCTTCAAATAAAAACTACACAGAAGCATTGTGTGAAACTTATTTCTGATATGTTCATTAAGCTAACAGAGTTAAACCATACATTTGATTGCGCAGTTCTGAACACTCTTTCTGTAGAAAATGCAAGTGGACATTCGGAGCGCTAAGAGGTTAATAGTGGAAAAAGGAATATATTCAAATATAAACTACACAGTAGCATTCAGTGCAAATTCTTTTTGTTCTGTGCATTCAACTAACAGAGTTGAACCTTACTTTTGATTGAGCCGTTCTGAAACACTCTTTCTGTAGAAACTGCAATTGGACATGCTAAGCGCTAAGAGGCCTACATTGGGAAAAAGAATATCTTCAAATAAAAACTACACAGATGCATTCTGTGAAACTTATTTCTGATCTGTAAATTCAGTTAACAGAGATAAAACATATTTTTGATTGAGCAGTTATGAAACACTCTTTTTGTAGAAAATGCAAGTGGAGATTCGGAGCGCTAAGAGGGTAATAGTGGAAAAAGGAATGTCTTCAAATATAAACTACACAGAAACATTCGGTGAAACTTCTTTCTGATCTGTGCATTCAGCTAACAGAGTTAAACCATACTTTTGATTGAGCAGATCTGAACTCTCTTTCTGTAGAAAATGCAACTGGACATTTGGAGCGATAAGAGCGTAGTAGTGGAAAAAGTAATATATTCAAATATAAACTACACAGAAGCATTCTGTGAAACTTTTTTCTGATCTGAGCATTCAGCTAACAGAGTTAAACAATACTTTTGATTGAGCAGTTTTGAAACACTCTGTCTGTAGAAAATGCAACTGGACATTCGTAGCGCTAAGTGGGTAATAGTGGAAAAAAGAATATGTTCAAATATAAACTACACAGAAGCATTGTATCAAACTTCTTTCTGTTCTGTGCATTCAACTAACAGAGTTGAACCTTACTTTTGATTGAGCCGTTCTGAAACACTCTTTCTGTAGAAACTGCAATTGGACATTCTAAGCGCTAAGAGGCCTATATTGGGAAAAAGAATGTCTACAAATAAAAACTACACTGAAGAATTGTGTGAAACTCCTTTCTGTTCTGTTTGTTCAACTAAAAGAGTTGAACCTTAGTTTTCATTGAGCCGTTCTGAAACACTCTTTCTGTAGAAAATGCAAGTGGAGATTCGGAGCGCTAAGAGGGTAATAGTGGAAAAAGGAATGTCTCCAAATATAAACTACACAGAAACATTCGGTGAAACTTCTTTCTGATCTGTGCATTCAGCTAACAGAGTTAAACCATACTTTTGATTGAGCAGATCTGAACTCTCTTTCTGTAGAAAATGCAACTGGACATTTGGAGCGCTAAGAGAGTAGTAGTGGAAAAAGGAATATATTCAAATATAAACTACACAGAAGCATTCTGTGAAACTTCTTTCTGATCTGAGCATTCAGCTAACAGAGTTAAACCATACTTTTGATTGAGCAGTTTTGAAACACTCTGTCTGTAGAAAATGCAACTGGACATACGTAGCGCTAAGTGGGTAATAGTGGAAAAAAGAATATGTTCAAATATAAACTACACAGAAGCATTGTATGAAACTTCTTTCTGTTCTGTGCATTCAACTAACAGAGTTGAACCTTACTTTGATTGAGCCTTTCTGAAACACTCTTTCTGTAGAAACTGCAATTGAACATTCTGAGCGCTAAGAGGCCTATATTGGGAAAAATAATATCTTCAAATAAAAGCTACACAGAAGCATTTTGTGAGACTTATTTCTGATATGTTCATTAAGCTAACAGAGTTAAACCATACTTTTGATTTCGCAGTTCTGAACACTCTTTCTGTAGAAAATGCAAGTGGACATTCGGAGCGCTAAGAGGGTAATAGTGGAAAAAGGAATATATTCAAATATAAACTACACAGTAGCATTCTGTGAAAATTCTTTCTGTTCTGTGCATTCAACTAACAGAGTTGAAGCTTACTTTTGATTGAGCCGTTCTGAAACACTCTTTCTGTAGAAACTGCAATTGGACATGCTAAGCGCTAAGAGGCCTACATTTTGAAAAAGAATATCTTCAAATAAAAACTACACAGATGCATTCTGTGAAACTTATTTCTGATCTGTAAGTTCAGTTAACAGAGATAAAACATATTTTTGATTGAGCAGTTATGAAACACTCTTTTTGTAGAAAATGCAAGTGGAGATTCGGAGCGCTAATAGGGTAATAGTGGAAAAAGGAATGTCTTCAAATATAAACTACACAGAATCATTCGGTGAAACTTCTTTCTGATCTGTGCATTCAGCTAAAAGAGTTAAACCATACTTTTGATTGAGCAGATCTGAACACTCTTTCTGTTGAAAATGCAACTGGACATTTGGAGCGCTAAGAGCGTAGTAGTGGAAAAAGGAATATATTCAAATATAAACTACACAGAAGCATTCTGTGAAACTTCTTTCTGATCTGAGCATTCAGCTAACAGAGTTAAACCATACTTTTGATTGAGCAGTTTTGAAACACTCTGTCTGTAGAAAATGCAACTGGACATTCGTAGCGCTAAGTGGGTAATAGTGGAAAAAAGAATATGTTCAAATATAAACTACACAGAAGCATTGTATGAAACTTCTTTCTGTTCTGTGCATTCAACTAACAGAGTTGAACCTTACTTTTGATTGAGCCGTTCTGAAACACTCTTTCTGTAGAAACTGCAATTGGACATTCTGAGCGCTAAGAGGCCTATATTGGGAAAAAGAATGTCTACAAATAAAAACTACACAGAAGAATTGTGTGAAACTTCTTTCTGTTCTGTTTGTTCAACTAAAAGAGTTGAACCTTAGTTTTGATTGAGCCGTTCTGAAACAATCTTTCTGTAGAAAATGCAAGTGGAGATTCGGAGCGCTAAGAGGGTAATAGTGGAAAAAGGAATGTCTCCAAATATAAACTACACAGAATCATTCGGTGAAACTTCTTTCTGATCTGTGCATTCAGCTAACAGAGTTAAACCATACTTTTGATTGAGCAGATCTGAACTCTCTTTCTGTAGAAAATGCAACTGGACATTTGGAGCGCTAAGAGAGTAGTAGTGGAAAAAGGAATATATTCAAATATAAACTACACAGAAGCATTCTGTGAAACTTCTTTCTGATCTGAGCATTCAGCTAACAGAGTTAAACCATACTTTTGATTGAGCAGTTTTGAAACACTCTGTCTGTAGAAAATGCAACTGGACATTCGTAGCGCTAAGTGGGTAATAGTGGAAAAAAGAATATGTTCAAATATAAACTACACAGAAGCATTGTATGAAACTTCTTTCTGTTCTGTGCATTCAACTAACAGAGTTGAACCTTACTTTTGATTGAGCCTTTCTGAAACACTCTTTCTGTAGAAACTGCAATTGGACATTCTGAGCGCTAAGAGGCCTCTATTGGGAAAAATAATATCTTCAAATAAAAACTACACAGAAGCATTGTGTGAAACTTATTTCTGATATGTTCATTAAGCTAACAGAGTTAAACCATACTTTTGATTGCGCAGTTCTGAACACTCTTTCTGTAGAAAATGCAAGTGGACATTCGGAGCGCTAAGAGGGTAATAGTGGAAAAAGGAATATATTCAAATATAAACTACACAGTAGCATTCTGTGAAAATTCTTTCTGTTCTGTGCATTCAACTAACAGAGTTGAACCTTACTTTTGATTGAGCCGTTCTGAAACACTCTTTCTGTAGAAACTGCAATTGGACATGCTAAGCGCTAAGAGGCCTACATTTTGAAAAAGAATATCTTCAAATAAAAACTACACAGATGCATTCTGTGAAACTTATTTCTGATCTGTAAATTCAGTTAACAGAGATAAAACATATTTTTGATTGAGCAGTTATGAAACACTCTTTTTGTAGAAAATGCAAGTGGAGATTCGGAGCGCTAAGAGGGTAATAGTGGAAAAAGGAATGTCTTCAAATATAAACTACACAGAATCATTCGGTGAAACTTCTTTCTGATCTGTGCATTCAGCTAACAGAGTTAAACCATACTTTTGATTGAGCAGATCTGAACACTCTTTCTGTAGAAAATGCAACTGGACATTTGGAGCGCTAAGAGAGTAGTAGTGGAAAAAGGAATATATTCAAATGTAAACTACACAGAAGCATTCTGTGAAACTTCTTTCTGATCTGAGCATTCAAATAACAGAGTTAAACCATACTTTTGATTGAGCAGTTTTGAAACACTCTGTCTGTAGAAAATGCAACTGGACATTCGTAGCGCCAAGTGGGTAATAGTGGAAAAAAGAATATGTTCAAATATAAACTACACAGAAGCATTGTATGAAACTTCTTTCTGTTCTGTGCATTCAACTAACAGAGTTGAACCTTACTTTTGATTGAGCCGTTCTGAAACACTCTTTCTGTAGAAACTGCAATTGGACATTCTGAGCGCTAAGAGGCCTATATTGGGAAAAAGAATGTCTACAAATAAAAACTACACAGAAGAATTGTGTGAAACTTCTTTCTGTTCTGTTTGTTCAACTAAAAGACTTCAACCTTAGTTTTGATTGAGCCGTTCTGAAACACTCTTTCTGTAGAAAATGCAAGTGGAGATTCGGAGCGCTAAGAGGGTAATAGTGGAAAAAGGAATGTCTCCAAATATAAACTACACAGAATCATTCGGTGAAACTTCTTTCTGATCTGAGCATTCAGCTAACAGAGTTAAACCATACTTTTGATTGAGCAGTTTTGAAACACTCTGTCTGTAGAAAATGCAACTGGACATTCGTAGCGCTAAGTGGGTAATAGTGGAAAAAAGAATATGTTCAAATATAAACTACACAGAAGCATTGTATGAAACTTCTTTCTGTTCTGTGCATTCAACTAACAGAGTTGAACCTTACTTTTGATTGAGCCTTTCTGAAACACTCTTTCTGTAGAAACTGCAATTGGACATTCTGAATGCTAAGAGGCCTCTATTGGGAAAAATAATATCTTCAAATAAAAACTACACAGAAGCATTGTGTGAAACTTATTTCTGATATGTTCATTAAGCTAACAGAGTTAAACCATACTTTTGATTGCGCAGTTCTGAACACTCTTTCTGTAGAAAATGCAAGTGGACATTCGGAGCGCTAAGAGGGTAATAGTGGAAAAAGGAATATATTCAAATATAAACTACACAGTAGCATTCTGTGAAAATTCTTTCTGTTCTGTGCATTCAACTAACAGAGTTGAACCTTACTTTTGATTGAGCCGTTCTGAAACACTCTTTCTGTAGAAACTGCAATTAGACATGCTAAGCGCTAAGAGGCCTACATTTTGAAAAAGAATATCTTCAAATAAAAACTACACAGATGCATTCTGTGAAACTTATTTCTGATCTGTAAATTCAGTAAACAGAGATAAAATATATTTTTGATTGAGCAGTTATGAAACACTCTTTTGTAGAAAATGCAAGTGGAGATTCGGAGCGCTAAGAGGGTAATAGTGGAAAAAGGAATGTCTTCAAATATAAACTACACAGAATCATTCGGTGAAACTTCTTTCTGATCTGTGCATTCAGCTAACAGAGTTAAACCATACTTTTGATCGAGCAGATCTGAACACTCTTTCTGTAGAAAATGCAACTGGACATTGGGAGCGCTAAGAGCGTAGTAGTGGAAAAAGGAATATATTCAAATATAAACTACACAGAAGCATTCTGTGAAACTTCTTTCTGATCTGAGCATTCAGCTAACAGAGTTAAACCATACTTTGGATTGAGCAGTTTTGAAACACTCTGTCTGTAGAAAATGCAACTGGACATTCGTAGCGCTAAGTGGGTAATAGTGGAAAAAAGAATATGTTCAAATATAAACTACACAGAAGCATTGTATGAAACTTCTTTCTGTTCTGTGCATTCAACTAACAGAGTTGAAACTTACTTTTGATTGAGCCTTTCTGAAACACTCTTTCTGTAGAAAATGCAATTGGACATTCTCAGCGCTAAGAGGCCTATATTGGGAAAAATAATATCTTCAAATAAAAACTACACAGAAGCATTGTGTGAAACTTATTTCTGATATGTTCATTAAGCTAACAGAGTTAAACCATACATTTGATTGCGCAGTTCTGAACACTCTTTCTGTAGAAAATGCAAGTGGACATTCGGAGCGCTAAGAGGTTAATAGTGGAAAAAGGAATATATTCAAATATAAACTACACAGTAGCATTCAGTGCAAATTCTTTTTGTTCTGTGCATTCAACTAACAGAGTTGAACCTTACTTTTGATTGAGCCGTTCTGAAACACTCTTTCTGTAGAAACTGCAATTGGACATGCTAAGCGCTAAGAGGCCTACATTGGGAAAAAGAATATCTTCAAATAAAAACTACACAGATGCATTCTGTGAAACTTATTTCTGATCTGTAAATTCAGTTAACAGAGATAAAACATATTTTTGATTGAGCAGTTATGAAACACTCTTTTTGTAGAAAATGCAAGTGGAGATTCGGAGCGCTAAGAGGGTAATAGTGGAAAAAGGAATGTCTTCAAATATAAACTACACAGAAACATTCGGTGAAACTTCTTTCTGATCTGTGCATTCAGCTAACAGAGTTAAACCATACTTTTGATTGAGCAGATCTGAACTCTCTTTCTGTAGAAAATGCAACTGGACATTTGGAGCGCTAAGAGCGTAGTAGTGGAAAAAGTAATATATTCAAATATAAACTACACAGAAGCATTCTGTGAAACTTTTTTCTGATCTGAGCATTCAGCTAACAGAGTTAAACAATACTTTTGATTGAGCAGTTTTGAAACACTCTGTCTGTAGAAAATGCAACTGGACATTCGTAGCGCTAAGTGGGTAATAGTGGAAAAAAGAATATGTTCAAATATAAACTACACAGAAGCATTGTATCAAACTTCTTTCTGTTCTGTGCATTCAACTAACAGAGTTGAACCTTACTTTTGATTGAGCCGTTCTGAAACACTCTTTCTGTAGAAACTGCAATTGGACATTCTGAGCGCTAAGAGGCCTATATTGGGAAAAAGAATGTCTACAAATAAAAACTACACTGAAGAATTGTGTGAAACTCCTTTCTGTTCTGTTTGTTCAACTAAAAGAGTTGAACCTTAGTTTTCATTGAGCCGTTCTGAAACACTCTTTCTGTAGAAAATGCAAGTGGAGATTCGGAGCGCTAAGAGGGTAATAGTGGAAAAAGGAATGTCTCCAAATATAAACTACACAGAAACATTCGGTGAAACTTCTTTCTGATCTGTGCATTCAGCTAACAGAGTTAAACCATACTTTTGATTGAGCAGATCTGAACTCTCTTTCTGTAGAAAATGCAACTGGACATTTGGAGCGCTAAGAGAGTAGTAGTGGAAAAAGGAATATATTCAAATATAAACTACACAGAAGCATTCTGTGAAACTTCTTTCTGATCTGAGCATTCAGCTAACAGAGTTAAACCATACTTTTGATTGAGCAGTTTTGAAACACTCTGTCTGTAGAAAATGCAACTGGACATACGTAGCGCTAAGTGGGTAATAGTGGAAAAAAGAATATGTTCAAATATAAACTACACAGAAGCATTGTATGAAACTTCTTTCTGTTCTGTGCATTCAACTAACAGAGTTGAACCTTACTTTGATTGAGCCTTTCTGAAACACTCTTTCTGTAGAAACTGCAATTGAACATTCTGAGCGCTAAGAGGCCTATATTGGGAAAAATAATATCTTCAAATAAAAGCTACACAGAAGCATTTTGTGAGACTTATTTCTGATATGTTCATTAAGCTAACAGAGTTAAACCATACTTTTGATTTCGCAGTTCTGAACACTCTTTCTGTAGAAAATGCAAGTGGACATTCGGAGCGCTAAGAGGGTAATAGTGGAAAAAGGAATATATTCAAATATAAACTACACAGTAGCATTCTGTGAAAATTCTTTCTGTTCTGTGCATTCAACTAACAGAGTTGAAGCTTACTTTTGATTGAGCCGTTCTGAAACACTCTTTCTGTAGAAACTGCAATTGGACATGCTAAGCGCTAAGAGGCCTACATTTTGAAAAAGAATATCTTCAAATAAAAACTACACAGATGCATTCTGTGAAACTTATTTCTGATCTGTAAGTTCAGTTAACAGAGATAAAACATATTTTTGATTGAGCAGTTATGAAACACTCTTTTTGTAGAAAATGCAAGTGGAGATTCGGAGCGCTAAGAGGGTAATAGTGGAAAAAGGAATGTCTTCAAATATAAACTACACAGAATCATTCGGTGAAACTTCTTTCTGATCTGTGCATTCAGCTAAAAGAGTTAAACCATACTTTTGATTGAGCAGATCTGAACACTCTTTCTGTTGAAAATGCAACTGGACATTTGGAGCGCTAAGAGCGTAGTAGTGGAAAAAGGAATATATTCAAATATAAACTACACAGAAGCATTCTGTGAAACTTCTTTCTGATCTGAGCATTCAGCTAACAGAGTTAAACCATACTTTTGATTGAGCAGTTTTGAAACACTCTGTCTGTAGAAAATGCAACTGGACATTCGTAGCGCTAAGTGGGTAATAGTGGAAAAAAGAATATGTTCAAATATAAACTACACAGAAGCATTGTATGAAACTTCTTTCTGTTCTGTGCATTCAACTAACAGAGTTGAACCTTACTTTTGATTGAGCCGTTCTGAAACACTCTTTCTGTAGAAACTGCAATTGGACATTCTGAGCGCTAAGAGGCCTATATTGGGAAAAAGAATGTCTACAAATAAAAACTACACAGAAGAATTGTGTGAAACTTCTTTCTGTTCTGTTTGTTCAACTAAAAGAGTTGAACCTTAGTTTTGATTGAGCCGTTCTGAAACAATCTTTCTGTAGAAAATGCAAGTGGAGATTCGGAGCGCTAAGAGGGTAATAGTGGAAAAAGGAATGTCTCCAAATATAAACTACACAGAATCATTCGGTGAAACTTCTTTCTGATCTGTGCATTCAGCTAACAGAGTTAAACCATACTTTTGATTGAGCAGATCTGAACTCTCTTTCTGTAGAAAATGCAACTGGACATTTGGAGCGCTAAGAGAGTAGTAGTGGAAAAAGGAATATATTCAAATATAAACTACACAGAAGCATTCTGTGAAACTTCTTTCTGATCTGAGCATTCAGCTAACAGAGTTAAACCATACTTTTGATTGAGCAGTTTTGAAACACTCTGTCTGTAGAAAATGCAACTGGACATTCGTAGCGCTAAGTGGGTAATAGTGGAAAAAAGAATATGTTCAAATATAAACTACACAGAAGCATTGTATGAAACTTCTTTCTGTTCTGTGCATTCAACTAACAGAGTTGAACCTTACTTTTGATTGAGCCTTTCTGAAACACTCTTTCTGTAGAAACTGCAATTGGACATTCTGAGCGCTAAGAGGCCTCTATTGGGAAAAATAATATCTTCAAATAAAAACTACACAGAAGCATTGTGTGAAACTTATTTCTGATATGTTCATTAAGCTAACAGAGTTAAACCATACTTTTGATTGCGCAGTTCTGAACACTCTTTCTGTAGAAAATGCAAGTGGACATTCGGAGCGCTAAGAGGGTAATAGTGGAAAAAGGAATATATTCAAATATAAACTACACAGTAGCATTCTGTGAAAATTCTTTCTGTTCTGTGCATTCAACTAACAGAGTTGAACCTTACTTTTGATTGAGCCGTTCTGAAACACTCTTTCTGTAGAAACTGCAATTGGACATGCTAAGCGCTAAGAGGCCTACATTTTGAAAAAGAATATCTTCAAATAAAAACTACACAGATGCATTCTGTGAAACTTATTTCTGATCTGTAAATTCAGTTAACAGAGATAAAACATATTTTTGATTGAGCAGTTATGAAACACTCTTTTTGTAGAAAATGCAAGTGGAGATTCGGAGCGCTAAGAGGGTAATAGTGGAAAAAGGAATGTCTTCAAATATAAACTACACAGAATCATTCGGTGAAACTTCTTTCTGATCTGTGCATTCAGCTAACAGAGTTAAACCATACTTTTGATTGAGCAGATCTGAACACTCTTTCTGTAGAAAATGCAACTGGACATTTGGAGCGCTAAGAGAGTAGTAGTGGAAAAAGGAATATATTCAAATGTAAACTACACAGAAGCATTCTGTGAAACTTCTTTCTGATCTGAGCATTCAAATAACAGAGTTAAACCATACTTTTGATTGAGCAGTTTTGAAACACTCTGTCTGTAGAAAATGCAACTGGACATTCGTAGCGCTAAGTGGGTAATAGTGGAAAAAAGAATATGTTCAAATATAAACTACACAGAAGCATTGTATGAAACTTCTTTCTGTTCTGTGCATTCAACTAACAGAGTTGAACCTTACTTTTGATTGAGCCGTTCTGAAACACTCTTTCTGTAGAAACTGCAATTGGACATTCTGAGCGCTAAGAGGCCTATATTGGGAAAAAGAATGTCTACAAATAAAAACTACACAGAAGAATTGTGTGAAACTTCTTTCTGTTCTGTTTGTTCAACTAAAAGAGTTCAACCTTAGTTTTGATTGAGCCGTTCTGAAACACTCTTTCTGTAGAAAATGCAAGTGGAGATTCGGAGCGCTAAGAGGGTAATAGTGGAAAAAGGAATGTCTCCAAATATAAACTACACAGAATCATTCGGTGAAACTTCTTTCTGATCTGAGCATTCAGCTAACAGAGTTAAACCATACTTTTGATTGAGCAGTTTTGAAACACTCTGTCTGTAGAAAATGCAACTGGACATTCGTAGCGCTAAGTGGGTAATAGTGGAAAAAAGAATATGTTCAAATATAAACTACACAGAAGCATTGTATGAAACTTCTTTCTGTTCTGTGCATTCAACTAACAGAGTTGAACCTTACTTTTGATTGAGCCTTTCTGAAACACTCTTTCTGTAGAAACTGCAATTGGACATTCTGAATGCTAAGAGGCCTCTATTGGGAAAAATAATATCTTCAAATAAAAACTACACAGAAGCATTGTGTGAAACTTATTTCTGATATGTTCATTAAGCTAACAGAGTTAAACCATACTTTTGATTGCGCAGTTCTGAACACTCTTTCTGTAGAAAATGCAAGTGGACATTCGGAGCGCTAAGAGGGTAATAGTGGAAAAAGGAATATATTCAAATATAAACTACACAGTAGCATTCTGTGAAAATTCTTTCTGTTCTGTGCATTCAACTAACAGAGTTGAACCTTACTTTTGATTGAGCCGTTCTGAAACACTCTTTCTGTAGAAACTGCAATTGGACATGCTAAGCGCTAAGAGGCCTACATTTTGAAAAAGAATATCTTCAAATAAAAACTACACAGATGCATTCTGTGAAACTTATTTCTGATCTGTAAATTCAGTTAACAGAGATAAAACATATTTTTGATTGAGCAGTTATGAAACACTCTTTTGTAGAAAATGCAAGTGGAGATTCGGAGCGCTAAGAGGGTAATAGTGGAAAAAGGAATGTCTTCAAATATAAACTACACAGAATCATTCGGTGAAACTTCTTTCTGATCTGTGCATTCAGCTAACAGAGTTAAACCATACTTTTGATCGAGCAGATCTGAACACTCTTTCTGTAGAAAATGCAACTGGACATTGGGAGCGCTAAGAGCGTAGTAGTGGAAAAAGGAATATATTCAAATATAAACTACACAGAAGCATTCTGTGAAACTTCTTTCTGATCTGAGCATTCAGCTAACAGAGTTAAACCATACTTTGGATTGAGCAGTTTTGAAACACTCTGTCTGTAGAAAATGCAACTGGACATTCGTAGCGCTAAGTGGGTAATAGTGGAAAAAAGAATATGTTCAAATATAAACTACACAGAAGCATTGTATGAAACTACTTTCTGTTCTGTGCATTCAACTAACAGAGTTGAACCTTACTTTTGATTGAGCCGTTCTGAAACACTCTTTCTGTAGAAACTGCAATTGGACATTCTGAGCGCTAAGAGGCCTATATTGGGAAAAAGAATGTCTACAAATAAAAACTACACAGAAGAATTGTGTGAAACTTCTTTCTGTTCTGTTTGTTCAACTAAAAGAGTTGAACCTTAGTTTTGATTGAGCCGTTCTGAAACACTCTTTCTGTAGAAAATGCAAGTGGAGATTCGGAGCGCTAAGAGGGTAATAGTGGAAAAATGAATGTCTCCAAATACAAACTACACAGAATCATTCTGTGAAACTTCTTTCTGATCTGTGCATTCAGCTAACAGAGTTAAACCATACTTTTGATTGAGCAGATCTGAACTCTCTTTCTGTAGAAAATGCAACTGGACATTTGGAGCGCTAAGAGAGTAGTAGTGGAAAAAGGAATATATTCAAATATAAACTACACAGAAGGATTCTGTGAAACTTCTTTCTGATCTGAGCATTCAGCTAACAGATTTAAACCATACTTTTGATTGAGCAGTTTTGAAACACTCTGTCTGTAGAAAATGCAACTGGACATTCGTAGCGCTAAGTG
The DNA here is from genome assembly GCF_028878055.3 of Symphalangus syndactylus. Taxonomy (NCBI): domain Eukaryota; kingdom Metazoa; phylum Chordata; class Mammalia; order Primates; family Hylobatidae; genus Symphalangus; species Symphalangus syndactylus. Next base: position 6,517,899 of record NC_072444.2, on the reverse strand, counting down.
GGTAATTGTGGAAAAAAGAATATGTTCAAATATAAACTACACAGAAGCAGTGTATAAAACTTCTTTCTGTTCTGTGCATTCAACTAACAGAGTTGAACCTTACATTTGATTGAGCCTTTCTGAAACACTCTTTCTGTAGAAACTTCAATTGGACATTCTGAGCGCTAAGAGGCCTATATTGGGAAAAATAATATCTTCAAATAAAAACTACACAGAAGCATTGTGTGAAACTTATTTCTGATATGTTCATTAAGCTAACAGAGTTAAACCATACTTTTGATTGCGCAGTTCTGAACACTCTTTCTGTAGAAAATGCAAGTGGACATTCGGAGCGCTAAGAGGGTAATAGTGGAAAAAGGAATATATTCAAATATAAACTACGCAGTAGCATTCTGTGAAAATTCTTTCTGTTCTGTGCATTCAACTAACAGAGTTGAACCTTACTTTTGATTGAGCCGTTCTGAAACACTCTTTCTGTAGAAACTGCAATTGGACATGCTAAGCGCTAAGAGGCCTACATTGGGAAAAAGAATATCTTCAAATAAAAACTACACAGATGCATTCTGTGAAACTTATTTCTGATCTGTAAATTCAGTTAACAGAGATAAAACATATTTTTGATTGAGCAGTTATGAAACACTCTTTTTGTAGAAAATGCAAGTGGAGATTCGGAGCGCTAAGAGTGTAATAGTCGAAAAAGGAATGTCTTCAAATATAAACTACACAGAATCATTCCGTGAAACTTCTTTCTGATCTGTGCATTCAGCTAACAGAGTTAAACCATACTTTTGATTGAGCAGATCTGAACACTCTTTCTGTAGAAAATGCAACTGGACATTTGGAGCGCTAAGAGCGTAGTAGTGGAAAAAGGAATATATTCAAATATAAACTACACAGAAGCATTCTGTGAAACTTTTTTCTGATCTGAGCATTCAGCTAACAGAGTTAAACCATACTTTTGATTGAGCAGTTTTGAAACACTCTGTCTGTAGAAAACGCAACTTGACATTCGTAGCGCTAAGTGGGTAATAGTGGAAAAAAGAATATGTTCAAATATAAACTACACAGAAGCATTTTATGAAACTTCTTTCTGTTCTGTGCATTCAACAAACAGAGTTGAACCTTACATTTGATTGAGCCGTTCTGAAACACTCTTTCTGTAGAAACTGCAATTGGACATTCTGAGCGCTAAGAGGCCTATATTGGGAAAAAGAATGTCTACAAATAAAAACTACACAGAAGAATTGTGTGAAACTTCTTTCTGTTCTGTTTGTTCAACTAAAAGAGTTGAACCTTAGTTTTGATTGAGCCGTTCTGAAACACTCTTTCTGTAGAAAATGCAAGTGGAGATTCGGAGCGCTAAGAGGGTAATAGTGGAAAAAGGAATGTCTCCAAATATAAACTACACAGAATCATTCGGTGAAATTTCTTTCTGATCTGTGCATTCAGCTAACAGTGTTAAACCATACTTTTGATTGAGCAGATCTGAACTCTCTTTCTGTAGAAAATGCAACTGGACATTTGGAGCGCTAAGAGAGTAGTAGTGGAAAAAGGAACATATTCAAATATAAACTACACAGAAGCATTCTGTGAAACTTCTTTCTGATCTGAGCATTCAGCTAACAGAGTTAAACCGTACTTTTGATTGAGCAGTTTTGAAACACTCTGTCTGTAGAAAATGCAACTGGACATTCGTAGCGCTAAGTGGGTAATAGTGGAAAAAAGAATATGTTCAAATATAAACTACACAGAAGCATTGTATGAAACTTCTTTCTGTTCTGTGCATTCAACTAACAGAGTTGAACCTTACTTTTGATTGAGCCTTTCTGAAACACTCTTTCTGTAGAAACTGCAATTGGACATTCTGAGCGCTAAGAGGCCTATATTGGGAAAAATAAAATCTTCAAATAGAAACTACACAGAAGCATTGTGTGAAACTTATTTCTGATATGTTCATTAAGCTAACAGAGTTAAACCATACTTTTGATTGCGCAGTTCTGAACACTCTTTCTGTAGAAAATGCAAGTGGACATTCGGAGCGCTAAGAGGGTAATAGTGGAAAAAGGAATATATTCAAATATAAACTACACAGTAGCATTCTGTGAAAATTCTTTCTGTTCTGTGCATTCAACTAACAGAGTTGAACCTTACTTTTGATTGAGCCGTTCTGAAACACTCTTTCTGTAGAAACTGCAATTGGACATGCTAAGCTCTAAGAGGCCTACATTGGGAAAAAGAATATCTTCAGATAAAAACTACACAGATGCATTCTGTGAATCTTATTTCTGATCTGTAAATTCAGTTAACAGAGATAAAACATATTTTTGATTGAGCAGTTATGAAACACTCCTTTGTAGAAAATGCAAGTGGAGATTCGGAGCGCTAAGAGCGTAGTAGTGGAAAAAGGAATATTTTCAAATATAAACTACACAGAAGCATTCTGTGAAACTTCTTTCTGATCTGAGCATTCAGCTAACAGAGTTAAACCATACTTTTGATTGAGCAGTTTTGAAACACTCTGTCTGTAGAAAATGCAACTGGACATTCGTAGCGCTAAGTGGGTAATAGTGGAAAAAAGAATATGTTCAAATATAAACTACACAGAAGCATTGTATGAAACTTCTTTCTGTTCTCTGCATTCAACTAACAGAGTTGAACCTTACTTTTGATTGAGCCTTTCTGAAACACTCTTTCTGTAGAAACTGCAATTGGACATTCTGAGCGCAAAGAGGCCTATATTGGGAAAAAGAATGTCTACAAATAAAAACTACACAGAAGAATTGTGTGAAACTTCTTTCTGTTATGTTTGTTCAACTAAAAGAGTTGAACCTTAGTTTTGATTGAGCCGTTCTGAAACACTCTTTCTGTAGAAAATGCAAGTGGAGATTCGGAGCGCTAAGAGGGTAATAGTGGAAAAAGGAATGTCTCCAAATATAAACTTCACAGAATCATTCGGTGAAACTTCTTTCTGATCTGTGCATTCAGCTAACAGAGTTAAACCATACTTTTGATTGAGCAGATCTGAACTCTCTTTCTGTAGAAAATGCAACTGGACATTTGGAGCGCTAAGAGAGTAGTAGTGGAAAAAGGAATATATTCAAATATAAACTACACAGAAGCATTCTGTGAAACTTCTTTCTGATCTGAGCATTCAGCTAACAGAGTTAAACCATACTTTTGATTGAGCAGTTTTGAAACACTCTGTCTGTAGAAAATGCAACTGGACATTCGTAGCGCTAAGTGGGTAATAGTGGAAAAAAGAATATGTTCAAATATAAACTACACAGAAGCATTGTATGAAACTTCTTTCTGTTCTGTGCATTCAACTAACAGAGTTGAACCTTACTTTTGATTGAGCCTTTCTGAAACACTCTTTCTGTAGAAACTGCAATTGGACATTCTGAGCGCTAAGAGGCCTCTATTGGGAAAAATAATATCTTCAAATAAAAACTACACAGAAGCATTGTGTGAAACTTATTTCTGATATGTTCATTAAGCTAACAGAGTTAAACCATACTTTTGATTGCGCAGTTCTGAACACTCTTTCTGTAGAAAATGCAAGTGGACATTCGGAGCGCTTAGAGGGTAATAGTGGAAAAAGGAATATATTCAAATATAAACTACACAGTAGCATTCTGTGAAAATTCTTTCTGTTCTGTGCATTCAACTAACAGAGTTGAACCTTACTTTTGATTGAGCCGTTCTGAAACACTCTTTCTGTAGAAACTGCAATTGGACATGCTAAGCGCTAAGAGGAATACATTTTGAAAAAGAATATCTTCAAATAAAAACTACACAGATGCATTCTGTGAAACTTATTTCTGATCTGTAAATTCAGTTAACAGAGATAAAACATATTTTTGATTGAGCAGTTATGAAACACTCTTTTGTAGAAAATGCAAGTGGAGATTCGGAGCGCTAAGAGGGTAATAGTGGAAAAAGGAATGTCTTCAAATATAAACTACACAGAATCATTCGGTGAAACTTCTTTCTGATCTGTGCATTCAGCTAACAGAGTTAAACCATACTTTTGATTGAGCAGATCTGAACACTCTTTCTGTAGAAAATGCAACTGGACATTTCGAGCGCTAAGAGCGTAGTAGTGGAAAAAGGAATATATTCAAATATAAACTACACAGAAGCATTCTGTGAAACTTCTTTCTGATCTGAGCATTCAGCTAACAGAGTTAAACCATACTTTTGATTGAGCAGTTTTGAAACACTCTGTCTGTAGAAAATGCAACTGGACATTCGTAGCGCTAAGTGGGTAATAGTGGAAAAAAGAATATGTTCAAATATAAACTACACAGAAGCATTGTATGAAACTTCTTTCTGTTCTGTGCATTCAACTAACAGAGTTGAACCTTACTTTTGATTGAGCCGTTCTGAAACACTCTTTCTGTAGAAACTGCAATTGGACATTCTGAGCGCTAAGAGGCCTATATTGGGAAAAAGAATGTCTACAAATAAAAACTACACAGAAGAATTGTGTGAAACTTCTTTCTGTTCTGTTTGTTCAACTAAAAGAGTTGAACCTTAGTTTTGATTGAGCCGTTCTGAAACACTCTTTCTGTAGAAAATGCAAGTGGAGATTCGGAGCGCTAAGAGGGTAATAGTGGAAAAAGGAATGTCTCCAAATATAAACTTCACAGAATCATTCGGTGAAACTTCTTTCTGATCTGTGCATTCAGCTAACAGAGTTAAACCATACTTTTGATTGAGCAGATCTGAACTCTCTTTCTGTAGAAAATGCAACTGGACATTTGGAGCACTAAGAGAGTAGTAGTGGAAAAAGGAATATATTCAAATATAAACTACACAGAAGCATTCTGTGAAACTTCTTTCTGATCTGAGCATTCAGCTAACAGAGTTAAACCATACTTTTGATTGAGCAGTTTTGAAACACTCTGTCTGTAGAAAATGCAACTGGACATTCGTAGCGCTAAGTGGGTAATAGTGGAAAAAAGAATATATTCAAATATAAACTACACAGAAGCATTGTATGAAACTTCTTTCTGTTCTGTGCATTCAACTAACAGAGTTGAACCTTACTTTTGATTGAGCCGTTCTGAAACACTCTTTCTGTAGAAACTGCAATTGGACATTCTGAGCGCTAAGAGGCCTATATTGGGAAAAATAATATCTTCAAATAAAAACTACACAGAAGCATTGTGTGAAACTTATTTCTGATATGTTCATTAAGCTAACAGAGTTAAACCATCCTTTTGATTGCGAAGTTCTGAACACTCTTTCTGTAGAAAATTCAAGTGGACATTCGGAGCGCTAAGAGGGTAATAGTGGAAAAAGGAATATATTCAAATATAAACTACACAGTAGCATTCTGTGAAAATTCTTTCTGTTCTGTGCATTCAACTAACAGAGTTGAACCTTACTTTTGATTGAGCCGTTCTGAAACACTCTTTCTGTAGAAACTGCAATTGGACATGCTAAGCGCTAAGAGGCCTACATTGGGAAAAAGAATATCTTCAAATAAAAACTACACAGATGCATTCTGTGAAACTTATTTCTGATCTGTAAATTCAGTTAACAGAGATAAAACATATTTTTGATTGAGCAGTTATGAAACACTTCTTTGTAGAAAATGCAAGTGGAGATTCGGAGCGCTAAGAGCGTAGTAGTGGAAAAAGGAATATTTTCAAATATCAACTACACAGAAGCATTCTGTGAAACTTCTTTCTGATCTGAGCATTCAGCTAACAGACTTAAACCATACTTTTGATTGAGCAGTTTTGAAACACTCTGTCTGTAGAAAAAGCAAGTGGACATTCGTAGCTCTAAGTGGGTAATAGTGGAAAAAAGAATATGTTCAAATATAAACTACACAGAAGCATTGTATGAAACTTCTTTCTGTTCTGTGCATTCAACTAACAGAGTTGAACCTTACTTTTGATTGAGCCGTTCTGAAACACTCTTTCTGTAGAAACTGCAATTGGACATTCTGAGCGCTAAGAGGCCTATATTGGGAAAAAGAATGTCTACAAATAAAAACTACACAGAAGAATTGTGTGAAACTTCTTTCTGTTCTGTTTGTTCAACTAAAAGAGTTGAACCTTAGTTTTGATTGAGCCGTTCTGAAACACTCTTTATGTAGAAAATGCAAGTGGAGATTCGGAGCGCTAAGAGGGTAATAGTGGAAAAAGGAATGTCTCCAAATATAAACTTCACAGAATCATTCGGTGAAACTTCTTTCTGATCTGTGCATTCAGCTAACAGAGTTAAACCATACTTTTGATTGAGCAGATCTGAACTCTCTTTCTGTAGAAAATGCAACTGGACATTTGGAGCGCTAAGAGAGTAGTAGTGGAAAAAGGAATATATTCAAATATAAACTACACAGAAGCATTCTGTGAAACTTATTTCTGATCTGAGCATTCAGCTAACAGAGTTCAACCATACTTTTGATTGAGCAGTTTTGAAACACTCTGTCTGTAGAAAATGCAACTGGACATTCGTAGCGCTAAGTGTGTAATAGTGGAAAAAAGAATATGTTCAAATATAAGCTACACAGAAGCATTGTATGAAACTTCTTTCTGTTCTGTGCATTCAACTAACAGAGTTGAACCTTACATTTGATTGAGCCTTTCTGAAACACTCTTTCTGTAGAAACTGCAATTGGACCATCTGAGCGCTAAGAGGCCTATATTGGGAAAAATAATATCTTCAAATAAAAACTACACAGAAGCATTGTGTGAAACTTATTTCTGATATGTTCATTAAGCTAACAGAGTTAAACCATACTTTTGATTGCGCAGTTCTGAACACTCTTTCTGTAGAAAATGCAAATGGACATTCGGAGTGCTAAGAGGGTAGTAGTGGAAAAAGGAATATATTCAAATATAAACTACACAGTAGCATTCTGTGAAAATTCTTTCTGTTCTGTGCATTCAACTAACAGAGTTGAACCTTACTTTTGATTGAGCCGTTCTGAAACACTCTTTCTGTAGAAACTGCAATTGGACATGCTAAGCGCTAAGAGGTCTACATTGGGAAAAATAATATCTTCAAATAAAAACTACACAGATGCATTCTGTGAAACTTATTTCTGATCTGTAAATTCAGCTAACAGAGATAAAACATATTTTTGATTGAGCAGTTATGAAACACTCATTCTGTAGAAAATGTAAGTGGAGATTCGGAGCGCTAAGAGCGTAGTAGTGGAAAAAGGAATATTTTCAAATATAAACTACACAGAAGCATTCTGTGAAACTTCTTTCTGATCTGAGCATTCAGCTAACAGAGTTAAACCATACTTTTGATTGAGCAGTTTTGAAACCCTCTGTCTGTAGAAAATGCAACTGGACATTCGTAGCGCTAAGTGGGTAATAGTGGAAAAAAGAATATGTTCAAATATAAACTACACAGAAGCATTGTATGAAACTTCTTTCTGTTCTGTGCATTCAACTAACAGAGTTGAACCTTACTTTTGATTGAGCCGTTCTGAAACACTCTTTCTGTAGAAACTGCAATTGGACATTCTGAGCGCTAAGAGGCCTATAATGGGAAAAAGAATGTCTACAAGTAAAAACTACACAGAAGAATTGTGTGAAACTTCTTTCTGTTCTGTTTGTTCAACTAAAAGAGTTGAACCTTAGTTTTGATTGAGCCGTTCTGAAACACTCTTTCTGTAGAAAATGCAAGTGGAGATTCGGAGCGCTAAGAGGGTAATAGTGGAAAAAGGAATGTCTCCAAATATAAACTACACAGAATCATTCGGTGAAACTTCTTTCTGATCTGTGCATTCAGCTAACAGTGTTAAACCATACTTTTGATTGACCAGATCTGAACTCTCTTTCTGTAGAAAATGCAACTGGACATTTGGAGCGCTAAGAGAGTAGTAGTGGAAAAAGGAATATATTCAAATATAAACTACACAGAAGCATTCTGTGAAACTTCTTTCTGATCTGAGCATTCAGCTAACAGAGTTAAACCATACTTTTGATTGAGCAGTTTTGAAACACTCTGTCTGTAGAAAATGCAACTGGACATTCGTAGCGCTAAGTGGGTAATAGTGGAAAAAAGAATATGTTCAAATATAAACTACACAGAAGCATTGTATGAAACTTCTTTCTGTTCTGTGCATTCAACTAACAGAGTTGAACCTTACTTTTGATTGAGCCTTACTGAAACACTCTTTCTGTAGAAACTGCAATTGGACATTCTGAGCGCTAAGAGGCCTATATTGGGAAAAATAATATCTTCAAATAAAAACTACACAGAAGCATTGTGTGAAACTTATTTCTGATATGTTCATTAAGCTAACAGAGTTAAACCATACTTTTGATTGCGCAGTTCTGAACACTCTTTCTGTAGAAAATGCAAGTGGACATTCGGAGCGCTAAGAGGGTAATAGTGGAAAAAGGAATATATTCAAATATAAACTACACAGTAGCATTCTGTGAAAATTCTTTCTGTTCTGTGCATTCAACTAACAGAGTTGAACCTTACTTTTGATTGAGCCGTTCTGAAACACTCTTTCTGTAGAAACTGCAATTGGACATGCTAAGCGCTAAGAGGCCTACATTGGGAAAAAGAATATCTTCAAATAAAAACTACACAGATGCATTCTGTGAAACTTATTTCTGATCTGTAAATTCAGTTAACAGAGATAAAACATATTTTTGATTGAGCAGTTATGAAACACTCTTTTTGTAGAAAATGCAAGTGGAGATTCGGAGCGCTAAGAGGGTAATAGTGGAAAAAGTAATGTCTTCAAATATAAACTACACAGAATCATTCGGTGAAACTTCTTTCTGATCTGTGCATTCAGCTAACAGAGTTAAACCATACTTTTGATTGAGCAGATCTGAACACTCTTTCTGTAGAAAATGCAACTGGACATTTGGAGCGCTAAGAGCGTAGTAGTGGAAAAAGGAATATATTCAAATATAAACTACACAGAAGCATTCTGTGAAACTTCTTTCTGATCTGAGCATTCAGCTAACAGAGTTAAACCATACTTTTGATCGAGCAGTTTTGAAACACTCTGTCTGTAGAAAATGCAACTGGACATTCGTAGCGCTAAGTGGGTAATAGTGGAAAAAAGAATATGTTCAAATATAAACTACACAGAAGCATTGTATGAAACTTCTTTCTGTTCTGTGCATTCAACTAACAGAGTTGAACCTTACTTTTGATTGAGCCGTTCTGAAACACTCTTTCTGTAGAAACTGCAATTGGACATTCTGAGCGCTAAGCGGCCTATATTGGGAAAAAGAATGTCTACAAATAAAAACTACACAGAAGAATTTTGTGAAACTTCTTTCTGTTCTGTTTGTTCAACTAAAAGAGTTGAACCTTAGTTTTGATTGAGCCGTTCTGAAACACTCTTTCTGTAGAAAATGCAAGTGGAGATTCGGAGCGCTAAGAGGGTAATAGTGGAAAAAGGAATGTCTCCAAATATAAACTACACAGAATCATTCGGTGAAACTTCTTTCTGATCTGTGCATTCAGCTAACAGTGTTAAACCATACTTTTCATTGAGCAGATCTGAACTCTCTTTCTGTAGAAAATGCAAGTGGACATTTGGAGCGCTAAGAGAGTAGTAGTGGAAAAAGGAATATATTCAAATATAAACTACACAGAAGCATTCTGTGAAACTTCTTTCTGATCTGAGCATTCAGCTAACAGAGTTAAACCGTATTTTTGATTGAGCAGTTTTGAAACACTCTGTCTGTAGAAAATGCAACTGGACATTCGTAGCGCTAAGTGTGTAATAGTGGAAAAAAGAATATGTTCAAATATAAACTACACAGAAGCATTGTATGAAACTTCTTTCTGTTCTGTGCATTCAACTAACAGAGTTGAACCTTACTTTTGATTGAGCCGTTCTGAAACACTCTTTCTGTAGAAACTGCAATTGGACATTCTGAGCGCTAAGAGGCCTCTATTGGGAAAAATAATATCTTCAAATAAAAATTACACAGAAGCATTGTGTGAAACTTATTTCTGATATGTTCATTAAGCTAACAGAGTTAAACCATACTTTTGATTGCGCAGTTCTGAACACTCTTTCTGTAGAAAATGCAAGTGGACATTCGGAGTGCTAAGAGGGTAATAGTGGAAAAAGGAATATATTCAAATATAAACTACACAGTAGCATTCTGTGAAAATTCTTTCTGTTCTGTGCATTCAACTAACAGAGTTGAACCTTACTTTTGATTGAGCCGTTCTGAAACACTCTTTCTGTAGAAACTGCAATTGGACATGCTAAGCGCTAAGAGGCCTACATTTTGAAAAAGCATATCTTCAAATAAAAACTACACAGATGCATTCTGTGAAACTTATTTCTGATCTGTAAATTCAGTTAACAGAGATAAAACATATTTTTGATTGAGCAGTTATGAAACACTCTTTTTGTAGAAAGTGCAAGTGGAGATTCGGAGCGCTAAGAGGGTAATAGTGGAAAAAGGAATGTCTTCAAATATAAACTACACAGAATCATTCGGTGAAACTTCTTTCTGATCTGTGCATTCAGCTAACAGAGTTAAACCATACTTTTGATTGAGCAGATCTGAACACTCTTTCTGTAGGAAATGCAACTGGACATTTGGAGCGCTAAGAGAGTAGTAGTGGAAAAAGGAATATATTCAAATATAAACTACACAGAAGCATTCTGTGAAACTTCTTTCTGATCTGAGCATTCAGCTAACAGAGTTAAACCATACTTTTGATCGAGCAGTTTTGAAACACTCTGTCTGTAGAAAATGCAACTGGACATTCGTAGCGCTAAGTGGGTAATAGTGGAAAAAAGAATATGTTCAAATATAAACTACACAGAAGCATTGTATGAAACTTCTTTCTGTTCTGTGCATTCAACTAACAGAGTTGAACCTTACTTTTGATTGAGCCTTTCTGAAACACTCTTTCTGTAGAAACTGCAATTGGACATTCTGAGCGCTAAGAGGCCTATATTGGGAAAAATAATATCTTCAAATAAAAACTACACAGAAGCATTGTGTGAAACTTATTTCTGATATGTTCATTAAGCTAACAGAGTTAAACCATACTTTTGATTGCGCAGTTCTGAACACTCTTTCTGTAGAAAATGCAAGTGGACATTCGGAGCGCTAAGAGGGTAATAGTGGAAAAAGGAATATATTCAAATATAAACTACACAGTAGCATTCTGTGAAAATTCTTTCTGTTCTGTGCATTCAACTAACAGAGTTGAACCTTACTTTTGATTGAGCCGTTCTGAAACACTCTTTCTGTAGAAACTGCAATTGGACATGCTAAGCGCTAAGAGGCCTACATTGGGAAAAAGAATATCTTCAAATAAAAACTACACAGATGCATTCTGTGAAACTTATTTCTGATCTGTAAATTCAGTTAACAGAGATAAAACATATTTTTGATTGAGCAGTTATGAAACACTCTTTTTGTAGAAAATGCAAGTGGAGATTCGGAGCGCTAAGAGGGTAATAGTGGAAAAAGGAATGTCTTCAAATATAAACTACACAGAATCATTCGGTGAAACTTCTTTCTGATCTGTGCATTCAGCTAACAGAGTTAAACCATACTTTTGATTGAGCAGATCTGAACACTCTTTCTGTAGAAAATGCAACTGGACATTTGGAGCGCTAAGAGCGTAGTAGTGGAAAAAAGAATATATTCAAATATAAACTACACAGAAGCATTCTGTGAAACTTTTTTCTGATCTGAGCATTCAGATAACAGAGTTAAACCATACTTTTGATTGAGCAGTTTTGAAACACTCTGTCTGTAGAAAACGCAACTGGACATTCGTAGCGCTAAGTGCGTAATAGTGGAAAAAAGAATATGTTCAAATATAAACTACACAGAAGCATTGTATGAAACTTCTTTCTGTTCTGTGCATTCAACTAACAGAGTTGAACCTTACTTTTGATTGAGCCGTTCTGAAACACTCTTTCTGTAGAAACTGCAATTGGACATTCTGAGCGCTAAGCGGCCTATATTGGGAAAAAGAATGTCTACAAATAAAAACTACACAGAAGAATTTTGTGAAACTTCTTTCTGTTCTGTTTGTTCAACTAAAAGAGTTGAACCTTAGTTTTGATTGAGCCGTTCTGAAACACTCTTTCTGTAGAAAATGCAAGTGGAGATTCGGAGCGCTAAGAGGGTAATAGTGGAAAAAGGAATGTCTCCAAATATAAACTACACAGAATCATTCGGTGAAACTTCTTTCTGATCTGTGCATTCAGCTAACAGTGTTAAACCATACTTTTCATTGAGCAGATCTGAACTCTCTTTCTGTAGAAAATGCAAGTGGACATTTGGAGCGCTAAGAGAGTAGTAGTGGAAAAAGGAATATATTCAAATATAAACTACACAGAAGCATTCTGTGAAACTTCTTTCTGATCTGAGCATTCAGCTAACAGAGTTAAACCGTATTTTTGATTGAGCAGTTTTGAAACACTCTGTCTGTAGAAAATGCAACTGGACATTCGTAGCGCTAAGTGTGTAATAGTGGAAAAAAGAATATGTTCAAATATAAACTACACAGAAGCATTGTATGAAACTTCTTTCTGTTCTGTGCATTCAACTAACAGAGTTGAACCTTACTTTTGATTGAGCCGTTCTGAAACACTCTTTCTGTAGAAACTGCAATTGGACATTCTGAGCGCTAAGAGGCCTCTATTGGGAAAAATAATATCTTCAAATAAAAATTACACAGAAGCATTGTGTGAAACTTATTTCTGATATGTTCATTAAGCTAACAGAGTTAAACCATACTTTTGATTGCGCAGTTCTGAACACTCTTTCTGTAGAAAATGCAAGTGGACATTCGGAGCGCTAAGAGGGTAAGAGTGGAAAAAGGAATATATTCAAATATAAACTACACAGTAGCATTCTGTGAAAATTCTTTCTGTTCTGTGCATTCAACTAACAGAGTTGAACCTTACTTTTGATTGAGCCGTTCTGAAACACTCTTTCTGTAGAAACTGCAATTGGACATGCTAAGCGCTAAGAGGCCTACATTTTGAAAAAGCATATCTTCAAATAAAAACTACACAGATGCATTCTGTGAAACTTATTTCTGATCTGTAAATTCAGTTAACAGAGATAAAACATATTTTTGATTGAGCAGTTATGAAACACTCTTTTTGTAGAAAGTGCAAGTGGAGATTCGGAGCGCTAAGAGGGTAATAGTGGAAAAAGGAATGTCTTCAAATATAAACTACACAGAATCATTCGGTGAAACTTCTTTCTGATCTGTGCATTCAGCTAACAGAGTTAAACCATACTTTTGATTGAGCAGATCTGAACACTCTTTCTGTAGGAAATGCAACTGGACATTTGGAGCGCTAAGTGCGTAGTAGTGGAAAAAGGAATATATTCAAATATAAACTACACAGAAGCATTCTGTGAAACTTCTTTCTGATCTGAGCATTCAGCTAACAGAGTTAAACCATACTTTTGATTGAGCAGTTTTGAAACACTCTGTCTGTAGAAAATGCAACTGGACATTCGTAGCGCTAAGTGGGTAATAGTGGAAAAAAGAATATGTTCAAATATAAACTACACAGAAGCATTGTATGAAACTTCTTTCTGTTCTGTGCATTCAACTAACAGAGTTGAACCTTACTTTTGATTGAGCCGTTCTGAAACACTCTTTCTGTAGAAACTGCAATTGGACATTCTGAGCGCTAAGAGGCCTATATTGGGAAAAAGAATGTCTACAAATAAAAACTACACAGAAGAATTGTGTGAAACTTCTTTCTGTTCTGTTTGTTCAACTAAAAGAGTTGAACCTTAGTTTTGATTGAGCCGTTCTGAAACACTCTTTCTGTAGAAAATGCAAGTGGAGATTCGGAGCGCTAAGAGGGTAATAGTGGAAAAAGGAATGTCTCTAAATATAAACTACACAGAATGATTCGGTGAAACTTCTTTCTGATCTGTGCATTCAGCTAACAGAGTTAAACCATACTTTTGATTGAGCAGATCTGAACTCTCTTTCTGTAGAAAATGCAACTGGACATTTGGAGCGTTAAGAGAGTAGTAGTGGAAAAAGTAATATATTCAAATATAAACTACACAGAAGCATTGTATGAAACTTCTTTCTGTTCTGTGCATTCAACTAACAGAGTTGAACCTTACTTTTGATTGAGCCGTTCTGAAACACTCTTTCTGTAGAATCTGCAATTGGACATTCTGAGCGCTAAGAGGCCTATATTGGGAAAAAGAATGTCTACAAATAAAAACTACACAGAAGAATTGTGTGAAACATCTTTCTGTTCTGTTTGTTCAACTAAAAGAATTGAACCTTAGTTTTGATTGAGCCGTTCTGAAACACTCTTTCTGTAGAAAATGCAAGTGGAGATTCGGAGCGCTAAGAGGGTAATAGTGGAAAAAGGAATGTCTCCAAATATAAACTACACAGAATCATTCGGTGAAACTTCTTTCTGATCTGTGCATTCAGCTAACAGAGTTAAACCATACTTTTGATTGAGCAGATCTGAACTCTCTTTCTGTAGAAAATGCAACTGGACATTTGGAGCGCTAAGAGAGTAGTAGTGGAAAAAGGAATATATTCAAATATAAACTACACAGAAGCATTCTGTGAAACTTCTTTCTGATCTGAGCATTCAGCTAACAGAGTTAAACCATACTTTTGATTGAGCAGTTTTGAAACACTCTGTCTGTAGAAAATGCAACTGGACATTCGTAGCGCTAAGTGGGTAATAGTGGAAAAAAGAATATGTTCAAATATAAACTACACAGAAGCATTGTATGAAACTTCTTTCTGTTCTGTGCATTCAACTAACAGAGTTGAACCTTACTTTTGATTGAGCCTTTCTGAAACACTCTTTCTGTAGAAACTGCAATTGGACATTCTGAGCGCTAAGAGGCCTATATTGGGAAAAATAATATCTTCAAATAAAAACTACACAGAAGCATTGTGTGAAACTTATTTCTGATATGTTCATTAAGCTAACAGAGTTAAACCATACTTTTGATTGCGCAGTTCTGAACACTCTTTCTGTAGAAAATGCAAGTGGACATTCGGAGCGCTAAGAGGGTAATAGTGGAAAAAGGAATATATTCAAATATAAACTACACAGTAGCATTCTGTGAAAATTCTTTCTGTTCTGTGCATTCAACTAACAGAGTTGAACCTTACTTTTGATTGAGCCGTTCTGAAACACTCTTTCTGTAGAAACTGCAATTGGACATGCTAAGCGCTAAGAGGCCTACATTTTGAAAAAGAATATCTTCAAATAAAAACTACACAGATGCATTCTGTGAAACTTATTTCTGATCTGTAAATTCAGTTAACAGAGATAAAACATAATTTTGATTGAGCAGTTATGAAACACTCTTTTTGTAGAAAATGCAAGTGGAGATTCAGAGCGCTAAGAGGGTAATAGTGGAAAAAGGAATGTCTTCAAATATAAACTACACAGAATCATTCGGTGAAACTTCTTTCTGATCTGTGCATTCAGCTAACAGAGTTAAACCATACTTTTGATTGAGCAGATCTGAACACTCTTTCTGTAGAAAATGCAACTGGACATTTGGAGCGCTAAGAGCGTAGTAGTGGAAAAAGGAATATATTCAAATATAAACTACACAGAAGCATTCTGTGAAACTTCTTTCTGATCTGAGCATTCAGCTAACAGAGTTAAACCATACTTTTGATTGAGCAGTTTTGAAACACTCTGTCTGTAGAAAATGCAACTGGACATTCGTAGCGCTAAGTGGGTAATAGTGGAAAAAAGAATATGTTCAAATATAAACTACACAGAAGCATTGTATGAAACTTCTTTCTGTTCTGTGCATTCAACTAACAGAGTTGAACCTTACTTTTGATTGAGCCTTTCTGAAACACTCTTTCTGTAGAAACTGCAATTGGACATTCTGAGCGCTAAGAGGCCTATATTGGGAAAAATAATATCTTCAAATAAAAACTACACAGAAGCATTGTGTGAAACTTATTTCTGATATGTTCATTAAGCTAACAGAGTTAAACCATACTTTTGATTGCGCAGTTCTGAACACTCTTTCTGTAGAAAATGCAAGTGGACATTCGGAGCGCTAAGAGGGTAATAGTGGAAAAAGGAATATATTCAAATATAAACTACACAGTAGCATTCTGTGAAAATTCTTTCTGTTCTGTGCATTCAACTAACAGAGTTGAACCTTACTTTTGATTGAGCCGTTCTGAAACACTCTTTCTGTAGAAACTGCAATTGGACATGCTAAGCGCTAAGAGGCCTACATTGGGAAAAAGAATATCTTCAAATAAAAACTACACAGATGCATTCTGTGAAACTTATTTCTGATCTGTAAATTCAGTTAACAGAGATAAAACATATTTTTGATTGAGCAGTTATGAAACACTCTTTTTGTAGAAAATGCAAGTGGAGATTCGGAGCGCTAAGAGGGTAATAGTGGAAAAAGGAATGTCTTCAAATATAAACTACACAGAATCATTCGGTGAAACTTCTTTCTGATCTGTGCATTCAGCTAACAGAGTTAAACCATACTTTTGATTGAGCAGATCTGAACACTCTTTCTGTAGAAAATGCAACTGGACATTTGGAGCGCTAAGAGCGTAGTAGTGGAAAAAAGAATATATTCAAATATAAACTACACAGAAGCATTCTGTGAAACTTTTTTCTGATCTGAGCATTCAGATAACAGAGTTAAACCATACTTTTGATTGAGCAGTTTTGAAACACTCTGTCTGTAGAAAACGCAACTGGACATTCGTAGCGCTAAGTGCGTAATAGTGGAAAAAAGAATATGTTCAAATATAAACTACACAGAAGCATTGTATGAAACTTCTTTCTGTTCTGGGCATTCAACTAACAGAGTTGAACCTTACTTTTGATTGAGCCGTTCTGAAACACTCTTTCTGTAGAAACTGCAATTGGACATTCTGAGCGCTAAGCGGCCTATATTGGGAAAAAAATGTCTACAAATAAAAACTACACAGAAGAATTTTGTGAAAATTCTTTCTGTTCTGTTTGTTCAACTAAAAGAGTTGAACCTTAGTTTTGATTGAGCCGTTCTGAAACACTCTTTCTGTAGAAAATGCAAGTGGAGATTCGGAGCGCTAAGAGGGTAATAGTGGAAAAAGGAATGTCTCCAAATATAAACTACACAGAATCATTCGGTGAAACTTCTTTCTGATCTGTGCATTCAGCTAACAGTGTTAAACCATACTTTTCATTGAGCAGATCTGAACTCTCTTTCTGTAGAAAATGCAAGTGGACATTTGGAGCGCTAAGAGAGTAGTAGTGGAAAAAGGAATATATTCAAATATAAACTACACAGAAGCATTCTGTGAAACTTCTTTCTGATCTGAGCATTCAGCTAACAGAGTTAAACCGTATTTTTGATTGAGCAGTTTTGAAACACTCTGTCTGTAGAAAATGCAACTGGACATTCGTAGCGCTAAGTGGGTAATAGTGGAAAAAAGAATATGTTCAAATATAAACTACACAGAAGCATTGTATGAAACTTCTTTCTGTTCTGTGCATTCAACTAACAGAGTTGAACCTTACTTTTGATTGAGCCGTTCTGAAACACTCTTTCTGTAGAAACTGCAATTGGACATTCTGAGCGCTAAGAGGCCTCTATTGGGAAAAATAATATCTTCAAATAAAAATTACACAGAAGCATTGTGTGAAACTTATTTCTGATATGTTCATTAAGCTAACAGAGTTAAACCATACTTTTGATTGCGCAGTTCTGAACACTCTTTCTGTAGAAAATGCAAGTGGACATTCGGAGCGCTAAGAGGGTAATAGTGGAAAAAGGAATATATTCAAATATAAACTACACAGTAGCATTCTGTGAAAATTCTTTCTGTTCTGTGCATTCAACTAACAGAGTTGAACCTTACTTTTGATTGAGCCGTTCTGAAACACTCTTTCTGTAGAAACTGCAATTGGACATGCTAAGCGCTAAGAGGCCTACATTTTGAAAAAGCATATCTTCAAATAAAAACTACACAGATGCATTCTGTGAAACTTATTTCTGATCTGTAAATTCAGTTAACAGAGATAAAACATATTTTTGATTGAGCAGTTATGAAACACTCTTTTTGTAGAAAGTGCAAGTGGAGATTCGGAGCGCTAAGAGGGTAATAGTGGAAAAAGGAATGTCTTCAAATATAAACTACACAGAATCATTCGGTGAAACTTCTTTCTGATCTGTGCATTCAGCTAACAGAGTTAAACCATACTTTTGATTGAGCAGATCTGAACACTCTTTCTGTAGGAAATGCAACTGGACATTTGGAGCGCTAAGAGAGTAGTAGTGGAAAAAGGAATATATTCAAATATAAACTACACAGAAGCATTCTGTGAAACTTCTTTCTGATCTGAGCATTCAGCTAACAGAGTTAAACCATACTTTTGATTGAGCAGTTTTGAAACACTCTGTCTGTAGAAAATGCAACTGGACATTCGTAGCGCTAAGTGGGTAATAGTGGAAAAAAGAATATGTTCAAATATAAACTACACAGAAGCATTGTATGAAACTTCTTTCTGTTCTGTGCATTCAACTAACAGAGTTGAACCTTACTTTTGATTGAGCCGTTCTGAAACACTCTTTCTGTAGAAACTGCAATTGGACATTCTGAGCGCTAAGAGGCCTATATTGGGAAAAAGAATGTCTACAAATAAAAACTACACAGAAGAATTGTGTGAAACTTCTTTCTGTTCTGTTTGTTCAACTAAAAGAGTTGAACCTTAGTTTTGATTGAGCCGTTCTGAAACACTCTTTCTGTAGAAAATGCAAGTGGAGATTCGGAGCGCTAAGAGGGTAATAGTGGAAAAAGGAATGTCTCCAAATATAAACTACACAGAATCATTCGGTGAAACTTCTTTCTGATCTGTGCATTCAGCTAACAGAGTTAAACCATACTTTTGATTGAGCAGATCTGAACTCTCTTTCTGTAGAAAATGCAACTGGACATTTGGAGCGTTAAGAGAGTAGTAGTGGAAAAAGGAATATATTCAAATATAAACTACACAGAAGCATTGTATGAAACTTCTTTCTGTTCTGTGCATTCAACTAACAGAGTTGAACCTTACTTTTGATTGAGCCGTTCTGAAACACTCTTTCTGTAGAATCTGCAATTGGACATTCTGAGCACTAAGAGGCCTATATTGGGAAAAAGAATGTCTACAAATAAAAACTACACAGAAGAATTGTGTGAAACATCTTTCTGTTCTGTTTGTTCAACTAAAAGAATTGAACCTTAGTTTTGATTGAGCCGTTCTGAAACACTCTTTCTGTAGAAAATGCAAGTGGAGATTCGGAGCGCTAAGAGGGTAATAGTGGAAAAAGGAATGTCTCCAAATATAAACTACACAGAATCATTCGGTGAAACTTCTTTCTGATCTGTGCATTCAGCTAACAGAGTTAAACCATACTTTTGATTGAGCAGATCTGAACTCTCTTTCTGTAGAAAATGCAACTGGACATTTGGAGCGCTAAGAGAGTAGTAGTGGAAAAAGGAATATATTCAAATATAAACTACACAGAAGCATTCTGTGAAACTTCTTTCTGATCTGAGCATTCAGCTAACAGAGTTAAACCATACTTTTGATTGAGCAGTTTTGAAACACTCTGTCTGTAGAAAATGCAACTGGACATTCGTAGCGCTAAGTGGGTAATAGTGGAAAAAAGAATATGTTCAAATATAAACTACACAGAAGCATTGTATGAAACTTCTTTCTGTTCTGTGCATTCAACTAACAGAGTTGAACCTTACTTTTGATTGAGCCTTTCTGAAACACTCTTTCTGTAGAAACTGCAATTGGACATTCTGAGCGCTAAGAGGCCTATATTGGGAAAAATAATATCTTCAAATAAAAACTACACAGAAGCATTGTGTGAAACTTATTTCTGATATGTTCATTAAGCTAACAGAGTTAAACCATACTTTTGATTGCGCAGTTCTGAACACTCTTTCTGTAGAAAATGCAAGTGGACATTCGGAGCGCTAAGAGGGTAATAGTGGAAAAAGGAATATATTCAAATATAAACTACACAGTAGCATTCTGTGAAAATTCTTTCTGTTCTGTGCATTCAACTAACAGAGTTGAACCTTACTTTTGATTGAGCCGTTCTGAAACACTCTTTCTGTAGAAACTGCAATTGGACATGCTAAGCGCTAAGAGGCCTACATTTTGAAAAAGAATATCTTCAAATAAAAACTACACAGATGCATTCTGTGAAACTTATTTCTGATCTGTAAATTCAGTTAACAGAGATAAAACATATTTTTGATTGAGCAGTTATGAAACACTCTTTTTGTAGAAAATGCAAGTGGAGATTCAGAGCGCTAAGTGGGTAATAGTGGAAAAAGGAATGTCTTCAAATATAAACTACACAGAATCATTCGGTGAAACTTCTTTCTGATCTGTGCATTCAGCTAACAGAATTAAACCATACTTTTGATTGAGCAGATCTGAACACTCTTTCTGTAGAAAATGCAACTGGACATTTGGAGCGCTAAGAGCGTAGTAGTGGAAAAAGGAATATATTCAAATATAAACTACACAGAAGCATTCTGTGAAACTTCTTTCTGATCTGAGCATTCAGCTAACAGAGTTAAACCATACTTTTGATTGAGCAGTTTTGAAACACTCTGTCTGTAGAAAATGCAACTGGACATTCGTAGCGCTAAGTGGGTAATAGTGGAAAAAAGAATATGTTCAAATATAAACTACACAGAAGCATTGTATGAAACTTCTTTCTGTTCTGTGCATTCAACTAACAGAGTTGAACCTTACTTTTGATTGAGCCGTTCTGAAACACTCTTTCTGTAGAAACTGCAATTGGACATTCTGAGCGCTAAGAGGCCTATATTGGGAAAAAGAATGTCTACACATAAAAACTACACAGAAGAATTGTGTGAAACTTCTTTCTGTTCTGTTTGTTCAACTAAAAGAGTTGAACCTTAGTTTTGATTGAGCCGTTCTGAAACACACTTTCTGTAGAAAATGCAAGTGGAGATTCGGAGCGCTAAGAGGGTAATAGTGGAAAAAGGAATGTCTCCAAATATAAACTACACAGAATAATTCGGTGAAACTTCTTTCTGATCTGTGCATTCAGCTAACAGAGTTAAACCATACTTTTGATTGAGCAGATCTGAACTCTCTTTCTGTAGAAAATGCAACTGGACATTTGGAGCGCTAAGAGAGTAGTAGTGGAAAAAGGAATATATTCAAATATAAACTACACAGAAGCATTCTGTGAAACTTCTTTCTGATCTGAGCATTCAGCTAACAGAGTTAAACCATACTTTTGATCGAGCAGTTTTGAAACACTCTGTCTGTAGAAAATGCAACTGGACATTCGTAGCGCTAAGTGGGTAATAGTGGAAAAAAGAATATGTTCAAATATAAACTACACAGAAGCATTGTATGAAACTTCTTTCTGTTCTGTGCATTCAACTAACAGAGTTGAACCTTACTTTTGATTGAGCCTTTCTGAAACACTCTTTCTGTAGAAACTGCAATTGGACATTCTGAGCGCTAAGAGGCCTATATTGGGAAAAATAATATCTTCAAATAAAAACTACACAGAAGCATTGTGTGAAACTTATTTCTGATATGTTCATTAAGCTAACAGAGTTAAACCATACTTTTGATTGCGCAGTTCTGAACACTCTTTCTGTAGAAAATGCAAGTGGACATTCGGAGCGCTAAGAGGGTAATAGTGGAAAAAGGAATATATTCAAATATAAACTACACAGTAGCATTCTGTGAAAATTCTTTCTGTTCTGTGCATTCAACTAACAGAGTTGAACCTTACTTTTGATTGAGCCGTTCTGAAACACTCTTTCTGTAGAAACTGCAATTGGACATGCTAAGCGCTAAGAGGCCTACATTGGGAAAAAGAATATCTTCAAATAAAAACTACACAGATGCATTCTGTGAAACTTATTTCTGATCTGTAAATTCAGTTAACAGAGATAAAACATATTTTTGATTGAGCAGTTATGAAACACTCTTTTTGTAGAAAATGCAAGTGGAGATTCGGAGCGCTAAGAGGGTAATAGTGGAAAAAGGAATGTCTTCAAATATAAACTACACAGAATCATTCGGTGAAACTTCTTTCTGATCTGTGCATTCAGCTAACAGAGTTAAACCATACTTTTGATTGAGCAGATCTGAACACTCTTTCTGTAGAAAATTCAACTGGACATTTGGAGCGCTAAGAGCGTAGTAGTGGAAAAAAGAATATATTCAAATATAAACTACACAGAAGCATTCTGTGAAACTTTTTTCTGATCTGAGCATTCAGCTAACAGAGTTAAACCATACTTTTGATTGAGCAGTTTTGAAACACTCTGTCTGTAGAAAACGCAACTGGACATTCGTAGCGCTAAGTGCGTAATAGTGGAAAAAAGAATATGTTCAAATATAAACTACACAGAAGCATTGTATGAAAATTCTTTCTGTTCTGTGCATTCAACTAACAGAGTTGAACCTTACTTTTGATTGAGCCGTTCTGAAACACTCTTTCTGTAGAAACTGCAATTGGACATTCTGAGCGCTAAGCGGCCTATATTGGGAAAAAGAATGTCTACAAATAAAAACTACACAGAAGAATTTTGTGAAACTTCTTTCTGTTCTGTTTGTTCAACTAAAAGAGTTGAACCTTAGTTTTGATTGAGCCGTTCTGAATCACTCTTTCAGTAGAAAATGCAAGTGGAGATTCGGAGCGCTAAGAGGGTAATAGTGGAAAAAGGAATGTCTCCAAATATAAACTACACAGAATCATTCGGTGAAACTTCTTTCTGATCTGTGCATTCAGCTAACAGTGTTAAACCATACTTTTCATTGAGCAGATCTGAACTCTCTTTCTGTAGAAAATGCAAGTGGACATTTGGAGCGCTAAGAGAGTAGTAGTGGAAAAAGGAATATATTCAAATATAAACTACACAGAAGCATTCTGTGAAACTTCTTTCTGATCTGAGCATTCAGCTAACAGAGTTAAACCGTACTTTTGATTGAGCAGTTTTGAAACACTCTGTCTGTAGAAAATGCACCTGGACATTCGTAGCGCTAAGTGGGTAATAGTGGAAAAAAGAATATGTTCAAATATAAACTACACAGAAGCATTGTATGAAACTTCTTTCTGTTCTGTGCATTCAACTAACAGAGTTGAACCTTACTTTTGATTGAGCCGTTCTGAAACACTCTTTCTGTAGAAACTGCAATTGGACATTCTGAGCGCTAAGAGGCCTCTATTGGGAAAAATAATATCTTCAAATAAAAATTACACAGAAGCATTGTGTGAAACTTATTTCTGATATGTTCATTAAGCTAACAGAGTTAAACCATACTTTTGATTGCGCAGTTCTGAACACTCTTTCTGTAGAAAATGCAAGTGGACATTCGGAGCGCTAAGAGGGTAATAGTGGAAAAAGGAATATATTCAAATATAAACTACACAGTAGCATTCTGTGAAAATTCTTTCTGTTCTGTGCATTCAACTAACAGAGTTGAACCTTACTTTTGATTGAGCCGTTCTGCAACACTCTTTCTGTAGAAACTGCAATTGGACATGCTAAGCGCTAAGAGGCCTACATTTTGAAAAAGCATATCTTCAAATAAAAACTACACAGATGCATTCTGTGAAACTTATTTCTGATCTGTAAATTCAGTTAACAGAGATAAAACATATTTTTGATTGAGCAGTTATGAAACACTCTTTTTGTAGAAAGTGCAAGTGGAGATTCGGAGCGCTAAGAGGGTAATAGTGGAAAAAGGAATGTCTTCAAATATAAACTACACAGAATCATTCGGTGAAACTTCTTTCTGATCTGTGCATTCAGCTAACAGAGTTAAACCATACTTTTGATTGAGCAGATCTGAACACTCTTTCTGTAGGAAATGCAACTGGACATTTGGAGCGCTAAGAGCGTAGTAGTGGAAAAAGGAATATATTCAAATATAAACTACACAGAAGCATTCTGTGAAACTTCTTTCTGATCTGAGCATTCAGCTAACAGAGTTAAACCATACTTTTGATTGAGCAGATCTGAACACTCTGTCTGTAGAAAATGCAACTGGACTTTCGTAGCGCTAAGTGGGTAATAGTGGAAAAAAAATATGTTCAAATATAAACTACACAGAAGCATTGTATGAAACTTCTTTCTGTTCTGTGCATTCAACTAACAGAGTTGAACCTTACTTTTGATTGAGCCGTTCTGAAACACTCTTTCTGTAGAAACTGCAATTGGACATTCTGAGCGCTAAGAGGCCTATATTGGGAAAAAGAATGTCTACAAATAAAAACTACACAGAAGAATTGTGTGAAACTTCTTTCTGTTCTGTTTGTTCAACTAAAAGAGTTGAACCTTAGTTTTGATTGAGCCGTTCTGAAACACTCTTTCTGTAGAAAATGCAAGTGGAGATTCGGAGCGCTAAGAGGGTAATAGTGGAAAAAGGAATGTCTCCAAATATAAACTACACAGAATCATTCGGTGAAACTTCTTTCTGATCTGTGCATTCAGCTAACAGAGTTAAACCATACTTTTGATTGAGCAGATCTGAACTCTCTTTCTGTAGAAAATGCAACTGGACATTTGGAGCGTTAAGAGAGTAGTAGTGGAAAAAGTAATATATTCAAATATAAACTACACAGAAGCATTGTATGAAACTTCTTTCTGTTCTGTGCATTCAACTAACAGAGTTGAACCTTACTTTTGATTGAGCCGTTCTGAAACACTCTTTCTGTAGAATCTGCAATTGGACATTCTGAGCGCTAAGAGGCCTATATTGGGAAAAAGAATGTCTACAAATAAAAACTACACAGAAGAATTGTGTGAAACATCTTTCTGTTCTGTTTGTTCAACTAAAAGAATTGAACCTTAGTTTTGATTGAGCCGTTCTGAAACACTCTTTCTGTAGAAAATGCAAGTGGAGATTCGGAGCGCTAAGAGGGTAATAGTGGAAAAAGGAATGTCTCCAAATATAAACTACACAGAATCATTCGGTGAAACTTCTTTCTGATCTGTGCATTCAGCTAACAGAGTTAAACCATACTTTTGATTGAGCAGATCTGAACTCTCTTTCTGTAGAAAATGCAACTGGACATTTGGAGCGCTAAGAGAGTAGTAGTGGAAAAAGGAATATATTCAAATATAAACTACACAGAAGCATTCTGTGAAACTTCTTTCTGATCTGAGCATTCAGCTAACAGAGTTAAACCATACTTTTGATTGAGCAGTTTTGAAACACTCTGTCTGTAGAAAATGCAACTGGACATTCGTAGCGCTAAGTGGGTAATAGTGGAAAAAAGAATATGTTCAAATATAAACTACACAGAAGCATTGTATGAAACTTCTTTCTGTTCTGTGCATTCAACTAACAGAGTTGAACCTTACTTTTGATTGAGCCTTTCTGAAACACTCTTTCTGTAGAAACTGCAATTGGACATTCTGAGCGCTAAGAGGCCTATATTGGGAAAAATAATATCTTCAAATAAAAACTACACAGAAGCATTGTGTGAAACTTATTTCTGATATGTTCATTAAGCTAACAGAGTTAAACCATACTTTTGATTGCGCAGTTCTGAACACTCTTTCTGTAGAAAATGCAAGTGGACATTCGGAGCGCTAAGAGGGTAATAGTGGAAAAAGGAATATATTCAAATATAAACTACACAGTAGCATTCTGTGAAAATTCTTTCTGTTCTGTGCATTCAACTAACAGAGTTGAACCTTACTTTTGATTGAGCCGTTCTGAAACACTCTTTCTGTAGAAACTGCAATTGGACATGCTAAGCGCTAAGAGGCCTACATTTTGAAAAAGAATATCTTCAAATAAAAACTACACAGATGCATTCTGTGAAACTTATTTCTGATCTGTAAATTCAGTTAACAGAGATAAAACATATTTTTGATTGAGCAGTTATGAAACACTCTTTTTGTAGAAAATGCAAGTGGAGATTCAGAGCGCTAAGAGGGTAATAGTGGAAAAAGGAATGTCTTCAAATATAAACTACACAGAATCATTCGGTGAAACTTCTTTCTGATCTGTGCATTCAGCTAACAGAGTTAAACCATACTTTTGATTGAGCAGATCTGAACACTCTTTCTGTAGAAAATGCAACTGGACATTTGGAGCGCTAAGAGCGTAGTAGTGGAAAAAGGAATATATTCAAATATAAACTACACAGAAGCATTCTGTGAAACTTCTTTCTGATCTGAGCATTCAGCTAACAGAGTTAAACCATACTTTTGATTGAGCAGTTTTGAAACACTCTGTCTGTAGAAAATGCAACTGGACATTCGTAGCGCTAAGTGGGTAATAGTGGAAAAAAGAATATGTTCAAATATAAACTACACAGAAGCATTGTATGAAACTTCTTTCTGTTCTGTGCATTCAACTAACAGAGTTGAACCTTACTTTTGATTGAGCCGTTCTGCAACACTCTTTCTGTAGAAACTGCAATTGGACATGCTAAGCGCTAAGAGGCCTACATTTTGAAAAAGCATATCTTCAAATAAAAACTACACAGATGCATTCTGTGAAACTTATTTCTGATCTGTAAATTCAGTTAACAGAGATAAAACATATTTTTGATTGAGCAGTTATGAAACACTCTTTTTGTAGAAAGTGCAAGTGGAGATTCGGAGCGCTAAGAGGGTAATAGTGGAAAAAGGAATGTCTTCAAATATAAACTACACAGAATCATTCGGTGAAACTTCTTTCTGATCTGTGCATTCAGCTAACAGAGTTAAACCATACTTTTGATTGAGCAGATCTGAACACTCTTTCTGTAGGAAATGCAACTGGACATTTGGAGCGCTAAGAGCGTAGTAGTGGAAAAAGGAATATATTCAAATATAAACTACACAGAAGCATTCTGTGAAACTTCTTTCTGATCTGAGCATTCAGCTAACAGAGTTAAACCATACTTTTGATTGAGCAGATCTGAACACTCTGTCTGTAGAAAATGCAACTGGACATTCGTAGCGCTAAGTGGGTAATAGTGGAAAAAAGAATATGTTCAAATATAAACTACACAGAAGCATTGTATGAAACTTCTTTCTGTTCTGTGCATTCAACTAACAGAGTTGAACCTTACTTTTGATTGAGCCGTTCTGAAACACTCTTTCTGTAGAAACTGCAATTGGACATTCTGAGCGCTAAGAGGCCTATATTGGGAAAAAGAATGTCTACAAATAAAAACTACACAGAAGAATTGTGTGAAACTTCTTTCTGTTCTGTTTGTTCAACTAAAAGAGTTGAACCTTAGTTTTGATTGAGCCGTTCTGAAACACTCTTTCTGTAGAAAATGCAAGTGGAGATTCGGAGCGCTAAGAGGGTAATAGTGGAAAAAGGAATGTCTCCAAATATAAACTACACAGAATCATTCGGTGAAACTTCTTTCTGATCTGTGCATTCAGCTAACAGAGTTAAACCATACTTTTGATTGAGCAGATCTGAACTCTCTTTCTGTAGAAAATGCAACTGGACATTTGGAGCGTTAAGAGAGTAGTAGTGGAAAAAGTAATATATTCAAATATAAACTACACAGAAGCATTGTATGAAACTTCTTTCTGTTCTGTGCATTCAACTAACAGAGTTGAACCTTACTTTTGATTGAGCCGTTCTGAAACACTGTTTCTGTAGAATCTGCAATTGGACATTCTGAGCGCTAAGAGGCCTATATTGGGAAAAAGAATGTCTACAAATAAAAACTACACAGAAGAATTGTGTGAAACATCTTTCTGTTCTGTTTGTTCAACTAAAAGAATTGAACCTTAGTTTTGATTGAGCCGTTCTGAAACACTCTTTCTGTAGAAAATGCAAGTGGAGATTCGGAGCGCTAAGAGGGTAATAGTGGAAAAAGGAATGTCTCCAAATATAAACTACACAGAATCATTCGGTGAAACTTCTTTCTGATCTGTGCATTCAGCTAACAGAGTTAAACCATACTTTTGATTGAGCAGATCTGAACTCTCTTTCTGTAGAAAATGCAACTGGACATTTGGAGCGCTAAGAGAGTAGTAGTGGAAAAAGGAATATATTCAAATATAAACTACACAGAAGCATTCTGTGAAACTTCTTTCTGATCTGAGCATTCAGCTAACAGAGTTAAACCATACTTTTGATTGAGCAGTTTTGAAACACTCTGTCTGTAGAAAATGCAACTGGACATTCGTAGCGCTAAGTGGGTAATAGTGGAAAAAAGAATATGTTCAAATATAAACTACACAGAAGCATTGTATGAAACTTCTTTCTGTTCTGTGCATTCAACTAACAGAGTTGAACCTTACTTTTGATTGAGCCTTTCTGAAACACTCTTTCTGTAGAAACTGCAATTGGACATTCTGAGCGCTAAGAGGCCTATATTGGGAAAAATAATATCTTCAAATAAAAACTACACAGAAGCATTGTGTGAAACTTATTTCTGATATGTTCATTAAGCTAACAGAGTTAAACCATACTTTTGATTGCGCAGTTCTGAACACTCTTTCTGTAGAAAATGCAAGTGGACATTCGGAGCGCTAAGAGGGTAATAGTGGAAAAAGGAATATATTCAAATATAAACTACACAGTAGCATTCTGTGAAAATTCTTTCTGTTCTGTGCATTCAACTAACAGAGTTGAACCTTACTTTTGATTGAGCCGTTCTGAAACACTCTTTCTGTAGAAACTGCAATTGGACATGCTAAGCGCTAAGAGGCCTACATTTTGAAAAAGAATATCTTCAAATAAAAACTACACAGATGCATTCTGTGAAACTTATTTCTGATCTGTAAATTCAGTTAACAGAGATAAAACATATTTTTGATTGAGCAGTTATGAAACACTCTTTTTGTAGAAAATGCAAGTGGAGATTCAGAGCGCTAAGAGGGTAATAGTGGAAAAAGGAATGTCTTCAAATATAAACTACACAGAATCATTCGGTGAAACTTCTTTCTGATCTGTGCATTCAGCTAACAGAGTTAAACCATACTTTTGATTGAGCAGATCTGAACACTCTTTCTGTAGAAAATGCAACTGGACATTTGGAGCGCTAAGAGCGTAGTAGTGGAAAAAGGAATATATTCAAATATAAACTACACAGAAGCATTCTGTGAAACTTCTTTCTGATCTGAGCATTCAGCTAACAGAGTTAAACCATACTTTTGATTGAGCAGTTTTGAAACACTCTGTCTGTAGAAAATGCAACTGGACATTCGTAGCGCTAAGTGGGTAATAGTGGAAAAAAGAATATGTTCAAATATAAACTACACAGAAGCATTGTATGAAACTTCTTTCTGTTCTGTGCATTCAACTAACAGAGTTGAACCTTACTTTTGATTGAGCCGTTCTGAAACACTCTTTCTGTAGAAACTGCAATTGGACATTCTGAGCGCTAAGAGGCCTATATTGGGAAAAAGAATGTCTACACATAAAAACTACACAGAAGAATTGTGTGAAACTTCTTTCTGTTCTGTTTGTTCAACTAAAAGAGTTGAACCTTAGTTTTGATTGAGCCGTTCTGAAACACACTTTCTGTAGAAAATGCAAGTGGAGATTCGGAGCGCTAAGAGGGTAATAGTGGAAAAAGGAATGTCTCCAAATATAAACTACACAGAATCATTCTGTGAAACTTCTTTCTGATCTGTGCATTCAGCTAACAGAGTTAAACCATACTTTTGATTGAGCAGATCTGAACTCTCTTTCTGTAGAAAATGCAACTGGACATTTGGAGCGCTAAGAGTGTAGTAGTGGAAAAAGGAATATATTCAAATATAAACTACACAGAAGCATTCTGTGAAACTTCTTTCTGATCTGAGCATTCAGCTAACAGAGTTAAACCATACTTTTGATCGAGCAGTTTTGAAACACTCTGTCTGTAGAAAATGCAACTGGACATTCGTAGCGCTAAGTGGGTAATAGTGGAAAAAAGAATATGTTCAAATATAAACTACACAGAAGCATTGTATGAAACTTCTTTCTGTTCTGTGCATTCAACTAACAGAGTTGAACCTTACTTTTGATTGAGCCTTTCTGAAACACTCTTTCTGTAGAAACTGCAATTGGACATTCTGAGCGCTAAGAGGCCTATATTGGGAAAAATAATATCTTCAAATAAAAACTACACAGAAGCATTGTGTGAAACTTATTTCTGATATGTTCATTAAGCTAACAGAGTTAAACCATACTTTTGATTGCGCAGTTCTGAACACTCTTTCTGTAGAAAATGCAAGTGGACATTCGGAGCGCTAAGAGGGTAATAGTGGAAAAAGGAATATATTCAAATATAAACTACACAGTAGCATTCTGTGAAAATTCTTTCTGTTCTGTGCATTCAACTAACAGAGTTGAACCTTACTTTTGATTGAGCCGTTCTGAAACACTCTTTCTGTAGAAACTGCAATTGGACATGCTAAGCGCTAAGAGGCCTACATTGGGAAAAAGAATATCTTCAAATAAAAACTACACAGATGCATTCTGTGAAACTTATTTCTGATCTGTAAATTCAGTTAACAGAGATAAAACATATTTTTGATTGAGCAGTTATGAAACACTCTTTTTGTAGAAAATGCAAGTGGAGATTCGGAGCGCTAAGAGGGTAATAGTGGAAAAAGGAATGTCTTCAAATATAAACTACACAGAATCATTCGGTGAAACTTCTTTCTGATCTGTGCATTCAGCTAACAGAGTTAAACCATACTTTTGATTGAGCAGATCTGAACACTCTTTCTGTAGAAAATGCAACTGGACATTTGGAGCGCTAAGAGCGTAGTAGTGGAAAAAAGAATATATTCAAATATAAACTACACAGAAGCATTCTGTGAAACTTTTTTCTGATCTGAGCATTCAGCTAACAGAGTTAAACCATACTTTTGATTGAGCAGTTTTGAAACACTCTGTCTGTAGAAAACGCAACTGGACATTCGTAGCGCTAAGTGCGTAATAGTGGAAAAAAGAATATGTTCAAATATAAACTACACAGAAGCATTGTATGAAACTTCTTTCTGTTCTGTGCATTCAACTAACAGAGTTGAACCTTACTTTTGATTGAGCCGTTCTGAAACACTCTTTCTGTAGAAACTGCAATTGGACATTCTGAGCGCTAAGCGGCCTATATTGGGAAAAAGAATGTCTACAAATAAAAACTACACAGAAGAATTTTGTGAAACTTCTTTCTGTTCTGTTTGTTCAACTAAAAGAGTTGAACCTTAGATTTGATTGAGCCGTTCTGAAACACTCTTTCTGTAGAAAATGCAAGTGGAGATTCGGAGCGCTAAGAGGGTAATAGTGGAAAAAGGAATGTCTCCAAATATAAACTACACAGAATCATTCGGTGAAACTTCTTTCTGATCTGTGCATTCAGCTAACAGTGTTAAACCATACTTTTCATTGAGCAGATCTGAACTCTCTTTCTGTAGAAAATGCAAGTGGACATTTGGAGCGCTAAGAGAGTAGTAGTGGAAAAAGGAATATATTCAAATATAAACTACACAGAAGCATTCTGTGAAACTTCTTTCTGATCTGAGCATTCAGCTAACAGAGTTAAACCGTACTTTTGATTGAGCAGTTTTGAAACACTCTGTCTGTAGAAAATGCAACTGGACATTCGTAGCGCTAAGTGGGTAATAGTGGAAAAAAGAATATGTTCAAATATAAACTACACAGAAGCATTGTATGAAACTTCTTTCTGTTCTGTGCATTCAACTAACAGAGTTGAACCTTACTTTTGATTGAGCCGTTCTGAAACACTCTTTCTGTAGAAACTGCAATTGGACATTCTGAGCGCTAAGAGGCCTCTATTGGGAAAAATAATATCTTCAAATAAAAATTACACAGAAGCATTGTGTGAAACTTATTTCTGATATGTTCATTAAGCTAACAGAGTTAAACCATACTTTTGATTGCGCAGTTCTGAACACTCTTTCTGTAGAAAATGCAAGTGGACATTCGGAGCGCTAAGAGGGTAATAGTGGAAAAAGGAATATATTCAAATATAAACTACACAGTAGCATTCTGTGAAAATTCTTTCTGTGCTGTGCATTCAACTAACAGAGTTGAACCTTACTTTTGATTGAGCCGTTCTGAAACACTCTTTCTGTAGAAACTGCAATTGGACATGCTAAGCGCTAAGAGGCCTACATTTTGAAAAAGCATATCTTCAAATAAAAACTACACAGATGCATTCTGTGAAACTTATTTCTGATCTGTAAATTCAGTTAACAGAGATAAAACATATTTTTGATTGAGCAGTTATGAAACACTCTTTTTGTAGAAAGTGCAAGTGGAGATTCGGAGCGCTAAGAGGGTAATAGTGGAAAAAGGAATGTCTTCAAATATAAACTACACAGAATCATTCGGTGAAACTTCTTTCTGATCTGTGCATTCAGCTAACAGAGTTAAACCATACTTTTGATTGAGCAGATCTGAACACTCTTTCTGTAGAAAATGCAACTGGACATTTGGAGCGCTAAGAGCGTAGTAGTGGAAAAAGGAATATATTCAAATATAAACTACACAGAAGCATTCTGTGAAACTTCTTTCTGATCTGAGCATTCAGCTAACAGAGTTAAACCATACTTTTGATTGAGCAGTTTTGAAACACTCTGTCTGTAGAAAATGCAACTGGACATTCGTAGCGCTAAGTGCGTAATAGTGGAAAAAAGAATATGTTCAAATATAAACTACACAGAAGCATTGTATGAAACTTCTTTCTGTTCTGTGCATTCAACTAACAGAGTTGAACCTTACTTTTGATTGAGCCGTTCTGAAACACTCTTTCTGTAGAAACTGCAATTGGACATTCTGAGCGCTAAGAGGCCTATATTGGGAAAAAGAATGTCTACAAATAAAAACTACACAGAAGAATTGTGTGAAACTTCTTTCTGTTCTGTTTGTTCAACTAAAAGAGTTGAACCTTAGTTTTGATTGAGCAGTTCTGAAACACTCTTTCTGTAGAAAATGCAAGTGGAGATTCGGAGCGCTAAGAGGGTAATAGTGGAAAAAGGAATGTCTCCAAATATAAACTACACAGAATCATTCGGTGAAACTTCTTTCTGATCTGTGCATTCAGCTAACAGAGTTAAACCATACTTTTGATTGAGCAGATCTGAACTCTCTTTCTGTAGAAAATGCAACTGGACATTTGGAGCGTTAAGAGAGTAGTAGTGGAAAAAGGAATATATTCAAATATAAACTACACAGAAACATTGTATGAAACTTCTTTCTGTTCTGTGCATTCAACTAACAGAGTTGAACCTTACTTTTGATTGAGCCGTTCTGAAACACTCTTTCTGTAGAATCTGCAATTGGACATTCTGAGCGCTAAGAGGCCTATATTGGGAAAAAGAATGTCTACAAATAAAAACTACACAGAAGAATTGTGTGAAACATCTTTCTGTTCTGTTTGTTCAACTAAAAGAATTGAACCTTAGTTTTGATTGAGCCGTTCTGAAACACTCTTTCTGTAGAAAATGCAAGTGGAGATTCGGAGCGCTAAGAGGGTAATAGTGGAAAAAGGAATGTCTCCAAATATAAACTACACAGAATCATTCGGTGAAACTTCTTTCTGATCTGTGCATTCAGCTAACAGAGTTAAACCATACTTTTGATTGAGCAGATCTGAACTCTCTTTCTGTAGAAAATGCAACTGGACATTTGGAGCGCTAAGAGAGTAGTAGTGGAAAAAGGAATATATTCAAATATAAACTACACAGAAGCATTCTGTGAAACTTCTTTCTGATCTGAGCATTCAGCTAACAGAGTTAAACCATACTTTTGATTGAGCAGTTTTGAAACACTCTGTCTGTAGAAAATGCAACTGGACATTCGTAGCGCTAAGTGGGTAATAGTGGAAAAAAGAATATGTTCAAATATAAACTACACAGAAGCATTGTATGAAACTTCTTTCTGTTCTGTGCATTCAACTAACAGAGTTGAACCTTACTTTTGATTGAGCCTTTCTGAAACACTCTTTCTGTAGAAACTGCAATTGGACATTCTGAGCGCTAAGAGGCCTATATTGGGAAAAATAATATCTTCAAATAAAAACTACACAGAAGCATTGTGTGAAACTTATTTCTGATATGTTCATTAAGCTAACAGAGTTAAACCATACTTTTGATTGCGCAGTTCTGAACACTCTTTCTGTAGAAAATGCAAGTGGACATTCGGAGCGCTAAGAGGGTAATAGTGGAAAAAGGAATATATTCAAATATAAACTACACAGTAGCATTCTGTGAAAATTCTTTCTGTTCTGTGCATTCAACTAACAGAGTTGAACCTTACTTTTGATTGAGCCGTTCTGAAACACTCTTTCTGTAGAAACTGCAATTGGACATGCTAAGCGCTAAGAGGCCTACATTTTGAAAAAGCATATCTTCAAATAAAAACTACACAGATGCATTCTGTGAAACTTATTTCTGATCTGTAAATTCAGTTAACAGAGATAAAACATATTTTTGATTGAGCAGTTATGAAACACTCTTTTTGTAGAAAGTGCAAGTGGAGATTCGGAGCGCTAAGAGGGTAATAGTGGAAAAAGGAATGTCTTCAAATATAAACTACACAGAATCATTCGGTGAAACTTCTTTCTGATCTGTGCATTCATCTAACAGAGTTAAACCATACTTTTGATTGAGCAGATCTGAACACTCTTTCTGTAGGAAATGCAACTGGACATTTGGAGCGCTAAGAGCGTAGTAGTGGAAAAAGGAATATATTCAAATATAAACTACACAGAAGCATTCTGTGAAACTTCTTTCTGATCTGAGCATTCAGCTAACAGAGTTAAACCATACTTTTGATTGAGCAGTTTTGAAACACTCTGTCTGTAGAAAATGCAACTGGACATTCGTAGCGCTAAGTGGGTAATAGTGGAAAAAAGAATATGTTCAAATATAAACTACACAGAAGCATTGTATGAAACTTCTTTCTGTTCTGTGCATTCAACTAACAGAGTTGAACCTTACTTTTGATTGAGCCGTTCTGAAACACTCTTTCTGTAGAAACTGCAATTGGACATTCTGAGCGCTAAGAGGCCTATATTGGGAAAAAGAATGTCTACAAATAAAAACTACACAGAAGAATTGTGTGAAACTTCTTTCTGTTCTGTTTGTTCAACTAAAAGAGTTGAACCTTAGTTTTGATTGAGCCGTTCTGAAACACTCTTTCTGTAGAAAATGCAAGTGGAGATTCGGAGCGCTAAGAGGGTAATAGTGGAAAAAGGAATGTCTCCAAATATAAACTACACAGAAGCATTCGGTGAAACTTCTTTCTGATCTGTGCATTCAGCTAACAGAGTTAAACCATACTTTTGATTGAGCAGATCTGAACTCTCTTTCTGTAGAAAATGCAACTGGACATTTGGAGCGTTAAGAGAGTAGTAGTGGAAAAAGGAATATATTCAAATATAAACTACACAGAAGCATTGTATGAAACTTCTTTCTGTTCTGTGCATTCAACTAACAGAGTTGAACCTTACTTTTGATTGAGCCATTCTGAAACACTCTTTCTGTAGAATCTGCAATTGGACATTCTGAGCGCTAAGAGGCCTATATTGGGAAAAAGAATGTCTACAAATAAAAACTACACAGAAGAATTGTGTGAAACATCTTTCTGTTCTGTTTGTTCAACTAAAAGAATTGAACCTTAGTTTTGATTGAGCCGTTCTGAAACACTCTTTCTGTAGAAAATGCAAGTGGAGATTCGGAGCGCTAAGAGGGTAATAGTGGAAAAAGGAATGTCTCCAAATATAAACTACACAGAATCATTCGGTGAAACTTCTTTCTGATCTGTGCATTCAGCTAACAGAGTTAAACCATACTTTTGATTGAGCAGATCTGAACTCTCTTTCTGTAGAAAATGCAACTGGACATTTGGAGCGCTAAGAGAGTAGTAGTGGAAAAAGGAATATATTCAAATATAAACTACACAGAAGCATTCTGTGAAACTTCTTTCTGATCTGAGCATTCAGCTAACAGAGTTAAACCATACTTTTGATCGAGCAGTTTTGAAACACTCTGTCTGTAGAAAATGCAACTGGACATTCGTAGCGCTAAGTGGGTAATAGTGGAAAAAAGAATATGTTCAAATATAAACTACACAGAAACATTGTATGAAACTTCTTTCTGTTCTGTGCATTCAACTAACAGAGTTGAACCTTACTTTTGATTGAGCCTTTCTGAAACACTCTTTCTGTAGAAACTGCAATTGGACATTCTGAGCGCTAAGAGGCCTATATTGGGAAAAATAATATCTTCAAATAAAAACTACACAGAAGCATTGTGTGAAACTTATTTCTGATATGTTCATTAAGCTAACAGAGTTAAACCATACTTTTGATTGCGCAGTTCTGAACACTCTTTCTGTAGAAAATGCAAGTGGACATTCGGAGCGCTAAGAGGGTAATAGTGGAAAAAGGAATATATTCAAATATAAACTACACAGTAGCATTCTGTGAAAATTCTTTCTGTTCTGTGCATTCAACTAACAGAGTTGAACCTTACTTTTGATTGAGCCGTTCTGAAACACTCTTTCTGTAGAAACTGCAATTGGACATGCTAAGCGCTAAGAGGCCTACATTTTGAAAAAGAATATCTTCAAATAAAAACTACACAGATGCATTCTGTGAAACTTATTTCTGATCTGTAAATTCAGTTAACAGAGATAAAACATATTTTTGATTGAGCAGTTATGAAACACTCTTTTTGTAGAAAATGCAAGTGGAGATTCAGAGCGCTAAGTGGGTAATAGTGGAAAAAGGAATGTCTTCAAATATAAACTACACAGAATCATTCGGTGAAACTTCTTTCTGATCTGTGCATTCAGCTAACAGAGTTAAACCATACTTTTGATTGAGCAGATCTGAACACTCTTTCTGTAGAAAATGCAACTGGACATTTGGAGCGCTAAGAGCGTAGTAGTGGAAAAAGGAATATATTCAAATATAAACTACACAGAAGCATTCTGTGAAACTTCTTTCTGATCTGAGCATTCAGCTAACAGAGTTAAACCATACTTTTGATTGAGCAGTTTTGAAACACTCTGTCTGTAGAAAATGCAACTGGACATTCGTAGCGCTAAGTGGGTAATAGTGGAAAAAAGAATATGTTCAAATATAAACTACACAGAAGCATTGTATGAAACTTCTTTCTGTTCTGTGCATTCAACTAACAGAGTTGAACCTTACTTTTGATTGAGCCGTTCTGAAACACTCTTTCTGTAGAAACTGCAATTGGACATTCTGAGCGCTAAGAGGCCTATATTGGGAAAAAGAATGTCTACACATAAAAACTATACAGAAGAATTGTGTGAAACTTCTTTCTGTTCTGTTTGTTCAACTAAAAGAGTTGAACCTTAGTTTTGATTGAGCCGTTCTGAAACACACTTTCTGTAGAAAATGCAAGTGGAGATTCGGAGCGCTAAGAGGGTAATAGTGGAAAAAGGAATGTCTCCAAATATAAACTACACAGAATCATTCTGTGAAACTTCTTTCTGATCTGTGCATTCAGCTAACAGAGTTAAACCATACTTTTGATTGAGCAGATCTGAACTCTCTTTCTGTAGAAAATGCAACTGGACATTTGGAGCGCTAAGAGAGTAGTAGTGGAAAAAGGAATATATTCAAATATAAACTACACAGAAGCATTCTGTGAAACTTCTTTCTGATCTGAGCATTCAGCTAACAGAGTTAAACCATACTTTTGATCGAGCAGTTTTGAAACACTCTGTCTGTAGAAAATGCAACTGGACATTCGTAGCGCTAAGTGGGTAATAGTGGAAAAAAGAATATGTTCAAATATAAACTACACAGAAGCATTGTATGAAACATCTTTCTGTTCTGTGCATTCAACTAACAGAGTTGAACCTTACTTTTGATTGAGCCTTTCTGAAACACTCTTTCTGTAGAAACTGCAATTGGACATTCTGAGCGCTAAGAGGCCTATATTGGGAAAAATAATATCTTCAAATAAAAACTACACAGAAGCATTGTGTGAAACATATTTCTGATATGTTCATTAAGCTAACAGAGTTAAACCATACTTTTGATTGCGCAGTTCTGAACACTCTTTCTGTAGAAAATGCAAGTGGACATTCGGAGCGCTAAGAGGGTAATAGTGGAAAAAGGAATATATTCAAATATAAACTACACAGTAGCATTCTGTGAAAATTCTTTCTGTTCTGTGCATTCAACTAACAGAGTTGAACCTTACTTTTGATTGAGCCGTTCTGAAACACTCTTTCTGAAGAAACTGCAATTGGACATGCTAAGCGCTAAGAGGCCTACATTTTGAAAAAGCATATCTTCAAATAAAAACTACACAGATGCATTCTGTGAAACTTATTTCTGATCTGTAAATTCAGTTAACAGAGATAAAACATATTTTTGATTGAGCAGTTATGAAACACTCTTTTTGTAGAAAGTGCAAGTGGAGATTCGGAGCGCTAAGAGGGTAATAGTGGAAAAAGGAATGTCTTCAAATATAAACTACACAGAATCATTCGGTGAAACTTCTTTCTGATCTGTGCATTCAGCTAACAGAGTTAAACCATACTTTTGATTGAGCAGATCTGAACACTCTTTCTGTAGAAAATGCAACTGGACATTTGGAGCGCTAAGAGCGTAGTAGTGGAAAAAGGAATATATTCAAATATAAACTACACAGAAGCATTCTGTGAAACTTCTTTCTGATCTGAGCATTCAGCTAACAGAGTTAAACCATACTTTTGATTGAGCAGTTTTGAAACACTCTGTCTGTAGAAAATGCAACTGGACATTCGTAGCGCTAAGTGGGTAATAGTGGAAAAAAGAATATGTTCAAATATAAACTACACAGAAGCATTGTATGAAACTTCTTTCTGTTCTGTGCATTCAACTAACAGAGTTGAACCTTACTTTTGATTGAGCCGTTCTGAAACACTCTTTCTGTAGAAACTGCAATTGGACATTCTGAGCGCTAAGAGGCCTATATTGGGAAAAAGAATGTCTACACATAAAAACTACACAGAAGAATTGTGTGAAACTTCTTTCTGTTCTGTTTGTTCAACTAAAAGAGTTGAACCTTAGTTTTGATTGAGCCGTTCTGAAACACACTTTCTGTAGAAAATGCAAGTGGAGATTCGGAGCGCTAAGAGGGTAATAGTGGAAAAAGGAATGTCTCCAAATATAAACTACACAGAATCATTCTGTGAAACTTCTTTCTGATCTGTGCATTCAGCTAACAGAGTTAAACCATACTTTTGATTGAGCAGATCTGAACTCTCTTTCTGTAGGAAATGCAACTGGACATTTGGAGCGCTAAGAGAGTAGTAGTGGAAAAAGGAATATATTCAAATATAAACTACACAGAAGCATTCTGTGAAACTTCTTTCTGATCTGAGCATTCAGCTAACAGAGTTAAACCATACTTTTGATCGAGCAGTTTTGAAACACTCTGTCTGTAGAAAATGCAACTGGACATTCGTAGCGCTAAGTGGGTAATAGTGGAAAAAAGAATATGTTCAAATATAAACTACACAGAAGCATTGTATGAAACTTCTTTCTGTTCTGTGCATTCAACTAACAGAGTTGAACCTTACTTTTGATTGAGCCTTTCTGAAACACTCTTTCTGTAGAAACTGCAATTGGACATTCTGAGCGCTAAGAGGCCTATATTGGGAAAAATAATATCTTCAAATAAAAACTACACAGAAGCATTGTGTGAAACTTATTTCTGATATGTTCATTAAGCTAACAGAGTTAAACCATACTTTTGATTGCGCAGTTCTGAACACTCTTTCTGTAGAAAATGCAAGTGGACATTCGGAGCGCTAAGAGGGTAATAGTGGAAAAAGGAATATATTCAAATATAAACTACACAGTAGCATTCTGTGAAAATTCTTTCTGTTCTGTGCATTCAACTAACAGAGTTGAACCTTACTTTTGATTGAGCCGTTCTGAAACACTCTTTCTGTAGAAACTGCAATTGGACATGCTAAGCGCTAAGAGGCCTACATTGGGAAAAAGAATATCTTCAAATAAAAACTACACAGATGCATTCTGTGAAACTTATTTCTGATCTGTAAATTCAGTTAACAGAGATAAAACATATTTTTGATTGAGCAGTTATGAAACACTCTTTTTGTAGAAAATGCAAGTGGAGATTCGGAGCGCTAAGAGGGTAATAGTGGAAAAAGGAATGTCTTCAAATATAAACTACACAGAATCATTCGGTGAAACTTCTTTCTGATCTGTGCATTCAGCTAACAGAGTTAAACCATACTTTTGATTGAGCAGATCTGAACACTCTTTCTGTAGAAAATGCAACTGGACATTTGGAGCGCTAAGAGCGTAGTAGTGGAAAAAAGAATATATTCAAATATAAACTACACAGAAGCATTCTGTGAAACTTTTTTCTGATCTGAGCATTCAGCTAACAGAGTTAAACCATACTTTTGATTGAGCAGTTTTGAAACACTCTGTCTGTAGAAAACGCAACTGGACATTCGTAGCGCTAAGTGCGTAATAGTGGAAAAAAGAATATGTTCAAATATAAACTACACAGAAGCATTGTATGAAACTTCTTTCTGTTCTGTGCATTCAACTAACAGAGTTGAACCTTACTTTTGATTGAGCCGTTCTGAAACACTCTTTCTGTAGAAACTGCAATTGGACATTCTGAGCGCTAAGCGGCCTATATTGGGAAAAAGAATGTCTACAAATAAAAACTACACAGAAGAATTTTGTGAAACTTCTTTCTGTTCTGTTTGTTCAACTAAAAGAGTTGAACCTTAGTTTTGATTGAGCCGTTCTGAAACACTCTTTCTGTAGAAAATGCAAGTGGAGATTCGGAGCGCTAAGAGGGTAATAGTGGAAAAAGGAATGTCTCCAAATATAAACTACACAGAATCATTCGGTGAAACTTCTTTCTGATCTGTGCATTCAGCTAACAGTGTTAAACCATACTTTTCATTGAGCAGATCTGAACTCTCTTTCTGTAGAAAATGCAAGTGGACATTTGGAGCGCTAAGAGAGTAGTAGTGGAAAAAGGAATATATTCAAATATAAACTACACAGAAGCATTCTGTGAAACTTCTTTCTGATCTGAGCATTCAGCTAACAGAGTTAAACCGTACTTTTGATTGAGCAGTTTTGAAACACTCTGTCTGTAGAAAATGCAACTGGACATTCGTAGCGCTAAGTGGGTAATAGTGGAAAAAAGAATATGTTCAAATATAAACTACACAGAAGCATTGTATGAAACTTCTTTCTGTTCTGTGCATTCAACTAACAGAGTTGAACCTTACTTTTGATTGAGCCGTTCTGAAACACTCTTTCTGTAGAAACTGCAATTGGACATTCTGAGCGCTAAGAGGCCTCTATTGGGAAAAATAATATCTTCAAATAAAAATTACACAGAAGCATTGTGTGAAACTTATTTCTGATATGTTCATTAAGCTAACAGAGTTAAACCATACTTTTGATTGCGCAGTTCTGAACACTCTTTCTGTAGAAAATGCAAGTGGACATTCGGAGCGCTAAGAGGGTAATAGTGGAAAAAGGAATATATTCAAATATAAACTACACAGTAGCATTCTGTGAAAATTCTTTCTGTGCTGTGCATTCAACTAACAGAGTTGAACCTTACTTTTGATTGAGCCGTTCTGAAACACTCTTTCTGTAGAAACTGCAATTGGACATGCTAAGCGCTAAGAGGCCTACATTTTGAAAAAGCATATCTTCAAATAAAAACTACACAGATGCATTCTGTGAAACTTATTTCTGATCTGTAAATTCAGTTAACAGAGATAAAACATATTTTTGATTGAGCAGTTATGAAACACTCTTTTTGTAGAAAGTGCAAGTGGAGATTCGGAGCGCTAAGAGGGTAATAGTGGAAAAAGGAATGTCTTCAAATATAAACTACACAGAATCATTCGGTGAAACTTCTTTCTGATCTGTGCATTCAGCTAACAGAGTTAAACCATACTTTTGATTGAGCAGATCTGAACACTCTTTCTGTAGAAAATGCAACTGGACATTTGGAGCGCTAAGAGCGTAGTAGTGGAAAAAGGAATATATTCAAATATAAACTACACAGAAGCATTCTGTGAAACTTCTTTCTGATCTGAGCATTCAGCTAACAGAGTTAAACCATACTTTTGATTGAGCAGTTTTGAAACACTCTGTCTGTAGAAAATGCAACTGGACATTCGTAGCGCTAAGTGCGTAATAGTGGAAAAAAGAATATGTTCAAATATAAACTACGCAGAAGCATTGTATGAAACTTCTTTCTGTTCTGTGCATTCAACTAACAGAGTTGAACCTTACTTTTGATTGAGCCGTTCTGAAACACTCTTTCTGTAGAAACTGCAATTGGACATTCTGAGCGCTAAGAGGCCTATATTGGGAAAAAGAATGTCTACAAATAAAAACTACACAGAAGAATTGTGTGAAACTTCTTTCTGTTCTGTTTGTTCAACTAAAAGAGTTGAACCTTAGTTTTGATTGAGCCGTTCTGAAACACTCTTTCTGTAGAAAATGCAAGTGGAGATTCGGAGCGCTAAGAGGGTAATAGTGGAAAAAGGAATGTCTCCAAATATAAACTACACAGAATCATTCGGTGAAACTTCTTTCTGATCTGTGCATTCAGCTAACAGAGTTAAACCATACTTTTGATTGAGCAGATCTGAACTCTCTTTCTGTAGAAAATGCAACTGGACATTTGGAGCGTTAAGAGAGTAGTAGTGGAAAAAGGAATATATTCAAATATAAACTACACAGAAGCATTGTATGAAACTTCTTTCTGTTCTGTGCATTCAACTAACAGAGTTGAACCTTACTTTTGATTGAGCCGTTCTGAAACACTCTTTCTGTAGAATCTGCAATTGGACATTCTGAGCGCTAAGAGGCCTATATTGGGAAAAAGAATGTCTACAAATAAAAACTACACAGAAGAATTGTGTGAAACATCTTTCTGTTCTGTTTGTTCAACTAAAAGAATTGAACCTTAGTTTTGATTGAGCCGTTCTGAAACACTCTTTCTGTAGAAAATGCAAGTGGAGATTCGGAGCGCTAAGAGGGTAATAGTGGAAAAAGGAATGTCTCCAAATATAAACTACACAGAATCATTCGGTGAAACTTCTTTCTGATCTGTGCATTCAGCTAACAGAGTTAAACCATACTTTTGATTGAGCAGATCTGAACTCTCTTTCTGTAGAAAATGCAACTGGACATTTGGAGCGCTAAGAGAGTAGTAGTGGAAAAAGGAATATATTCAAATATAAACTACACAGAAGCATTCTGTGAAACTTCTTTCTGATCTGAGCATTCAGCTAACAGAGTTAAACCATACTTTTGATTGCGCAGTTCTGAACACTCTTTCTGTAGAAAATGCAAGTGGACATTCGGAGCGCTAAGAGGGTAATAGTGGAAAAAGGAATATATTCAAATATAAACTACACAGTAGCATTCTGTGAAAATTCTTTCTGTTCTGTGCATTCAACTAACAGAGTTGAACCTTACTTTTGATTGAGCCGTTCTGAAACACTCTTTCTGAAGAAACTGCAATTGGACATGCTAAGCGCTAAGAGGCCTACATTTTGAAAAAGCATATCTTCAAATAAAAACTACACAGATGCATTCTGTGAAACTTATTTCTGATCTGTAAATTCAGTTAACAGAGATAAAACATATTTTTGATTGAGCAGTTATGAAACACTCTTTTTGTAGAAAGTGCAAGTGGAGATTCGGAGCGCTAAGAGGGTAATAGTGGAAAAAGGAATGTCTTCAAATATAAACTACACAGAATCATTCGGTGAAACTTCTTTCTGATCTGTGCATTCAGCTAACAGAGTTAAACCATACTTTTGATTGAGCAGATCTGAACACTCTTTCTGTAGAAAATGCAACTGGACATTTGGAGCGCTAAGAGCGTAGTAGTGGAAAAAGGAATATATTCAAATATAAACTACACAGAAGCATTCTGTGAAACTTCTTTCTGATCTGAGCATTCAGCTAACAGAGTTAAACCATACTTTTGATTGAGCAGTTTTGAAACACTCTGTCTGTAGAAAATGCAACTGGACATTCGTAGCGCTAAGT
Source organism: Symphalangus syndactylus (assembly GCF_028878055.3). Lineage (NCBI taxonomy): Eukaryota > Metazoa > Chordata > Mammalia > Primates > Hylobatidae > Symphalangus > Symphalangus syndactylus. The sequence continues at coordinate 6,473,866 of NC_072444.2, read as the reverse complement.
GGGTAATAGTGGAAAAAAGAATATGTTCAAATATAAACTACACAGAAGCATTGTATGAAACTTCTTTCTGTTCTGTGCATTCAACTAACAGAGTTGAACCTTACTTTTGATTGAGCCGTTCTGAAACACTCTTTCTGTAGAAACTGCAATTGGACATTCTGAGCGCTAAGAGGCCTATATTGGGAAAAAGAATGTCTACACATAAAAACTACACAGAAGAATTGTGTGAAACTTCTTTCTGTTCTGTTTGTTCAACTAAAAGAGTTGAACCTTAGTTTTGATTGAGCCGTTCTGAAACACACTTTCTGTAGAAAATGCAAGTGGAGATTCGGAGCGCTAAGAGGGTAATAGTGGAAAAAGGAATGTCTCCAAATATAAACTACACAGAATCATTCTGTGAAACTTCTTTCTGATCTGTGCATTCAGCTAACAGAGTTAAACCATACTTTTGATTGAGCAGATCTGAACTCTCTTTCTGTAGGAAATGCAACTGGACATTTGGAGCGCTAAGAGAGTAGTAGTGGAAAAAGGAATATATTCAAATATAAACTACACAGAAGCATTCTGTGAAACTTCTTTCTGATCTGAGCATTCAGCTAACAGAGTTAAACCATACTTTTGATCGAGCAGTTTTGAAACACTCTGTCTGTAGAAAATGCAACTGGACATTCGTAGCGCTAAGTGGGTAATAGTGGAAAAAAGAATATGTTCAAATATAAACTACACAGAAGCATTGTATGAAACTTCTTTCTGTTCTGTGCATTCAACTAACAGAGTTGAACCTTACTTTTGATTGAGCCTTTCTGAAACACTCTTTCTGTAGAAACTGCAATTGGACATTCTGAGCGCTAAGAGGCCTATATTGGGAAAAATAATATCTTCAAATAAAAACTACACAGAAGCATTGTGTGAAACTTATTTCTGATATGTTCATTAAGCTAACAGAGTTAAACCATACTTTTGATTGCGCAGTTCTGAACACTCTTTCTGTAGAAAATGCAAGTGGACATTCGGAGCGCTAAGAGGGTAATAGTGGAAAAAGGAATATATTCAAATATAAACTACACAGTAGCATTCTGTGAAAATTCTTTCTGTTCTGTGCATTCAACTAACAGAGTTGAACCTTACTTTTGATTGAGCCGTTCTGAAACACTCTTTCTGTAGAAACTGCAATTGGACATGCTAAGCGCTAAGAGGCCTACATTTTGAAAAAGAATATCTTCAAATAAAAACTACACAGATGCATTCTGTGAAACTTATTTCTGATCTGTAAATTCAGTTAACAGAGATAAAACATATTTTTGATTGAGCAGTTATGAAACACTCTTTTTGTAGAAAATGCAAGTGGAGATTCAGAGCGCTAAGAGGGTAATAGTGGAAAAAGGAATGTCTTCAAATATAAACTACACAGAATCATTCGGTGAAACTTCTTTCTGATCTGTGCATTCAGCTAACAGAGTTAAACCATACTTTTGATTGAGCAGATCTGAACACTCTTTCTGTAGAAAATGCAACTGGACATTTGGAGCGCTAAGAGCGTAGTAGTGGAAAAAGGAATATATTCAAATATAAACTACACAGAAGCATTCTGTGAAACTTCTTTCTTATCTGAGCATTCAGCTAACAGAGTTAAACCATACTTTTGATTGAGCAGTTTTGAAACACTCTGTCTGTAGAAAATGCAACTGGACATTCGTAGCGCTAAGTGGGTAATAGTGGAAAAAAGAATATGTTCAAATATAAACTACACAGAAGCATTGTATGAAACTTCTTTCTGTTCTGTGCATTCAACTAACAGAGTTGAACCTTACTTTTGATTGAGCCGTTCTGAAACACTCTTTCTGTAGAAACTGCAATTGGACATTCTGAGCGCTAAGAGGCCTATATTGGGAAAAAGAATGTCTACACATAAAAACTACACAGAAGAATTGTGTGAAACTTCTTTCTGTTCTGTTTGTTCAACTAAAATAGTTGAACCTTAGTTTTGATTGAGCCGTTCTGAAACACACTTTCTGTAGAAAATGCAAGTGGAGATTCGGAGCGCTAAGAGGGTAATAGTGGAAAAAGGAATGTCTCCAAATATAAACTACACAGAATCATTCTGTGAAACTTCTTTCTGATCTGTGCATTCAGCTAACAGAGTTAAACCATACTTTTGATTGAGCAGATCTGAACTCTCTTTCTGTAGAAAATGCAACTGGACATTTGGAGCGCTAAGAGAGTAGTAGTGGAAAAAGGAATATATTCAAATATAAACTACACAGAAGCATTCTGTGAAACTTCTTTCTGATCTGAGCATTCAGCTAACAGAGTTAAACCATACTTTTGATCGAGCAGTTTTGAAACACTCTGTCTGTAGAAAATGCAACTGGACATTCGTAGCGCTAAGTGGGTAATAGTGGAAAAAAGAATATGTTCAAATATAAACTACACAGAAGCATTGTATGAAACTTCTTTCTGTTCTGTGCATTCAACTAACAGAGTTGAACCTTACTTTTGATTGAGCCTTTCTGAAACACTCTTTCTGTAGAAACTGCAATTGGACATTCTGAGCGCTAAGAGGCCTATATTGGGAAAAATAATATCTTCAAATAAAAACTACACAGAAGCATTGTGTGAAACTTATTTCTGATATGTTCATTAAGCTAACAGAGTTAAACCATACTTTTGATTGCGCAGTTCTGAACACTCTTTCTGTAGAAAATGCAAGTGGACATTCGGAGCGCTAAGAGGGTAATAGTGGAAAAAGGAATATATTCAAATATAAACTACACAGTAGCATTCTGTGAAAATTCTTTCTGTTCTGTGCATTCAACTAACAGAGTTGAACCTTACTTTTGATTGAGCCGTTCTGAAACACTCTTTCTGAAGAAACTGCAATTGGACATGCTAAGCGCTAAGAGGCCTACATTTTGAAAAAGCATATCTTCAAATAAAAACTACACAGATGCATTCTGTGAAACTTATTTCTGATCTGTAAATTCAGTTAACAGAGATAAAACATATTTTTGATTGAGCAGTTATGAAACACTCTTTTTGTAGAAAGTGCAAGTGGAGATTCGGAGCGCTAAGAGGGTAATAGTGGAAAAAGGAATGTCTTCAAATATAAACTACACAGAATCATTCGGTGAAACTTCTTTCTGATCTGTGCATTCAGCTAACAGAGTTAAACCATACTTTTGATTGAGCAGATCTGAACACTCTTTCTGTAGAGAATGCAACTGGACATTTGGAGCGCTAAGAGCGTAGTAGTGGAAAAAGGAATATATTCAAATATAAACTACACAGAAGCATTCTGTGAAACTTCTTTCTGATCTGAGCATTCAGCTAACAGAGTTAAACCATACTTTTGATTGAGCAGTTTTGAAACACTCTGTCTGTAGAAAATGCAACTGGACATTCGTAGCGCTAAGTGGGTAATAGTGGAAAAAAGAATATGTTCAAATATAAACTACACAGAAGCATTGTATGAAACTTCTTTCTGTTCTGTGCATTCAACTAACAGAGTTGAACCTTACTTTTGATTGAGCCGTTCTGAAACACTCTTTCTGTAGAAACTGCAATTGGACATTCTGAGCGCTAAGAGGCCTATATTGGGAAAAAGAATGTCTACACATAAAAACTACACAGAAGAATTGTGTGAAACTTCTTTCTGTTCTGTTTGTTCAACTAAAAGAGTTGAACCTTAGTTTTGATTGAGCCGTTCTGAAACACACTTTCTGTAGAAAATGCAAGTGGAGATTCGGAGCGCTAAGAGGGTAATAGTGGAAAAAGGAATGTCTCCAAATATAAACTACACAGAATCATTCTGTGAAACTTCTTTCTGATCTGTGCATTCAGCTAACAGAGTTAAACCATACTTTTGATTGAGCAGATCTGAACTCTCTTTCTGTAGGAAATGCAACTGGACATTTGGAGCGCTAAGAGAGTAGTAGTGGAAAAAGGAATATATTCAAATATAAACTACACAGAAGCATTCTGTGAAACTTCTTTCTGATCTGAGCATTCAGCTAACAGAGTTAAACCATACTTTTGATCGAGCAGTTTTGAAACACTCTGTCTGTAGAAAATGCAACTGGACATTCGTAGCGCTAAGTGGGTAATAGTGGAAAAAAGAATATGTTCAAATATAAACTACACAGAAGCATTGTATGAAACTTCTTTCTGTTCTGTGCATTCAACTAACAGAGTTGAACCTTACTTTTGATTGAGCCTTTCTGAAACACTCTTTCTGTAGAAACTGCAATTGGACATTCTGAGCGCTAAGAGGCCTATATTGGGAAAAATAATATCTTCAAATAAAAACTACACAGAAGCATTGTGTGAAACTTATTTCTGATATGTTCATTAAGCTAACAGAGTTAAACCATACTTTTGATTGCGCAGTTCTGAACACTCTTTCTGTAGAAAATGCAAGTGGACATTCGGAGCGCTAAGAGGGTAATAGTGGAAAAAGGAATATATTCAAATATAAACTACACAGTAGCATTCTGTGAAAATTCTTTCTGTTCTGTGCATTCAACTAACAGAGTTGAACCTTACTTTTGATTGAGCCGTTCTGAAACACTCTTTCTGTAGAAACTGCAATTGGACATGCTAAGCGCTAAGAGGCCTACATTGGGAAAAAGAATATCTTCAAATAAAAACTACACAGATGCATTCTGTGAAACTTATTTCTGATCTGTAAATTCAGTTAACAGAGATAAAACATATTTTTGATTGAGCAGTTATGAAACACTCTTTTTGTAGAAAATGCAAGTGGAGATTCGGAGCGCTAAGAGGGTAATAGTGGAAAAAGGAATGTCTTCAAATATAAACTACACAGAATCATTCGGTGAAACTTCTTTCTGATCTGTGCATTCAGCTAACAGAGTTAAACCATACTTTTGATTGAGCAGATCTGAACACTCTTTCTGTAGAAAATGCAACTGGACATTTGGAGCGCTAAGAGCGTAGTAGTGGAAAAAAGAATATATTCAAATATAAACTACACAGAAGCATTCTGTGAAACTTTTTTCTGATCTGAGCATTCAGCTAACAGAGTTAAACCATACTTTTGATTGAGCAGTTTTGAAACACTCTGTCTGTAGAAAACGCAACTGGACATTCGTAGCGCTAAGTGCGTAATAGTGGAAAAAAGAATATGTTCAAATATAAACTACACAGAAGCATTGTATGAAACTTCTTTCTGTTCTGTGCATTCAACTAACAGAGTTGAACCTTACTTTTGATTGAGCCGTTCTGAAACACTCTTTCTGTAGAAACTGCAATTGGACATTCTGAGCGCTAAGCGGCCTATATTGGGAAAAAGAATGTCTACAAATAAAAACTACACAGAAGAATTTTGTGAAACATCTTTCTGTTCTGTTTGTTCAACTAAAAGAGTTGAACCTTAGTTTTGATTGAGCCGTTCTGAAACACTCTTTCTGTAGAAAATGCAAGTGGAGATTCGGAGCGCTAAGAGGGTAATAGTGGAAAAAGGAATGTCTCCAAATATAAACTACACAGAATCATTCGGTGAAACTTCTTTCTGATCTGTGCATTCAGCTAACAGTGTTAAACCATACTTTTCATTGAGCAGATCTGAACTCTCTTTCTGTAGAAAATGCAAGTGGACATTTGGAGCGCTAAGAGAGTAGTAGTGGAAAAAGGAATATATTCAAATATAAACTACACAGAAGCATTCTGTGAAACTTCTTTCTGATCTGAGCATTCAGCTAACAGAGTTAAACCGTACTTTTGATTGAGCAGTTTTGAAACACTCTGTCTGTAGAAAATGCAACTGGACATTCGTAGCGCTAAGTGGGTAATAGTGGAAAAAAGAATATGTTCAAATATAAACTACACAGAAGCATTGTATGAAACTTCTTTCTGTTCTGTGCATTCAACTAACAGAGTTGAACCTTACTTTTGATTGAGCCGTTCTGAAACACTCTTTCTGTAGAAACTGCAATTGGACATTCTGAGCGCTAAGAGGCCTCTATTGGGAAAAATAATATCTTCAAATAAAAATTACACAGAAGCATTGTGTGAAACTTATTTCTGATATGTTCATTAAGCTAACAGAGTTAAACCATACTTTTGATTGCGCAGTTCTGAACACTCTTTCTGTAGAAAATGCAAGTGGACATTCGGAGCGCTAAGAGGGTAATAGTGGAAAAAGGAATATATTCAAATATAAACTACACAGTAGCATTCTGTGAAAATTCTTTCTGTGCTGTGCATTCAACTAACAGAGTTGAACCTTACTTTTGATTGAGCCGTTCTGAAACACTCTTTCTGTAGAAACTGCAATTGGACATGCTAAGCGCTAAGAGGCCTACATTTTGAAAAAGCATATCTTCAAATAAAAACTACACAGATGCATTCTGTGAAACTTATTTCTGATCTGTAAATTCAGTTAACAGAGATAAAACATATTTTTGATTGAGCAGTTATGAAACACTCTTTTTGTAGAAAGTGCAAGTGGAGATTCGGAGCGCTAAGAGGGTAATAGTGGAAAAAGGAATGTCTTCAAATATAAACTACACAGAATCATTCGGTGAAACTTCTTTCTGATCTGTGCATTCAGCTAACAGAGTTAAACCATACTTTTGATTGAGCAGATCTGAACACTCTTTCTGTAGAAAATGCAACTGGACATTTGGAGCGCTAAGAGCGTAGTAGTGGAAAAAGGAATATATTCAAATATAAACTACACAGAAGCATTCTGTGAAACTTCTTTCTGATCTGAGCATTCAGCTAACAGAGTTAAACCATACTTTTGATTGAGCAGTTTTGAAACACTCTGTCTGTAGAAAATGCAACTGGACATTCGTAGCGCTAAGTGCGTAATAGTGGAAAAAAGAATATGTTCAAATATAAACTACACAGAAGCATTGTATGAAACTTCTTTCTGTTCTGTGCATTCAACTAACAGAGTTGAACCTTACTTTTGATTGAGCCTTTCTGAAACACTCTTTCTGTAGAAACTGCAATTGGACATTCTGAGTGCTAAGAGGCCTCTATTGGGAAAAATAATATCTTCAAATAAAAACTACACAGAAGAATTGTGTGAAACTTATTTCTGATATGTTCATTAAGCTAACAGAGTTAAACCATACTTTTGATTGCGCAGTTCTGAACACTCTTTCTGTAGAAAATGCAAGTGGACATTCGGAGCACTAAGAGGGTAATAGTGGAAAAAGGAATATATTCAAATATAAACTACACAGTAGCATTCTGTGAAAATTCTTTCTGTTCTGTGCATTCAACTAACAGAGTTGAACTTTACTTTTGATTGAGCCGTTCTGAAACACTCTTTCTGTAGAAACTGCAATTGGACATACTATGCGCTAAGAGGCCTACATTGGGAAAAAGAATATCTTCAAATAAAAACTACACAGATGCATTCTGTGAAACTTATTTCTGATCTGTAAATTCAGTTAACAGAGATAAAACTTATTTTTGATTGAGCAGTTATGAAACACACTTTTTGTAGAAAATGCAAGTGGAGATTCGGAGCGCTAAGAGGGTAATAGTGGAAAAAGGAATGTCTTCAAATATAAACTACACGGAATCATTCGGTGAAACTTCTTTCTGATCTGTGCATTCAGCTAACAGAGTTAAACCATACTTTTGATTGAGCAGATCTGAACACTCTTTCTGTAGAAAATGCAACTGGACATTTGGAGCGCTAAGAGCGTAGTAGTGGAAAAAGGAATATATTCAAATATAAACTACACAGAAGCATTCTGTGAAACTTCTTTCTGATCTGAGCATTCAGCTAACAGAGTTAAACCATACTTTTGATTGAGCAGTTTTGAAACACTCTGTCTGTAGAAAATGCAACTGGACATTCGTAGTGCTAAGTGGGTAATAGTGGAAAAAAGAATATGTTCAAATATAAACTACACAGAAGCATTGTATGAAACTTCTTTCTGTTCTGTGCATTCAACTAACAGAGTTGAACCTTACTTTTGATTGAGCCGTTCTGAAACACTCTTTCTGTAGAAACTGCAATTGGACATTCTGAGCGCTAAGAGGCCTATATTGGGAAAAAGAATGTCTACAAATAAAAACTACACAGAAGAATTGTGTGAAACTTCTTTCTGTTCTGTTTGTTCAACTAAAAGAGTTGAAACTTAGTTTTGATTGAGTCGTTCTGAAACACTCTTTCTGTAGAAAATGCAAGTGGAGATTCGGAGCACTAAGGGGGTAATAGTGGAAAAAGCAATGTCTCCAAATATAAACTACACAGAATCATTCTGTGAAACTTCTTTCTGATCTGTGCATTCAGCTAACAGAGTTAAACCATACTTTTGATTGAGCAGATCTGAACACTCTTTCTGTAGAAAATGCAACTGGACATTTGGAGCGCTAAGAGCGTAGTAGTGGAAAAAGGAATATATTCAAATATAAACTACACAGAAGCATTCTGTGAAACTTCTTTCTGATCTGAGCATTCAGCTAACAGAGTTAAACCATACTTTTGATTGAGCAGTTTTGAAACACTCTGTCTGTAGAAAATGCAACTGGACATTCGTAGCGCTAAGTGGGTAATAGTGGAAAAAAGAATATGTTCAAATATAAACTACACAGAAGCATTGTATGAAACTTCTTTCTGTTCTGTGCATTCAACTAACAGAGTTGAACCTTACTTTTGATTGAGCCTTTCTGAAACACTCTTTCTGTAGAAACTGCAATTGGACATTCTGAGCGCTAAGAGGCCTCTATTGGGAAAAAAAATATCTTCAAATAAAAACTACACAGAAGCATTGTGTGAAACTTATTTCGGATATGTTCATTAAGCTAACAGAGTTAAACCATACTTTTGATTGCGCAGTTCTGAACACTCTTTATGTAGAAAATGCAAGTGGACATTCGGAGCGCTAAGAGGGTAATAGTGGAAAAAGGAATATATTCAAATATAAACTACACAGTAGCATTCTGTGAAAATTCTTTCTGTTCTGTGCATTCAACTAACAGAGTTGAACCTTACTTTTGATTGAGCCGTTCTGAAACACTCTTTCTGTAGAAACTGCAATTGGACATGCTAAGCGCTAAGAGGCCTACATTGGGAAAAAGAATATCTTCAAATAAAAACTACACAGATGCATTCTGTGAAACTTATTTCTGATCTGTAAATTCAGTTAACAGAGATAAAACATATTTTTGATTGAGCAGTTATGAAACACTCTTTTTGTAGAAAATGCAAGTGGAGATTCGGAGCGCTAAGAGGGTAATAGTGGAAAAAGGAATGACTTCAAATATAAACTACACAGAATCATTCGGTGAAACTTCTTTCTGATCTGTGCATTCAGCTAACAGAGTTAAACCATACTTTTGATTGAGCAGATCTGAACACTCTTTCTGTAGAAAATGCAACTGGACATTTGGAGCGCTAAGAGCGTACTAGTGGAAAAAGGAATATATTCAAATATAAACTACACAGAAGCATTCTGTGAAACTTCTTTCTGATCTGAGCATTCAGCTAACAGAGTTAAACCATACTATTGATTGAGCAGTTTTGAAACACTCTGTCTGTAGAAAATGCAACTGGACATTCGTAGCGCTAAGTGGGTAATAGTGGAAAAAAGAATATGTTCAAATATAAACTACACAGAAACATTGTATGAAACTTCTTTCTGTTCTGTGCATTCAACTAACAGAGTTGAACCTTACTTTTGATTGAGCCGTTCTGAAACACTCCTTCTGTAGAAACTGCAATTGGACATTCTGAGCGCTAAGAGGCCTATATTGGGAAAAAGAATGTCTATAAATAAAAACTACACAGAAGAATTGTGTGAAACTTCTTTCTGTTCTGTTTGTTCAACTAAAAGATTTGAACCTTAGTTTTGATTGAGCCGTTCTGAAACACTCTTTCTGTAGAAAATGCAAGTGGAGATTCGGAGCGCTAAGAGGGTAATAGTGGAAAAAGGAATGTCTCCAAATATAAACTACACAGAAACATTCTGTGAAACTTCTTTCTGATCTGTGCATTCAGCTAACAGAGTTAAACCATACTTTTGATTGAGCAGATCTGAACACTCTTTCTGTAGAAAATGCAACTGGACATTTGGAGCGCTAAGAGAGTAGTAGTGGAAAAGGAATATATTCAAATATAAACTACACAGAAGCATTCTGTGAAACTTCTTTCTGATCTGAGCATTCAGCTAACAGAGTTAAACCATACTTTTGATTGAGCAGTTTTGAAACACTCTGTCTGTAGAAAGTGCAACTGGACATTCGTAGCGCTAAGTGGGTAATAGTGGAAAAAAGAATATGTTCAAATATAAACTACACAGAAGCATTGTATGAAACTTCTTTCTGTTCTGTGCATTCAACTAACAGAGTTGAACCTTACTTTTGACTGAGACTTTCTGAAACACTCTTTCTGTAGATACTGCAATTGGACATTCTGAGCGCTAAGAGGCCTCTATTGGGAAAAATAATATCTTCAAATAAAAACTACACAGAAGCATTGTGTGAAACTTATTTCTGATATGTTCATTAAGCTAACAGAGTTAAACCATACTTTTGATTGCGCAGTTCTGAACACTCTTTCTGTAGAAAATGCAAGTGGACATTCGGAGCGCTAAGAGGGTAATAGTGGAAAAAGGAATATATTCAAATATAAACTACACAGTAGCATTCTGTGAAAATTCTTTCTGTTCTGTGCATTCAACTAACAGAGTTGAACCTTACTTTTGATTGAGCCGTTCTGAAACACTCTTTCTGTAGAAACTGCAATTGGGTTGGAAGAATCAATATCGTGAAAATGGCCATACTGCCCAAGGTAATTTATAGATTCAATGCCATCCCCATCAAGCTACCAATGACTTTCTTCACAGAATTGGAAAAAACTACTTTAAAGTTCATATGGAACCAAAAAAGAGCCCGCATCGCCAAGTCAATCCTAAGCCAAAAGAACAAAGCTGGAGGCATCACGCTACCTGACTTTAAACTATACTACAAGGCTACAGTAACCAAAACAGCATGGTACTGGTACCACAACAGAGACATAGATCAATGGAACAGAACAGAGCCCTCAGAAATGATGCCGCATAGCTACAACTATCTGATCTTTGACAAACCTGACAAAAACAAGAAATGGGGAAAGGATTCCCTATTTAATAAATGGTGCTGGGAAAACTGGCTAGCCATATGTAGAAAGCTGCAACTGGATCCCTTCCTTACACCTTATACAAAAATTAATTCAAGATGGATTAAAGACTTATATGTTAGACCTAAAACCATTAAAATCCTACAAGAAAACCTAGGCAATACCATTGAGGACATAGGCGTGGGCAAGGACTTCATGTCTAAAACACCAAAAGCAATGGCAACAAAAGCCAAAATCGACAAATGGGATCTCATTAAACTAAAGAGCTTCTGCACAGCAAAAGAAACTATCATCAGAGTGAACAGGCAACCTACACAATGGGAGAAAATTTTTGCAACCTACTCATCTGACAAAGGGCTAATATCCAGAATCTACAATGAACTCAAACAAATTTACAAGAAAAAAACAAACAACCCCATCAAAAAGTGGGCAAAGGACATGAACAGACACTTCTCAAAAGAAGACATTTATGCAGCCAAAAAACACATGAAGAAATGCTCCTCATCACTGGCCATCAGAGAAATGCAAATCAAAACCACAGTGAGATACCATCTCACACCAGTTAGAATGGCCATCATTAAAAAATCAGGAAACAACAGGTGCTGGAGAGGATGTGGAGAAATAGGAACACTTTTACACTGTTGGTGGGACTGTAAACTAGTTCAACCATTGTGGAAGTCAGTGTGGCGATTCCTCAGGGATCTAGAACTAGAAATACCATTTGACCCAGCCATCCCATTACTGGGTATATACCCAAAGGACTATAAATCATGCTGCTATAAAGACACAGGCACACGTATGTTTATTGCGGCACTATTCACAATAGCAAAGAGTTGGAACCAACCCAAATGTCCAACAACGATAGACTGGATTAAGAAAATGTGGCACATATACACCATGGAATACTATGCAGCCATAAAAAATGATGAGTTCGTGTCCTTTGTAGGGACATGGATGAAACTGGAAAACATCATTCTCAGTAAACTATCGCAAGGACAAAAAACCAAACACCGCATGTTCTCACTCATAGGTGGGAATTGAACAATGAGAACTCATGGACACAGGAAGGGGAACATCACGCTCCGGGGACTGTTGTGGGGTGGGGGGAGGGGGGAGGGACAGCATTAGGAGATACACCTAATGCTAAATGACGAGTTAATGGGTGCAGGAAATCAACATGGCACATGGATACGTATGTAACAAACCTGCACATTGTGCACATGTACCCTAAAACCCTAAAGTATAATAAAAGTAGATATACATTAAAAAAAAAAAAAAAAAAAAAAAAAAAAAAAGAAACTGCAATTGGACATGCTAAGCGCTAAGAGGCCTACATTGGGAAAAAGAATATCTTCAAATAAAAACTACACAGATGCATTCTGTGAAACTTATTTCTGATCTGTAAATTCAGTTAACAGAGATAAAACATATTTTTGATTGAGCAGTTATGAAACACTCTTTTTGTAGAAAATGCAAGTGGAGATTCGGAGCGCTAAGAGTGTAATAGTGGAAAAAGGAATGTCTTCAAATATAAACTACACAGAATCATTCGGTGAAACTTCTTTCTGATCTGTGCATTCAGCTAACAGAGTTAAACCATACTTTTGATTGAGCAGATCTGAACACTCTTTCTGTTGAAAATGCAACTGGACATTTGGAGCGCTAAGAGCGTAGTAGTGGAAAAAGGAATATATTCAAATATAAACTACACAGAAGCATTCTGTGAAACTTCTTTCTGATCTGAGCATTCAGCTAACAGAGTTAAACCATACTTTTGATTGAGCAGTTTTGAAACACTCTGTCTGTAGAAAATGCAACAGGACATTCATAGCGATAAGTGGGTAATAGTGGAAAAAATAATATGTTCAAATATAAACTACACAGAAGCATTGTATGAAACTACTTTCTGTTCTGTGCATTCAACTAACAGAGTTGAACCTTACTTTTGATTGAGCCGTTCTGAAACACTCTTTCTGTAGAAACTGCAATTGGACATTCTGAGCGCTAAGAGGCCTATATTGGGAAAAAGAATGTCTACAAATAAAAACTACACAGAAGAATTGTGTGAAACTTCTTTCTGTTCTGTTTGTTCAACTAAAAGATTTGAACCTTAGTTTTGATTGAGCCGTTCTGAAACACTCTTTCTGTAGAAAATGCAAGTGGAGATTCGGAGCGCTAAGAGGGTAATAGTGGAAAAAGGAATGTCTCCAAATATAAACTACACAGAATCATTCTGTGAAACTTCTTTCTGATCTGTGCATTCAGCTAACAGAGTTAAACCATACTTTTGATTGAGCAGATCTGAACACTCTTTCTGTAGAAAATGCAACTGGACATTTGGAGCGCTAAGAGAGTAGTAGTGGAAAAAGGAATATATTCAAATATAAACTACACAGAAGCATTCTGTGAAACTTCTTTCTGATCTGATCATTCAGCTAACAGAGTTAAACCATACTTTTGATTGAGCAGTTTTGAAACACTCTGTTTGTAGAAAATGCAACTGGACATTCGTAGCGCTAAGTGGGTAATAGTGGAAAAAAGAATATGTTCAAATATAAACTACACAGAAGCATTGTATGAAACTTCTTTCTGTTCTGTGCATTCAACTAACAGAGTTGAACCTTACTTTTGATTGAGCCTTTCTGAAACACTCTTTCTATAGAAACTGCAATTGGACATTCTGAGCGCTAAGAGGCCTATAGTGGGAAAAATAATATCTTCAAATAAAAACTACACAGAAGCATTGTGTGAAACTTATTTCTGATATGTTCATTAAGCTAACAGAGTTAAACCATACTTTTGATTGCACAGTTCTGAACACTCTTTCTGTAGAAAATGCAAGTGGACATTCGGAGCGCTAAGAGGGTAATAGTGGAAAAAGGAATATATTCAAATATAAACTACACAGTAGCATTCTGTGAAAATTCTTTCTGTTCTGTGCATTCAACTAACAGAGTTGAACCTTACTTTTGATTGAGCCGTTCTGAAACACTCTTTCTGTAGAAACTGCAATTGGACATGCTAAGCGCTAAGAGGCCTACATTGGGAAAAAGAATATCTTCAAATAAAAACTACACAGATGCATTCTGTGAAACTTATTTCTGATCTGTAAATTCAGTTAACAGAGATAAAACTTATTTTTGATTGAGCAGTTATGAAACACACTTTTTGTAGAAAATGCAAGTGGATATTCGGAGCGCTAAGAGGGTAATAGTGGAAAAAGGAATGTCTTCAAATATAAATTACACGGAATCATTCGGTGAAACTTCTTTCTGATCTGTGCATTCATCTAACAGAGTTAAACCATACTTTTGATTGAGCAGATCTGAACACTCTTTCTGTAGAAAATGCAACTGGACATTTGGAGCGCTAAGAGCGTAGTAGTGGAAAAAGGAATATATTCAAATATAAACTACACAGAAGCATTCTGTGAAACTACTTTCTGATCTGAGCATTCAGCTAACAGAGTTAAACCATACTTTTGATTGAGCAGTTTTGAAACACTCTGTCTGAAGAAAATGCAACTGGACATTCGTAGCGCTAAGTGGGTAATAGTGGAAAAAAGAATATGTTCAAATATAAACTACACAGAAGCATTGTATGAAACTTCTTTCTGTTCTGTGCATTCAACTAACAGAGTTGAACCTTACTTTTGATTGAGCCGTTCTGAAACACTCTTTCTGTAGAATCTGCAATTGGACATTCTGAGCGCTAAGAGGCCTATATTGGGAAAAAGAATGTCTACAAATAAAAACTACACAGAAGAATTGTGTGAAACATCTTTCTGTTCTGTTTGTTCAACTAAAAGAATTGAACCTTAGTTTTGATTGAGCCGTTCTGAAACACTCTTTCTGTAGAAAATGCAAGTGGAGATTCGGAGCGCTAAGAGGGTAATAGTGGAAAAAGGAATGTCTCCAAATATAAACTACACAGAATCATTCGGTGAAACTTCTTTCTGATCTGTGCATTCAGCTAACAGAGTTAAACCATACTTTTGATTGAGCAGATCTGAACTCTCTTTCTGTAGAAAATGCAACTGGACATTTGGAGCGCTAAGAGAGTAGTAGTGGAAAAAGGAATATATTCAAATATAAACTACACAGAAGCATTCTGTGAAACTTCTTTCTGATCTGAGCATTCAGCTAACAGAGTTAAACCATACTTTTGATTGAGCAGTTTTGAAACACTCTGTCTGTAGAAAATGCAACTGGACATTCGTAGCGCTAAGTGGGTAATAGTGGAAAAAAGAATATGTTCAAATATAAACTACACAGAAGCATTGTATGAAACTTCTTTCTGTTCTGTGCATTCAACTAACAGAGTTGAACCTTACTTTTGATTGAGCCGTTCTGAAACACTCTTTCTGTAGAAACTGCAATTGGACATTCTGAGCGCTAAGAGGCCTATATTGGGAAAAAGAATGTCTACAAATTAAAACTACACAGAAGCATTGTGTGAAACTTCTTTCTGTTCTGTTTGTTCAACTAAAAGGGTTGAACCTTAGTTTTTTTTGCGCAGTTCTGAACACTCTTTCTGTAGAAAATGCAAGTGGACATTCGGAGCGCTAAGAGGGTAATAGTGGAAAAAGGAATATATTCAAATATAAACTACACAGTAGCATTCTGTGAAAATTCTTCCTGTTCTGTGCATTCAACTAACAGAGTTGAACCTTACTTTTGATTGAGCCGTTCTGAAACACTCTTTCTGTAGAAACTGCAATTGGACATGCTAAGCGCTAAGAGGCCTACATTGGGAAAAAGAATATCTTCAAATAAAAACTACACAGATGCATTCTGTGAAACTTATTTCTGATCTGTAAATTCAGTTAACAGAGATAAAACATATTTTTGATTGAGCAGTTATGAAACACTCTTTTTGTAGAAAATGCAACTGGAGATTCGGAGCGCTAAGTGGGTAATAGTGGAAAAAGGAATGTCTTCAAATATAAACTACACAGAATCATTCGGTGAAACTTCTTTCTGATCTGTGCATTCAGCTAACAGAGCTAAAACATACTTTTGATTGAGTAGATCTGAACACTCTTTCTGTAGAAAATGCAACTGGACATTTGGAGCGCTAAGAGCGTAGTAGTGGAAAAAGGAATATATTCAAATATAAACTACACAGAAGCATTCTGTGAAACTTCTTTCTGATCTGAGCATTCAGCTAACAGAGTTAAACCATACTTTTGATTGAGCAGTTTTGAAACACTCTGTCTGTAGAAAATGCAACTGGACATTCGTAGCGCTAAGTGGGTAATAGTGGAAAAAAGAATATGTTCAAATATAAACTACACAGAAGCATTGTATGAAACTTCTTTCTGTTCTGTGCATTCAACTAACAGAGTTGAACCTTACTTTTGATTGAGCCGTTCTGAAACACTCTTTCTGTAGAAACTGCAATTGGACATTCTGAGCGCTAAGAGGCCTATATTGGGAAAAAGAATGTCTACAAATAAAAACTACACAGAAGAATTGTGTGAAACTTCTTTCTGTTCTGTTTGTTCAACTAAAAGAGTTGAACCTTAGTTTTGATTGAGCCGTTCTGAAACACTCTTTCTGTAGAAAATGCAAGTGGAGATTCGGAGCGCTAAGAGGGTAATAGTGGAAAAAGGAATGTCTCCAAATATAAACTACACAGAATCATTCTGTGAAACTTCTTTCTGATCTGTGCATTCAGCTAACAGAGTTAAACCATACTTTTGATTGAGCAGATCTGAACTCTCTTTCTGTAGAAAATGCAACTGGACATTTGGAGCGCTAAGAGAGTAGTAGTGGAAAAAGGAATATATTCAAATATAAACTACACAGAAGCATTCTGTGAAACTTCTTTCTGATCTGAGCATTCAGCTAACAGAGTTAAACCATACTTTTGATTGAGCAGTTTTGAAACACTCTGTCTGTAGAAAATGCAACTGGACATTCGTGGCCCTAAGTGGGTAATTGTGGAAAAAAGAATATGTTCAAATATAAACTACACAGAAGCAGTGTATGAAACCTCTTTCTGTTCTGTGCATTCAACTAACAGAGTTGAACCTTACTTTTGATTGAGCCTTTCTGAAACACTCTTTCTGTAGAAACTGCAATTGGACATTCTGAGCGCTAAGAGGCCTCTATTGGGAAAAATAATATCTTCAAATAAAAACTACACAGAAGCATTGTGTGAAACTTATTTCTGATATGTTCATTAAGCTAACAGAGTTAAACCATACTTTTGATTGCGCAGTTCTGAACACTCTTTCTGTAGAAAATGCAAGTGAACATTCGGAGCGCTAAGAGGGTAATAGTGGAAAAAGGAATATATTCAAATATAAACTACACAGTAGCATTCTGTGAAAATTCTTTCTGTTCTGTGCATTCAACTAACAGAGTTGAACCTAACTTTTGATTCAGCCGTTCTGAAACACTCTTTCTGTAGAAACTGCAATTGGACATGCTAAGCGCTAAGAGGCCTACATTGGGAAAAAGAATATCTTCAAATAAAAACTACACAGATGCATTCTGTGAAACTTATTTCTGATCTGTAAATTCAGTTAACAGAGATAAAACATATTTTTGATTGAGCAGTTATGAAACACTCTTTTTGTAGAAAATGCAAGTGCAGATTCGGAGCTCTAAGTGGGTAATAGTGGAAAAAGGAATGTCTTCAAATATAAACTACACAGAATCATTCGGTGAAACTTCTTTCTGATCTGTGCATTCAGCTAACAGAGTTAAACCATACTTTTGATTGAGCAGATCTGAACAATCTTTCTGTGGAAAATGCAACTGGATATTTGGAGCGCTAAGAGCGTAGTAGTGGAAAAAGGAATATATTCAAATATAAACTACACAGAAGCATTCTGTGAAACTTCTTTCTGATCTGAGCATTCAGCTAACAGAGTTAAACCATACTTTTGATTGAGCAGATCTGAACACTCTTTCTGTAGAAAATGCAACTGGACATTTGGAGCGCTAAGAGCGTAGTAGTGGAAAAAGTAATATATTCAAATATAAACTACACAGAAGCATTCTGTGAAACTTCTTTCTGATCTGAGCATTCAGCTAACAGAGTTAAACCATACTTTTGATTGAGCAGTTTTGAAACACTCTGTCTGTAGAAAATGCAACTGGACATTCGTAGCGCTAAGTGGGTAATAGTGGAAAAAAGAATATGTTCAAATATGAACTACACAGCAGCATTGTATGAAACTTCTTTCTGTTCTGTGCATTCAACTAACAGAGTTGAACCTTACTTTTGATTGAGCCGTTCTGAAACACTCTTTCTGTAGAAACTGCAATTGGACATTCTGAGCGCTAAGAGGCCTATATTGGGAAAAAGAATGTCTACAAATAAAAACTACACAGAAGAATTGTGTGAAACTCCTTTCTGTTCTGTTTGTTCAACTAAAAGAGTTGAACCTTAGTTTTGATTGAGCCGTTCTGAAACACTCTTTCTGTAGAAAATGCAAGTGGAGATTCGGAGCGCTAAGAGGGTAATAGTGGAAAAAGGAATGTCTCCAAATATAAACTACACAGAATCATTCTGTGAAACTTCTTTCTGATCTGTGCATTCAGCTAACAGAGTTAAACCATACTTTGGATTGAGCAGATCTGAACACTCTTTCTGTAGAAAATGCAACTGGACATTTGGGGCGCTAAGAGAGTAGTAGTGGAAAAAGGAATATATTCAAATATAAACTACACAGAAGCATTCTGTGAAACTTCTTTCTGATCTGAGCATTCAGCTAACAGAGATAAACCATACTTTTGATTGAGCAGTTTTGAAACACTCTGTCTGTAGAAAATGCAACTGGACATTCGTAGCGCTAAGTGGGTAATAGTGGAAAAAAGAATATGTTCAAATATAAACTACACAGAAGCATTGTATGAAACTTCTTTCTGTTCTGTGCATTCAACTAACAGAGTTGAACCTTACTTTTGATTGAGCCTTTCTGAAACACTCTATCTGTAGAAACTACAATTGGACATTCTGAGCGCTAAGAGGCCTCTATTGGGAAAAATAATATCTTCAAATAAAAACTACACAGAAGCATTGTGTGAAACTTATTTCTGATATGTTCATTAAGCTAACAGAGTTAAATCATACTTTTGATTGCGCAGTTCTGAACACTCCTTCTGTAGAAAATGCAAGTGGACATTCGGAGCGCTAAGAGGGTAATAGTGGAGAAAGGAGTATATTCAAATATAAACTACACAGTAGCATTCTGTGAAAATTCTTTCTGTTCTGTGCATTCAACTAACAGAGTTGAACCTTATTTTGATTGAGCCGTTCTGAAACACTCTTTCTGTAGAAACTGCAATTGGACATGCTAATCGCTAAGAGGCCTACATTGGGAAAAAGAATATCTTCAAATAGAAACTACACAGATGCATTCTGTGAAACTTATTTCTGATCAGTAAATTCAGTTAACAGAGATAAAACTTATTTTTGATTGAGCAGTTATGAAACACTCTTTTTGAAGAAAATGCAAGTGGAGATTCGGAGCGCTAAGAGGGTAATAGTGGAAAAAGGAATGTCTTCAAATATAAACTACACAGAATCATTCGGTGAAACTTCTTTCTGATCTGTGCATTCAGCTAACAGAGTTAAACCATACTTTTGATAGAGCAGATCTGAACACTCTTTGTGTAGAAAATGCAACTGGACATTTGGAGCGCTAAGAGCGTAGTAGTGGAAAAAGGAATATATTCAAATATAAGCTACACAGAAGCATTCTGTGAAACTTCTTTCTGATCTGAGCATTCAGCTAACAGAGTTAAACCATACTTTTGATTGAGCAGTTTTGAAACACTCTGTCTGTAGAAAGTGCAACGGGACATTCGTAGCGCTAAGTGGGTAATAGTGTAAAAAAGAATATGTTCAAATATAAACTACACAGAAGCATTGTATGAAACTTCTTTCTGTTCTGTGCATTCAACTAACAGAGTTGAACATTACTTTTGATTGAGCCGTTCTGAAACACTCTTTCTGTAGAAAATGCAAGTGGAGATTCGGAGCGCTAAGAGGGTAATAGTGGAAAAAGGAATGTCTCCAAATATAAACTACACAGAATCATTCTGTGAAACTTCTTTCTGATCTGTGCATTCAGCTAACAGAGTTAAACCATACTTTTGATTGAGCAGATCTGAACACTCTTTCTGTAGAAAATGCAACTGGACATTTGGAGCGCTAAGAGAGTAGTAGTGGAAAAAGGAATATATTCAAATATAAACTACACAGAAGCATTCTGTGAAACTTCTTTCTGATCTGAGCATTCAGCTAACAGAGTTAAACCATACTTTTGATTGAGCAGTTTTGAAACACTCTGTCTGTAGAAAATGCAACTGGACATTCGTAGCGCTGAGTGGGTAATAGTGGAAAAGAGAATATGTTCAAATATAAACTACACAGAATCATTGTATGAAACTTCCTTCTGTTCTGTGCATTCAACTAACAGAGTTGAACCTTACTTTTGATTGAGCCGTTCTGAAACACTCTTTCTGTAGAAACTGCAATTGGACATTCTGAGCGCTAAGAGGCCTATATTGGGAAAAAGAATGTCTACAAATAGAAACTACACAGAAGAATTGTGTGAAACTTCTTTCTGTTCTGTTTGTTCAACTAAAAGAGTTGAACCTTAGTTTTGATTGAGCCGTTCTGAAACACTCTTTCTGTAGAAAATGCAAGTGGAGATTCGGAGCGCTAAGAGGGTAATAGTGGAAAAAGGAATGTCTCCAAATATAAACTACACAGAATCATTCTGTGAAACTTCTTTCTGATCTGTGCATTCAGCTAACAGAATTAAACCATACTTTTGATTGAGCAGATCTGAACACTCTTTCTGTAGAAAATGCAACTGGACATTTGGAACGCTAAGAGAGTAGTAGTGGAAAAAGGAATATATTCAAATATAAACTACACAGAAGCATTCTGTGAAACTTCTTTCTGATCTGAGCATTCAGCTAACAGAGTTAAACCATACTTTTGATTGAGCAGTTTTGAAACACTCTGTCTGTAGAAAATGCAACTGGACATTCGTAGCGTTAAGTGGGTAATAGTGGAAAAAAGAATATGTTCAAATATAAACTACACAGAAGCATTGTATGAAACTTCTTTCTGTTCTGTGCATTCAACTAACAGAGTTGAACCTTACTTTTGATTGAGCCTTTCTGAAACACTCTTTCTGTAGAATCTGCAATTGGACATTCTGAGCGCTAAGAGGCCTATATTGGGAAAAATAATATCTTCAAATAAAAACTACACAGAAGCATTGTGTGAAACTTATTTCTGATATGTTCACTAAGCTAACAGAGTTAAACCATACTTTTGATTGCGCAGTTCTGGACACTCTTTCTGTAGAAATTGCAAGTGGACATTCGGAGCGCTAAGAGTGTAATAGTGGAAAAAGGAATATATTCAAATATAAACTACACAGTAGCATTCTGTGAAAATTCTTTCTGTTCTGTGCATTCAACTAACAGAGTTGAACCTTACTTTTGATTGAGCCGTTCTGAAACACTCTTTCTGTAGAAACTGCAATTGGACATGCTAAGCGCTAAGAGGCCTACTTTGGGAAAAAGAATATCTTCAAATAAAAACTACACAGATGCATTCCGTGAAACTTATTTCTGATCTGTAAATTCAGTTAACAGAGATAAAACATATTTTTGATTGAGCAGTTATGAAACACTCTTTTTGTAGAAAATGCAAGTGGAGATTCGGAGCGCTAAGAGGGTAATAGTGGAAAAAGGAATGTCTTCAAATATAAACTACACAGAATCATTCGGTGAAACTTCTTTCTGATCTGTGCATTCAGCTAACAGAGTTAAACCATACTTTTGATTGAGCAGATCTGAACACTCTTTCTGTTGAAAATGCAACTGGACATTTGGAGCGCTAAGAGCGTATTAGTGGAAAAAGGAATATATTCAAATAAAAACTACATAGAAGCATTGTGTGAAACTTATTTCTGATATGCTCATTAAGCTAACAGAGTTAAACCATACTTTGGATTGCGCAGTTCTGAACACTCTTTCTGTAGAAAATGCAAGTGGACATTCGGAGCGCTAAGAGGGTAATAGTGGAAAAAGGAATATATTCAAATATAAACTACACAGTAGCATTCTGTGAAAATTCTTTCTGTTCTGTGCATTCAACTAACAGAATTGAACCTTACTTTTGATTGAGCCGTTCTGAAACACTCTTTCTGTAGAAACTGCAATTGGACATGCTGAGCGCTAAGAGGCCTACATTGGGAAAAAGAATATCTTCAAATAAAAACTACACATATGCATTCTGTGAAACTTATTTCTGATCTGTAAATTCAGTTAACAGAGATAAAACATATTTTTGATTGAGCAGTTATGAAACACTCTTTTTGTAGAAAATGCAAGTGGAGATTCGGAGCGCTAAGAGGGTAATAGTGGAAAAAGGAATGTCTTCAAATATAAACTACACAGAATCATTCGGTGAAACTTCTTTCTGATCTGTGCATTCAGCTAACAGAGTTAAACCATACTTTTGATTGAGCAGATCTGAACACTCTTTTTGTTGAAAATGCAACTGGACATTTGGAGCGCTAAGAGCGTATTAGTGGAAAAAGGAATATATTCAAATATAAACTACACAGAAGCATTCTGTGAAACTTCTTTCTGATCTGAGCATTCAGCTAACAGAGTTAAACCATACTTTTGATTGAGCAGTTTTGAAACACTCTGTCTGTAGAAAATGCAACTGGACATTCGTAGCGCTAAGTGGGTAATAGTGGAAAAGAGAATATGTTCAAATATAAACTACACAGAAGCATTGTATGACACTTCTTTCTGTTCTGTGCATTCAACTAACAGAGTTGAACCTTACTTTTGATTGAGCCGTTCTGAAACACTCTTTCTGTAGAAACTGCAATTGGACATTCTGAGCGCTAAGAGGCCTATATTGGGAAAAAGAATGTCTACAAATAGAAACTACACAGAAGAATTGTGTGAAACTTCTTTCTGTTCTGTTTGTTCAACTAAAAGAGTTGAACCTTAGTTTTGATTGAGCCGTTCTGAAACACTCTTTCTATAGAAAATGCAAGTGGAGATTCGGAGCGCTAAGAGGGTAATAGTGGAAAAAGGAATGTCTCCAAATATAAACTACACAGAATCATTCTGTGAAACTTCTTTCTGATCTGTGCATTCAGCTAACAGAGTGAAACCATACTTTTGATTGAGCAGATCTGAACACTCTTTCTGTAGAAAATGCAACTGGACATTTGGAACGCTAAGAGAGTAGTAGTGGAAAAAGGAATATATTCAAATATAAACTACACAGAAGCATTCTGTGAAACTTCTTTCTGATCTGAGCATTCAGCTAACAGAGTTAAACCATACTTTTGATTGAGCAGTTTTGAAACACTCTGTCTGTAGAAAATGCAACTGGACATTCGTAGCGTTAAGTGGGTAATATTGGAAAAAAGAATATGTTCAAATATAAACTACACAGAAGCATTGTATGAAACTTCTTTCTGTTCTGTGCATTCAACTAACAGAGTTGAACCTTACTTTTGATTGAGCCTTTCTGAAACACTCTTTCTGTAGAATCTGCAATTGGACATTCTGAGCGCTAAGAAGCCTATATTGGGAAAAATAATATCTTCAAATAAAAACTACACAGAAGCATTGTGTGAAACTTATTTCTGATATGTTCATTAAGCTAACAGAGTTAAACCATACTTTTGATTGCGCAGTTCTGAACACTCTTTCTGTAGAAAATGCAAGTGGACATTCGGAGCGCTAAGAGGGTAATAGTGGAAAAAGGAATATATTCAAATATAAACTACACAGAATCATTCGGTGAAACTTCTTTCTGATCTGTGCATTCAGCTAACAGAGTTAAACCATACCTTTGATTTCGCAGATCAGAACACTCTTTCTGTAGAAAATGCAACTGGACATTTGGAGCGCTAAGAGCGTATTAGTGGAAAAAGGAATATATTCAAATATAAACTACACAGAAGCAATCTGTGAAACTTCTTTCTGATCTGAGCATTCAGCTAACAGAGTTAAACCATACTTTTGATTGAGCAGTTTTGAAACACTCTGTCTGTAGAAAATGCAACTGGACATTCGTAGCGCTAAGTGGGTTATAGTGGAAAAAAGAATATGTTCAAATATAAACTACACAGAAGCATTGTATGAAACTACTTTCTGTTCTGTGCATTCAACTAACAGAGTTGAACCTTACTTTTGATTGAGCCGTTCTGAAACACTCTTTCTGTAGAAACTGCAATTGGACATTCTGATCGCTAAGAGGCCTATATTGGGAAAAAGAATGTCTACAAATAAAAACTACACAGAAAAATTGTGTGAAACTTCTTTCTGTTCTGCTTGTTCAACTAAAAGAGTTGAACCTTAGTTTTGATTGAGCCGTTCTGAAACACTCTTTCTGTAGAAAATGCAAGTGGAGATTCAGAGCGCTAAGAGGGTAATAGTGGAAAAAGGAATGTCTCCAAATATAAACTACACAGAATCATTCTGTGAAACTTCTTTCTGATCTGTGCATTCAGCTAACAGAGTTAAACCATACTTTTGATTGAGCAGATCTGAACACTCTTTCTGTAGAAAATGCAACTGGACATTTGGAGCGCTAAGAGAGTAGTAGTGGAAAAAGGAATATATTCAAATACAAACTACACAGAAGCATTCTGTGAAACTTCTTTCTGATCTGAGCATTCAGCTAACAGAGTTAAACCATACTTTTGATTGAGCAGTTTTGAAACACTCTGTCTGTAGAAAATGCAACTGGACATTCGTAGCGCTAAGTGGGTAATAGTGGAAAAAAGAATATGTTCAAATATAAACTACACAGAAGCATTGTATGAAACTTCTTTCTGTTCTGTGCATTCAACTAACAGAGTTGAACCTTACTTTTGATTGAGCCTTTCTGAAACACTCTTTCTGTAGAAACTGCAATTGGACATTCTGAGCGCTAAGAGGCCTCTATTGGGAAAAATAATATCTTCAAATAAAAACCACACAGAAGCATTGTGTGAAACTTATTTCTGATATGTTCATTAAGCTAACAGAGTTAAACCATACTTTTGATTGCGCAGTTCTGAACACTCTTTCTGTAGAAAATGCAAGTGGACATTCGGAGCGCTAAGAGGGTAATAGTGGAAAAAGGAATATATTCAAATATAAACTACACAGTAGCATTCTGTGAAAATTCTTTCT
The DNA here is from genome assembly GCF_028878055.3 of Symphalangus syndactylus. Lineage (NCBI taxonomy): Eukaryota > Metazoa > Chordata > Mammalia > Primates > Hylobatidae > Symphalangus > Symphalangus syndactylus. The sequence goes on along the minus strand of NC_072444.2, from coordinate 6,448,567 downwards.
GTTCTGTGCATTCAACTAACAGAGTTGAACCTTACTTTTGATTGAGCCGTTCAGAAACACTCTTTCTGTAGAAACTGCAATTGGACATGCTAAGCGCTAAGAGGCCTACATTGGGAAAAAGAATATCTTCAAATAAAAACTACACAGATGCATTCTGTGAAACTTATTTCTGATCTGTAAATTCAGTTAACAGAGATAAAACATATTTTTGATTGAGCAGTTATGAAACACTCTTTTTGTAGAAAATGCAAGTGGAGATTCGGAGCGCTAAGAGGGTAATAGTGGAAAAAGGAATGTCTTCAAATATAAACTACACAGAATCATTCGGTGAAACTTCTTTCTGATCTGTGCATTCAGCTAACAGAGTTAAACCATACTTTTGATTGAGCAGATCTGAACACTCTTGCTGTTGAAAATGCAACTGGACATTTGGAGCGCTAAGAGCGTAGTAGTGGAAAAAGGAATATATTCAAATATGAACTACACAGAAGCATTCTGTGAAACTTCTTTCTGATCTGAGCATACAGCTAACAGAGTTAAACCATACTTTTGATTGAGCAGGTTTGAAACACTCTGTCTGTAGAAAATGCAACTGGACATTCGTAGCGCTAAGTGGGTAATAGTGGAAAAGAGAATATGTTCAAATATAAACTACACAGAATCATTGTATGAAACTTCTTTCTGTTCTGTGCATTCAACTAACAGAGTTGAACCTTACTTTTGATTGAGCCTTTCTGAAACACTCTTTCTGTAGAAACTGCAATTGGACATTCTGAGCGCTAAGAGGCCTATATTGGGAAAAAGAATGTCTACAAATAAAAACTACACAGAAGAATTGTGTGAAACTTCTTTCTGTTCAGTTTGTTCAACTAAAAGACTTGAACCTTAGTTTTGATTGAGCCGTTCTGAAACACTCTTTCTGTAGAAAATGCAAGTGGAGATTCGGAGCGCTAAGAGGTTAATAGTGGAAAAAGGAATGTCTCCAAATATAAACTACACAGAATCATTCTGTGAAACTTCTTTCTGAACTGTGCATTCAGCTAACAGAGTTAAAACATACTTTTGATTGAGCAGATCTGAACACTCTTTCTGTAGAAAATGCAACTGGACATTTGGAGCGCTAAGAGAGTAGTAGTGGAAAAAGGAATATATTCAAATATAAACTACACAGAAGCATTCTGTGAAACTTCTTTCTGATCTGAGCATTCAGCTAACAGAGTTAAACCATACTTTTGATTGAGCAGTTTTGAAACACTCTGTCTGTAGAAAATGCAACTGTACATTCGTATAGCTAAGTGGGTAATAGTGGAAAAAAGAATATGTTCAAATATAAACTACACAGAAGCATTGTATGAAACTTCTTTCTGTTCTGTGCTTTCAACTAACAGAGTTGAACCTTACTTTTCATTGAGCCTTTCTGAAACACTCTTTCTGTAGAAACTGCAATTGGACATTCTGAGCGCTAAGAGGCCTATATTGGGAAAAATAATAACTTCAAATAAAAACTACACAGAAGCATTGTGTGAAACTTATTTCTGATATGTTCATTAAGCTAACAGAGTTAAAACATACTTTTGATTGCGCAGTTCTGAACACTCTTTCTGTAGAAAATGCAAGTGGACATTCGGAGCGCTAAGAGGGTAATAGTGGAAAAAGTAATATATTCAAATATAAACTACACAGTAGCATTCTGTGAAAACACTTTCTGTTCTGTGCATTCAGCTAACAGAATTGAACCTTACTTTTGATTGAGCCGTTGTGAAACACTCTTTCTGTAGTAACTGCAATTGGACATGCTAAGCGCTAAGAGGCCTACATTGGGAAAAAGAATATCTTCAAATAAAAACTACACAGATGCATTCTGTGAAACTTATTTCTGATCTGTAAATTCAGTTAACAGAGATAAAACATATTTTTGATTGAGCAGTTATGAAACACTCTTTTTGTAGAAAATGCAAGTGGAGATTCGGAGCGCTAAGAGGGTAATAGTGGAAAAAGGAATGTCTTCAAATATAAACTACACAGAATCATTCGGTGAAAGTTCTTTCTGATCTGTGCATTCAGCTAACAGAGTTAAACCATACTTTTGATTGAGCCGATCTGAACACTCTTTCTGTTGAAAATGCAACTGGACATTTGGAGCGCTAAGAGCGTAGTAGTGGAAAAAGGAATATATTCAAATATAAACTACACAGAAGCATTCTGTGAAACTTCTTTCTGATCTGAGCATTCAGCTAACAGAGTTAAACCATACTTTTGATTGAGCAGTTTTGAAACACTCTGTCTGTAGAAAATGCAACTGGACCTTCGTAGCGCTAAGTGGGTAATAGTGGAAAAAGAATATGTTCAAATATAAACTACACAGAAGCATTGTATGAAACTTCTTTCTGTTCTGTGCATTCAACTAACAGAGTTGAACCTTACTTTTGATTGAGCCTTTCTGAAACACTCTTTCTGTAGAAACTGCAGTTGGACATTCTGAGTGCTAAGAGGCCTATATTGGGAAAAATAATATCTTCAAATAAAAACTACACAGAAGCATTGTGTGAAACTTATTTCTGATATGTTCATTAAGCTAACAGAGTTAAACCATACTTTTGATTGCGCAGTTCTGAACACTCTTTCTGTAGAAAATGCAAGTGGACATTCGGAGCGCTAAGAGGGTAATAGTGGAAAAAGGAATATATTCAAATATAAACTACACAGTAGCATTCTGTGAAAATTCTTTCTGTTCTGTGCATTCAACTAACAGAATTGAACCTTACTTTTGATTGAGCCGTTCTGAAACACTCTTTCTGTAGAAACTGCAATTGGACATGCTGAGCGCTAAGAGGCCTACATTGGGAAAAAGAATATCTTCAAATAAAAACTACACATATGCATTCTGTGAAACTTATTTCTGATCTGTAAATTCAGTTAACAGAGATAAAACATATTTTTGATTGAGCAGTTATGAAACACTCTTTTTGTAGAAAATGCAAGTGGAGATTCGGAGCGCTAAGAGGGTAATAGTGGAAAAAGGAATGTCTTCAAATATAAACTACACAGAATCATTCGGTGAAACTTCTTTCTGATCTGTGCATTCAGCTAACAGAGTTAAACCATACTTTTGATTGAGCAGATCTGAACACTCTTTTTGTTGAAAATGCAACTGGACATTTGGAGCGCTAAGAGCGTATTAGTGGAAAAAGGAATATATTCAAATATAAACTACACAGAAGCATTCTGTGAAACTTCTTTCTGATCTGAGCATTCAGCTAACAGAGTTAAACCATACTTTTGATTGAGCAGTTTTGAAACACTCTGTCTGTAGAAAATGCAACTGGACATTCGTAGCGCTAAGTGGGTAATAGTGGAAAAGAGAATATGTTCAAATATAAACTACACAGAAGCATTGTATGACACTTCTTTCTGTTCTGTGCATTCAACTAACAGAGTTGAACCTTACTTTTGATTGAGCCGTTCTGAAACACTCTTTCTGTAGAAACTGCAATTGGACATTCTGAGCGCTAAGAGGCCTATATTGGGAAAAAGAATGTCTACAAATAGAAACTACACAGAAGAATTGTGTGAAACTTCTTTCTGTTCTGTTTGTTCAACTAAAAGAGTTGAACCTTAGTTTTGATTGAGCCGTTCTGAAACACTCTTTCTATAGAAAATGCAAGTGGAGATTCGGAGCGCTAAGAGGGTAATAGTGGAAAAAGGAATGTCTCCAAATATAAACTACACAGAATCATTCTGTGAAACTTCTTTCTGATCTGTGCATTCAGCTAACAGAGTGAAACCATACTTTTGATTGAGCAGATCTGAACACTCTTTCTGTAGAAAATGCAACTGGACATTTGGAACGCTAAGAGAGTAGTAGTGGAAAAAGGAATATATTCAAATATAAACTACACAGAAGCATTCTGTGAAACTTCTTTCTGATCTGAGCATTCAGCTAACAGAGTTAAACCATACTTTTGATTGAGCAGTTTTGAAACACTCTGTCTGTAGAAAATGCAACTGGACATTCGTAGCGTTAAGTGGGTAATATTGGAAAAAAGAATATGTTCAAATATAAACTACACAGAAGCATTGTATGAAACTTCTTTCTGTTCTGTGCATTCAACTAACAGAGTTGAACCTTACTTTTGATTGAGCCTTTCTGAAACACTCTTTCTGTAGAATCTGCAATTGGACATTCTGAGCGCTAAGAAGCCTATATTGGGAAAAATAATATCTTCAAATAAAAACCACACAGAAGCATTGTGTGAAACTTATTTCTGATATGTTCATTAAGCTAACAGAGTTAAACCATACTTTTGATTGCGCAGTTCTGAACACTCTTTCTGTAGAAAATGCAAGTGGACATTCGGAGCGCTAAGAGGGTAATAGTGGAAAAAGGAATATATTCAAATATAAACTACACAGTATCATTCTGTGAAAATTCTTCCTGTTCTGTGCATTCAACTAACAGAGTTGAACCTTACTTTTGATTGAGCCGTTCAGAAACACTCTTTCTGTAGAAACTGCAATTGGACATGCTAAGCGCTAAGAGGCCTACATTGGGAAAAAGAATATCTTCAAATAAAAACTACACAGATGCATTCTGTGAAACTTATTTCTGATCTGTAAATTCAGTTAACAGAGATAAAACATATTTTTGATTGAGCAGTTATGAAACACTCTTTTTGTAGAAAATGCAAGTGGAGATTCGGAGCGCTAAGAGGGTAATAGTGGAAAAAGGAATGTCTTCAAATATAAACTACACAGAATCATTCGGTGAAACTTCTTTCTGATCTGTGCATTCAGCTAACAGAGTTAAACCATACTTTTGATTGAGCAGATCTGAACACTCTTGCTGTTGAAAATGCAACTGGACATTTGGAGCGCTAAGAGCGTAGTAGTGGAAAAAGGAATATATTCAAATATGAACTACACAGAAGCATTCTGTGAAACTTCTTTCTGATCTGAGCATACAGCTAACAGAGTTAAACCATACTTTTGATTGAGCAGGTTTGAAACACTCTGTCTGTAGAAAATGCAACTGGACATTCGTAGCGCTAAGTGGGTAATAGTGGAAAAGAGAATATGTTCAAATATAAACTACACAGAATCATTGTATGAAACTTCTTTCTGTTCTGTGCATTCAACTAACAGAGTTGAACCTTACTTTTGATTGAGCCTTTCTGAAACACTCTTTCTGTAGAAACTGCAATTGGACATTCTGAGCGCTAAGAGGCCTATATTGGGAAAAAGAATGTCTACAAATAAAAACTACACAGAAGAATTGTGTGAAACTTCTTTCTGTTCAGTTTGTTCAACTAAAAGACTTGAACCTTAGTTTTGATTGAGCCGTTCTGAAACACTCTTTCTGTAGAAAATGCAAGTGGAGATTCGGAGCGCTAAGAGGTTAATAGTGGAAAAAGGAATGTCTCCAAATATAAACTACACAGAATCATTCTGTGAAACTTCTTTCTGAACTGTGCATTCAGCTAACAGAGTTAAAACATACTTTTGATTGAGCAGATCTGAACACTCTTTCTGTAGAAAATGCAACTGGACATTTGGAGCGCTAAGAGAGTAGTAGTGGAAAAAGGAATATATTCAAATATAAACTACACAGAAGCATTCTGTGAAACTTCTTTCTGATCTGAGCATTCAGCTAACAGAGTTAAACCATACTTTTGATTGAGCAGTTTTGAAACACTCTGTCTGTAGAAAATGCAACTGGACATTCGTATAGCTAAGTGGGTAATAGTGGAAAAAAGAATATGTTCAAATATAAACTACACAGAAGCATTGTATGAAACTTCTTTCTGTTCTGTGCTTTCAACTAACAGAGTTGAACCTTACTTTTCATTGAGCCTTTCTGAAACACTCTTTCTGTAGAAACTGCAATTGGACATTCTGAGCGCTAAGAGGCCTATATTGGGAAAAATAATAACTTCAAATAAAAACTACACAGAAGCATTGTGTGAAACTTATTTCTGATATGTTCATTAAGCTAACAGAGTTAAAACATACTTTTGATTGCGCAGTTCTGAACACTCTTTCTGTAGAAAATGCAAGTGGACATTCGGAGCGCTAAGAGGGTAATAGTGGAAAAAGTAATATATTCAAATATAAACTACACAGTAGCATTCTGTGAAAACACTTTCTGTTCTGTGCATTCAGCTAACAGAATTGAACCTTACTTTTGATTGAGCCGTTGTGAAACACTCTTTCTGTAGTAACTGCAATTGGACATGCTAAGCGCTAAGAGGCCTACATTGGGAAAAAGAATATCTTCAAATAAAAACTACACAGATGCATTCTGTGAAACTTATTTCTGATCTGTAAATTCAGTTAACAGAGATAAAACATATTTTTGATTGAGCAGTTATGAAACACTCTTTTTGTAGAAAATGCAAGTGGAGATTCGGAGCGCTAAGAGGGTAATAGTGGAAAAAGGAATGTCTTCAAATATAAACTACACAGAATCATTCGGTGAAAGTTCTTTCTGATCTGTGCATTCAGCTAACAGAGTTAAACCATACTTTTGATTGAGCCGATCTGAACACTCTTTCTGTTGAAAATGCAACTGGACATTTGGAGCGCTAAGAGCGTAGTAGTGGAAAAAGGAATATATTCAAATATAAACTACACAGAAGCATTCTGTGAAACTTCTTTCTGATCTGAGCATTCAGCTAACAGAGTTAAACCATACTTTTGATTGAGCAGTTTTGAAACACTCTGTCTGTAGAAAATGCAACTGGACCTTCGTAGCGCTAAGTGGGTAATAGTGGAAAAAGAATATGTTCAAATATAAACTACACAGAAGCATTGTATGAAACTTCTTTCTGTTCTGTGCATTCAACTAACAGAGTTGAACCTTACTTTTGATTGAGCCTTTCTGAAACACTCTTTCTGTAGAAACTGCAGTTGGACATTCTGAGTGCTAAGAGGCCTATATTGGGAAAAATAATATCTTCAAATAAAAACTACACAGAAGCATTGTGTGAAACTTATTTCTGATATGTTCATTAAGCTAACAGAGTTAAACCATACTTTTGATTGCGCAGTTCTGAACACTCTTTCTGTAGAAAATGCAAGTGGACATTCGGAGCGCTAAGAGGGTAATAGTGGAAAAAGGAATATATTCAAATATAAACTACACAGTAGCATTCTGTGAAAATTCTTTCTGTTCTGTGCATTCAACTAACAGAGTTGAACCTTACTTTTGATTGAGCCGTTCTGAAACACTCTTTCTGTAGAAACTGCAATTGGACATGCTAAGCGCTAAGAGGCCTACATTGGGAAAAAGAATATCTTCAAATAAAAACTACGCAGATGCATTCTGTGAAACTTATTTCTGATCTGTAAATTCAGTTAACAGAGATAAAACATATTTTTGATTGAGCAGTTATGAAACACTCTTTTTGTAGAAAATGCAAGTGGAGATTCGGAGCGATAAGAGGGTAATAGTGGAAAAAGGAATGTCTTCAAATATAAACTACACAGAATCATTCGGTGAAACTTCTTTCTGATCTGTGCATTCAGCTAACAGAGTTAAGCCATACTTTTGATTGAGCAGATCTGAACACTCTTTCTGTAGAAAATGCAACTGGACATTTGGAGCGCTAAGAGCATAGTAGTGGAAAAAGGAATATATTCAAATATAAACTACACAGAAGCATTCTGTGAAACTTCTTTCTGATCTGAGCATTCAGCTAACAGAGTTAAACCATACTTTTGATTGAGCAGTTTTGAAACACTCTGTCTGTAGAAAATGCAACTGCACATTCGTAGCGCTAAGTGGGTAATAGAGGAAAAAAGAATATGTTCAAATATAAACTACACAGAAGCATTGTATGAAACTTCTTTCTGTTCTGTGCATTCAACTAACAGAGTTGAACCTTACTTTTGATTTAGCCGTTCTGAAACACTCTTTCTGTAGAAACTGCAATTGGACATTCTGAGCGCTAAGAGGCCTATATTGGGAAAAAGAATGTCTACAAATAAAAACTACACAGAAGAATTGTGTGAAACTTCTTTCTGTTCTGTTTGTTCAACTAAAAGAGTTGAACCTTAGTTTTGATTGAGCCGTTCTGAAACACTCTTTCTGTAGAAAATGCAAGTGGAGATTCGGAGCGCTAAGAGGGTAATAGTGGAAAAAGGAATGTCTCCAAATATAAACTACACAGAATCATTCTGTGAAACTTCTTTCTGATCTGTGCATTCAGCTAACAGAGTTAAACCATACTTTTGATTGAGCAGAGCTGAACACTCTTTCTGTAGAAAATGCAACTGGACATTTGGAGCGCTAAGAGAGTAGTAGTGGAAAAAGGAATATATTCAAATATAAACTACACAGAAGCATTCTGTGAAACTTCTTTCTGATCTGAGCATTCAGCTAACAGAGTTAAACCATACTTTTGATTGAGCAGTTTTGAAACACTCTGTCTGTAGAAAATGCAACTGGACATTCGTAGCGCTAAGTGGGTAATAGTGGAAAAAAGAATATGTTCAAATATAAACTACACAGAAGCATTGTATGAAACTTCTTTCTGTTCTGTGCATTCAACTAACAGAGTTGAACCTTACTTTTGATTGAGCCTTTCTGAAACACTCTTTCTGTAGAAACTGCAATTGGACATTCTGAGCGCTAAGAGGCCTATATTGGGAAAAATAATATCTTCAAATAAAAACTACACAGAAGCATTGTGTGAAACTTATTTCTGATAAGTTCATTAAGCTAACAGAGTTAAACCATACTTTTGATTGCACAGTTCTGAACACTCTTTCTGTAGAAAATGCAAGTGGACATTCGGAGGGCTAAGAGGGTAATAGTGGAAAAAGGAATATATTCAAATATAAACTACACAGTAGCATTCTGTGAAAATTCTTTCTGTTCTGTGCATTCAACTAACAGAGTTGAAGCTTACTTTTGATTGAGCCGTTCTGAAGCACTCTTTCTGTATAAACTGCAATTGGACATGCTAAGCGCTAAGAGGCCTACATTGGGAAAAAGAATATCTTCAAATAAAAACTACACAGATGCATTCTGTGAAACTTATTTCTGATCTGTAAATTCAGTTAACAGAGATAAAACATATTTTTGATTGAGAAGTTATGAAACACTCTTTTTGTAGAAAATGCAAGTGGAGATTCGGAGCGCTAAGAGGGTCATAGTGGAAAAAGGAATGTCTTCAAATATAAACTACACGGAATCATTCGGTGAAACTTCTTTCTGATCTGTGCATTCAGCTAACAGAGTTAAACCATACTTTTGATTGAGCAGATCTGAACACTCTTTCTGTAGAAAATGCAACTGGACATTTGGAGCGCTAAGAGCGTAGTAGTGGAAAAAGGAATATATTCAAATATAAACTACACAGAAGCATTCTGTGAAACTTCTTTCTGATCTGAGCATTCAGCTAACAGAGTTAAACCATACTTTTGATTGAGCAGTTTTGAAACACTCTGTCTGTAGAAAATGCAACTGGACATTCGTAGCGCTAAGTGGTTAATAGAGGAAAAAATAATATGTTCAAATATAAACTACACAGAAGCATTGTATGAAACTTCTTTCTGTTCTGTGCATTCAAATAACAGAGTTGAACCTTACTTTTGATTGAGCCGTTCTGAAACACTCTTTCTGTAGAAACTGCAATTGGACATTCTGAGCGCTAAGAGGCCTATATTGGGAAAAAGAATGTCTACAAATAAAAACTACACGGAAGAATTGTGTGAAACTTCTTTCTGTTCTGTTTGTTCAACTAAAGGAGTTGAACCTTAGTTTTGATTGAGCCGTTCTGAAACACTCTTTCTGTAGAAAATGCAAGTGGAGATTCGGAGCGCTAAGAGGGTAATAGTGGAAAATGGAATGTCTCCAAATATAAACTACACAGAATCATTCTGTGAAACTTCTTTCTGATCTGTGCATTCAGCTAACAGAGTTAAACCATACTTTTGATTGAGCAGATCTGAACACTCTTTCTGTAGAAAATGCAACTGGACATTTGGAGCGCTAAGAGCGTAGTAGTGGAAAAAGGAATATATTCAAATATAAACTACACAGAAGCATTCTGTGAAACTTCTTTCTGATCTGAGCATTCAGCTAACAGAGTTAAACCATACTTTTGATTGAGCAGTTTTGAAACACTCTGTCTGTAGAAAATGCAACTGGACATTCGTAGCGCTAAGTGGGTAATAGTGGAAAAAAGAATATGTTCAAATATAAACTACACAGAAGCATTGTATGAAACTTCTTTCTGTTCTGTGCATTCAACTAACAGAGTTGAACCTTACTTTTGATTGAGCCTTTCTGAAACACTCTTTCTGTAGAAACTGCAATTGGACATTCTGAGCGCTAAGAGGCCTATATTGGGAAAAATAATATCTTCAAATAAAAACTACACAGAAGCATTGTGTGAAACTTATTTCTGATATGTTCATTAAGCTAACAGAGTTAAACCATACTTTTGATTGAGCAGTTCTGAACAGGCTTTCTGTAGAAAATGCAAGTGGACATTCGGAGCACTAAGAGGGTAATAGTGGAAAAAGGAATATATTCAAATATAAACTACACAGTAGCATTCTGTGAAAATTCTTTCTGTTCTGTGCATTCAACTAACAGAGTTGAACCTTACTTTTGATTGAGCCGTTCTGAAACACTCTTTCTGTAGAAACTGCAATTAGACATGCTAAGCGCTAAGAGGCCTACATTGGGAAAAAGAATATCTTCAAATAAAAACTACACAGATGCATTCTGTGAAAGTTATTTCTGATCTGTAAATTCAGTTAACAGAGATAAAACATATTTTTGATTGAGCAGTTATGAAACACTCTTTTTGTAGAAAATGCAAGTGGAGATTCGGAGCGCTAAGAGGGTAATAGTGGAAAAAGGAATGTCTTCAAATATAAACTACACAGAATCATTCGGTGAAACTTCTTTCTGATCTGTGCATTCAGCTAACAGAGTTAAGCCATACTTTTGATTGAGCAGATCTGAACACTCTTTCTGTAGAAAATGCAACTGGACATTTGGAGCGCTAAGAGCATAGTAGTGGAAAAAGGAATATATTCAAATATAAACTACACAGAAGCATTCTGTGAAACTTCTTTCTGATCTGAGCATTCAGCTAACAGAGTTAAACCATACTTTTGATTGAGCAGTTTTGAAACACTCTGTCTGTAGAAAATGCAACTGGACATTCGTAGCGCTAAGTGGGTAATAGAGGAAAAAAGAATATGTTCAAATATAAACTACACAGAAGCATTGTATGAAACTTCTTTCTGTTCTGTGCATTCAACTAACAGAGTTGAACCTTACTTTTGATTTAGCCGTTCTGAAACACTCTTTCTGTAGAAACTGCAATTCGACATTCTGAGCGCTAAGAGGCCTATATTGGGAAAAAGAATGTCTACAAATAAAAACTACACAGAAGAATTGTGTGAAACTTCTTTCTGTTCTGTTTGTTCAACTAAAAGAGTTGAACCTTAGTTTTGATTGAGCCGTTCTGAAACACTCTTTCTGTAGAAAATGCAAGTGGAGATTCGGAGCGCTAAGAGGGTAATAGTGGAAAAAGGAATGTCTCCAAATATAAACTACACAGAATCATTCTGTGAAACTTCTTTCTGATCTGTGCATTCAGCTAACAGAGTTAAACCATACTTTTGATTGAGCAGAGCTGAACACTCTTTCTGTAGAAAATGCAACTGGACATTTGGAGCGCTAAGAGAGTAGTAGTGGAAAAAGGAATATATTCAAATATAAACTACACAGAAGCATTCTGTGAAACTTCTTTCTGATCTGAGCATTCAGCTAACAGAGTTAAACCATACTTTTGATTGAGCAGTTTTGAAACACTCTGTCTGTAGAAAATGCAACTGGACATTCGTAGCGCTAAGTGGGTAATAGTGGAAAAAAGAATATGTTCAAATATAAACTACACAGAAGCATTGTATGAAACTTCTTTCTGTTCTGTGCATTCAACTAACAGAGTTGAACCTTACTTTTGATTGAGCCTTTCTGAAACACTCTTTCTGTAGAAACTGCAATTGGACATTCTGAGCGCTAAGAGGCCTATATTGGGAAAAATAATATCTTCAAATAAAAACTACACAGAAGCATTGTGTGAAACTTATTTCTGATAAGTTCATTAAGCTAACAGAGTTAAACCATACTTTTGATTGCGCAGTTCTGAACACTCTTTCTGTAGAAAATGCAAGTGGACATTCGGAGGGCTAAGAGGGTAATAGTGGAAAAAGGAATATATTCAAATATAAACTACACAGTAGCATTCTGTGAAAATTCTTTCTGGTCTGTGCATTCAACTAACAGAGTTGAAGCTTACTTTTGATTGAGCCGTTCTGAAACACTCTTTCTGTATAAACTGCAATTGGACATGCTAAGCGCTAAGAGGCCTACATTGGGAAAAAGAATATCTTCAAATAAAAACTACACAGATGCATTCTGTGAAACTTATTTCTGATCTGTAAATTCAGTTAACAGAGATAAAACATATTTTTGATTGAGAAGTTATGAAACACTCTTTTTGTAGAAAATGCAAGTGGAGATTCGGAGCGCTAACAGGGTCATAGTGGAAAAAGGAATGTCTTCAAATATAAACTACACGGAATCATTCGGTGAAACTTCTTTCTGATCTGTGCATTCAGCTAACAGAGTTAAACCATACTTTTGATTGAGCAGATCTGAACACTCTTTCTGTAGAAAATGCAACTGGACATTTGGAGCGCTAAGAGCGTAGTAGTGGAAAAAGGAATATATTCAAATATAAACTACACAGAAGCATTCTGTGAAACTTCTTTCTGATCTGAGCATTCAGCTAACAGAGTTAAACCATACTTTTGATTGAGCAGTTTTGAAACACTCTGTCTGTAGAAAATGCAACTGGACATTTGTAGCGCTAAGTGGGTAATAGAGGAAAAAATAATATGTTCAAATATAAACTACACAGAAGCATTCTATGAAACTTCTTTCTGTTCTGTGCATTCAAATAACAGAGTTGAACCTTACTTTTGATTGAGCCGTTCTGAAACACTCTTTCTGTAGAAACTGCAATTGGACATTCTGAGCGCTAAGAGGCCTATATTGGGAAAAAGAATGTCTACAAATAAAAACTACACGGAATAATTGTGTGAAACTTCTTTCTGTTCTGTTTGTTCAACTAAAGGAGTTGAACCTTAGTTTTGATTGAGCCGTTCTGAAACACTCTTTCTGTAGAAAATGCAAGTGGAGATTCGGAGCGCTAAGAGGGTAATAGTGGAAAAAGGAATGTCTCCAAATATAAACTACACAGAATCATTCTGTGAAACTTCTTTCTGATCTGTGCATTCAGCTAACAGAGTTAAACCATACTTTGATTGAGCAGATCTGAACACTCTTTCTGTAGAAAATGCAACTGGACATTTGGAGCGCTAAGAGAGTAGTAGTGGAAAAAGGAATATATTCAAATATAAACTACACAGAAGCATTCTGTGAAACTTCTTTCTGATCTGAGCATTCAGCTAACAGAGTTAAACCATACTTTTGATTGAGCAGTTTTGAAACACTCTGTCTGTAGAAAATGCAACTGGACATTCGTAGCGCTAAGTGGGTAATAGTGGAAAAAAGAATATGTTCAAATATAAACTACACAGAAGCATTGTATGAAACTTCTTTCTGTTCTGTGCATTCAACTAACAGAGTTGAACCTTACTTTTGATTGAGCCTTTCTGAAACACTCTTTCTGTAGAAACTGCAATTGGACATTCTGAGCGCTAAGAGGCCTATATTGGGAAAAATAATATCTTCAAATAAAAACTACACAGAAGCATTGTGTGAAACTTATTTCTGATATGTTCATTAAGCTAACAGAGTTAAACCATACTTTTGATTGAGCAGTTCTGAACAGGCTTTCTGTAGAAAATGCAAGTGGACATTCGGAGCACTAAGAGGGTAATAGTGGAAAAAGGAATATATTCAAATATAAACTACACAGTAGCATTCTGTGAAAATTCTTTCTGTTCTGTGCATTCAACTAACAGAGTTGAACCTTACTTTTGATTGAGCCGTTCTGAAACACTCTTTCTGTAGAAACTGCAATTAGACATGCTAAGCGCTAAGAGGCCTACATTGGGAAAAAGAATATCTTCAAATAAAAACTACACAGATGCATTCTGTGAAACTTATTTCTGATCTGTAAATTCAGTTAACAGAGATAAAACATATTTTTGATTGAGCAGTTATGAAACACTCTTTTTGTAGAAAATGCAAGTGGAGATTCGGAGCGCTAAGAGGGTCATAGTGGAAAAAGGAATGTCTTCAAATATAAACTACACGGAATCATTCGGTGAAACTTCTTTCTGATCTGTGCATTCAGCTAACAGAGTTAAACCATACTTTTGATTGAGCAGATCTGAACACTCTTTCTGTAGAAAATGCAACTGGACATTTGGAGCGCTAAGAGCGTAGTAGTGGAAAAAGGAATATATTCAAATATAAACTACACAGAAGCATTCTGTGAAACTTCTTTCTGATCTGAGCATTCAGCTAACAGAGTTAAACCATACTTTTGATTGAGCAGTTTTGAAACACTCTGTCTGTAGAAAATGCAACTGGACATTCGTAGCGCTAAGTGGGTAATAGTGGAAAAAAGAATATGTTCAAATATAAACTACACAGAAGCATTGTATGAAACTTCTTTCTGTTCTGTGCATTCAACTAACAGAGTTGAACCTTACTTTTGATTGAGCCGTTCTGAAACACTCTTTCTGTAGAAAGTGCAATTGGACATTCTGAGCGCTAAGAGGCCTATATTGGGAAAAAGAATGTCTACAAATAAAAACTACACAGAAGAATTGTGTGAAACTTCTTTCTGTTCTGTTTGATCAACTAAAAGAGTTGAACCTTAGTTTTGATTGAGCCGTTCTGAAACACTCTTTCTGTAGAAAATGCAAGTGGAGATTCGGAGCGCTAAGAGGGTAATAGTGGAAAAAGGAATGTCTCCAAATATAAACTACACAGAATCATTCTGTGAAACTTCTTTCTGATCTGTGCATTCAGCTAACAGAGTTAAACCATACTTTTGATTGAGCAGATCTGAACTCTCTTCCTGTAGTAAATGCAACTGGACATTTGGAGCGCTAAGAGAGTAGTAGTGGAAAAAGGAATATATTCAAATATAAACTACACAGAAGCATTCTGTGAAACTTCTTTCTGATCTGAGCATTCAGCTAACAGAGTTAAACCATACTTTTGATTGAGCAGTTTTGAAACACTCTGTAGAAAATGCAACTGGACATTCGTAGCGCTAAGTGGGTAATAGTGGAAAAAAGAATATGTTCAAATATAAACTACACAGAAGCATTGTATGAAACTACTTTCTGTTCTGTGCATTCAACTAACAGAGTTGAACCTTACTTTTGATTGAGCCGTTCTGAAACACTCTTTCTGTAGAAACTGCAATTGGACATTCTGAGCGCTAAGAGGCCTATATTGGGAAAAAGAATGTCTACAAATAAAAACTACAAAGAAGAATTGTGTGAAACTTCTTTCTGTTCTGTTTGTTCAACTAAAAGAGTTGAAACTTAGTTTTGATTGAGCCGTTCTGAAACACTGTTTCTGTAGAAAATGCAAGTGGAGATACAGAGCGCTAAGAGGGTAATAGTGGAAAAAGGAATGTCTCCAAATATAAACTACACAGAATCATTCTGTGAAACTTTTTTCTGATCTGTGCATTCAGCTAACAGAGTTAAACCATACTTTTGATTGAGCAGATCTGAACACACTTTCTGTAGAAAATGCAACTGGACATTTGGAGCGCTAAGAGAGTAGTAGTGGAAAAAGGAATATATTCAAATATAAACTACACAGAAGCATTCTGTGAAACTTCTTTCTGATCTGAGCATTCAGCTAACAGAGTTAAACCATACTTTTCCTTGAGCAGTTTTGAGACACTCTGTCTGTAGAAAATGCAACTGGACATTCGTAGCGCTAAGTGGGTAATAGTGGAAAAAATAGTATGTTCAAATATAAACTACACAGAAGCATTGTATGAAACTTCTTTCTGTTCTGTGCATTCAACTAACAGAGTTGAACCTTACTTTGATTGAGCCTTTCTGAAACACTCTTTCTGTAGAAACTGCAATTGGACATTCTGAGCGCTAAGAGGCCTCTATTGGGAAAAAAAATATCTTCAAATAAAAACTACACAGAAGCATTGTGTGAAACTTATTTCTGATATGTTCATTAAGCTAACAGAGTTAAACCATACTTTTGATTGCGCAGTTCTGAACACTCTTTCTGTAGAAAATGCAAGTGGACATTCGGAGCGCTAAGAGGGTAATAGTGGAAAAAGGAATATATTCAAATATAAACTACACAGTAGCATTCTGTGAAAATACTTTCTGTTCTGTGCATTCAACTAACAGAGTTGAACCTTACTTTTGATTGAGCCGTTCTGAAACACTCTTTCTGTAGAAACTGCAATTGGACATGCTAAGCGCTAAGAGGCCTACATTGGGAAAAAGAATATCTTCAAATAAAAACTACACAGATGCACTCTGTGAAACTTATTTCTGATCTGTAAATTCAGTTAACAGAGATAAAACATAATTTTCATTGAGCACTTATGAAACACTCTTTTTGTAGAAAATGCAAGTGGAGATTCGGAGCGCTAAGAGGGTCATAGTGGAAAAAGGAATGTCTTCAAATATAAACTACACAGAATCATTCGGTGAAACTTCTTTCTGATCTGTGCGTTCAGCTAAAAGAGTTAAACCATACTTTTGATTGAGCAGATCTGAACACTCTTTCTGTTGAAAATGCAACTGGACATTTGGAGCGCTAAGAGCGTAGTAGTGGAAAAAGGAATATATTCAAATATAAACTACACAGAAGCATTCTGTGAAACTTCTTTCTGATCTGAGCATTCAGCTAACAGAGTTAAACCATACTTTTGATTGAGCAGTTTTGAAACACTCTGTCTGTAGAAAATGCAACTGGACATTCGTAGCGCTAAGTGGGTAATAGTGGAAAAAAGAATATGTTCAAATATAAACTACACAGAAGCATTGTATGAAACTTCTTTCTGTTCTGTGCATTCAACTAACAGAGTTGAACCTTACTTTTGATTGAGCCGTTCTGAAACACTCTTTCTGTAGAAACTGCAATTGGACATTCTGAGCGCTAAGAGGCCTATATTGGGAAAAAGAATGTCTACAAATAAAAACTACACAAAAGAATTGTGTGAAAATTCTTTCTGTTCTGTTTGTTCTACTAAAAGAGTTGAACCTTAGTTTTGATTGAGCCGTTCTGAAACACTCTTTCTGTAGAAAATGCAAGTGGAGATTCGGAGCGCTAAGAGGGTAATAGTGGAAAAAGGAATGTCTCCAAATATAAACTACACAGAATCATTCTGTGAAACTTCTTTCTGATCTGTGCATTCAGCTAACAGAGTTAAACCATACTTTTGATTGAGCAGATCTGAACACTCTTTCTGTAGAAAATGCAACTGGACATTTGGAGCGCTAAGAGAGTAGTAGTGGAAAAAGGAATATATTCAAATATAAACTACACAGAAGCATTCTGTGAAACTTCTTTCTGATCTGAGCATTCAGCTAACAGAGTTAAACCATACTTTTGATTGAGCAGTTTTGAAACACTCTGTCTGTAGAAAATGCAACTGGACATTCGTAGCGCTAAGTGGGTAATAGTGGAAAAAAGAATATGTTCAAATATAAACTACACAGAAGCATTGTATGAAACTTCTTTCTGTTCTGTGCATTCAACTAACAGAGTTGAACCTTACTTTTGATTGAGCCTTTCTGAAACACTCTTTCTGTAGGAACTGCAATTGGACATTCTGAGCGCTAAGAGGCCTCTATTGGGAAAAATAATATCTTCAAATAAAAACCACACAGAAGCATTGTGTGAAACTTATTTCTGATATGTTCATTAAGCTAACAGAGTTAAACCATACTTTTGATTGCGCAGTTCTGAACACTCTTTCTGTAGAAAATGCAAGTGGACATTCGGAGCGCTAACAGGGTAATAGTGGAAAAAGGAATATATTCAAATATAAACTACACAGTAGCATTCTGTGAAAATTCTTTCTGTTCTGTGCATTCAACTAACAGAGTTGAACCTTACTTTTGATTGAGCCGTTCTGAAACACTCTTTCTGTAGAAACTGCAATTGGACATGCTAAGCGCTAAGAGGCCTACATTGGGAAAAAGAATATCTTCAAATAAAAACTACACAGATGCATTCTGTGAAACTTATTTCTGATCTGTAAATTCAGTTAACAGAGATAAAACATATTTTTGATTGAGCAGTTATGAAACACTCTTTTTGTAGAAAATGCAAGTGGAGATTCGGAGCGCTAAGAGGGTAATAGTGGAAAAAGGAATGTCTTCAAATATAAACTACACAGAATCATTCGGTGAAACTTCTTTCTGATCTGTGCATTCAGCTAACAGGGTTAAACCATACTTTTGATTGAGCAGATCTGAACACTCTTGCTGTTGAAAATGCAACTGGACATTTGGAGCGCTAAGAGCGTAGTAGTGGAAAAAGGAATATATTCAAATATAAACTACACAGAAGCATTCTGTGAAACTTCTTTCTGATCTGAGCATACAGCTAACAGAGTTAAACCATACTTTTGATTGAGCAGGTTTGAAACACTCTGTCTGTAGAAAATGCAACTGGACATTCGCAGCGCTAAGTGGGTAATAGTGGAAAAGAGAATATGTTCAAATATAAACTACACAGAATCATTGTATGAAACTTCTTTCTGTTCTGTGCATTCAACTAACAGAGTTGAACCTTACTTTTGATTGAGCCTTTCTGAAACACTCTTTCTGTAGAAACTGCAATTGGACATTCTGAGCGCTAAGAGGACTATATTGGGAAAAAGAATGTCTACAAATAAAAACTACACAGAAGAATTGTGTGAAACTTCTTTCTGTTCAGTTTGTTCAACTAAAAGACTTGAACCTTAGTTTTGATTGAGCCGTTCTGAAACACTCTTTCTGTAGAAAATGCAAGTGGAGATTCGATGCGCTAAGAGGTTAATAGTGGAAAAAGGAATGTCTCCAAATATAAACTACACAGAATCATTCTGTGAAACTTCTTTCTGATCTGTGCATTCAGCTAACAGAGTTAAACCATACTTTTGATTGAGCAGATCTGAACACTCTTTCTGTAGAAAATGCAACTGGACATTTGGAGCGCTAAGAGAGTAGTAGTGGAAAAAGGAATATATTCAAATATAAACTACACAGAAGCATTCTGTGAAACTTCTTTCTGATCTGAGCATTCAGCTAACAGAGTTAAACCATACTTTTGATTGAGCAGTTTTGAAACACTCTGTCTGTAGAAAATGCAACTGGACATTCGTAGCGCTAAGTGGGTAATAGTGGAAAAAAGAATATGTTCAAATATAAACTACACAGAAGCATTGTATGAAACTTCTTTCTGTTCTGTGCATTCAACTAACAGAGTTGAACCTTACTTTTGATTGAGCCTTTCTGAAACACTCTTTCTGTAGAAACTGCAATTGGACATTCTGAGCGCTAAGAGGCCTATATTGGGAAAAATAATATCTTCAAATAAAAACTACACAGAAGCATTGTGTGAAACTTATTTCTGATATGTTCATTAAGCTAACAGAGTTAAACCATACTTTTGATTGAGCAGTTCTGAACAGGCTTTCTGTAGAAAATGCAAGTGGACATTCGGAGCACTAAGAGGGTAATAGTGGAAAAAGGAATATATTCAAATATAAACTACACAGTAGCATTCTGTGAAAATTCTTTCTGTTCTGTGCATTCAACTAACAGAGTTGAACCTTACTTTTGATTGAGCCGTTCTGAAACACTCTTTCTGTAGAAACTGCAATTAGACATGCTAAGCGCTAAGAGGCCTACATTGGGAAAAAGAATATCTTCAAATAAAAACTACACAGATGCATTCTGTGAAACATATTTCTGATCTGTAAATTCAGTTAACAGAGATAAAACATATTTTTGATTGAGCAGTTATGAAACACTCTTTTTGTAGAAAATGCAAGTGGAGATTCGGAGCGCTAAGAGGGTCATAGTGGAAAAAGGAATGTCTTCAAATATAAACTACACAGAATCATTCGGTGAAACTTCTTTCTGATCTGTGCATTCAGCTAACAGAGTTAAACCATACTTTTGATTGAGCAGATCTGAACACTCTTTCTGTAGAAAATGCAACTGGACATTTGGAGCGCTAAGAGCGTAGTAGTGGAAAAAGGAGTATATTCAAATATAAACTACACAGAAGCATTCTGTGAAACTTCTTTCTGATCTGAGCATTCAGCTAACAGAGTTAAACCATACTTTTGATTGAGCAGTTTTGAAACACTCTGTCTGTAGAAAATGCAACTGGACATTCGTAGCGCTAAGTGGGTAATAGTGGAAAAAAGAATATGTTCAAATATAAACTACACAGAAGCATTGTATGAAACTTCTTTCTGTTCTGTGCATTCAACTAACAGAGTTGAACCTTACTTTTGATTGAGCCGTTCTGAAACACTCTTTCTGTAGAAACTGCAATTGGACATTCTGAGCGCTAAGAGGCCTATATTGGGAAAAAAAATGTCTACAAATAAAAACTACACAGAAGAATTGTGTGAAACTTCTTTCTGTTCTGTTTGATCAACTAAAAGAGTTGAACCTTAGTTTTGATTGAGCCGTTCTGAAACACTCTTTCTGTAGAAAATGCAAGTGGAGATTCGGAGCGCTAAGAGGGTAATAGTGGAAAAAGGAATGTCTCCAAATATAAACTACACAGAATCATTCTGTGAAACTTCTTTCTGATCTGTGCATTCAGCTAACAGAGTTAAACCATACTTTTGATTGAGCAGATCTGAACTCTCTTCCTGTAGTAAATGCAACTGGACATTTGGAGCGCTAAGAGAGTAGTAGTGGAAAAAGGAATATATTCAAATATAAACTACACAGAAGCATTCTGTGAAACTTCTTTCTGATCTGAGCATTCAGCTAACAGAGTTAAACCATACTTTTGATTGAGCAGTTTTGAAACACTCTGTAGAAAATGCAACTGGACATTCGTAGCGCTAAGTGGGTAATAGTGGAAAAAAGAATATGTTCAAATATAAACTACACAGAAGCATTGTATGAAACTTCTTTCTGTTCTGTGCATTCAACTAACAGAGTTGAACCTTACTTTTGATTGAGCCGTTCTGAAACACTCTTTCTGTAGAAACTGCAATTGGACATTCTGAGCGCTAAGAGGCCTATATTGGGAAAAAGAATGTCTACAAATAAAAACTACAAAGAAGAATTGTGTGAAACTTCTTTCTGTTCTGTTTGTTCAACTAAAAGAGTTGAAACTTAGTTTTGATTGAGCCGTTCTGAAACACTGTTTCTGTAGAAAATGCAAGTGGAGATACAGAGCGCTAAGAGGGTTATAGTGGAAAAGGAATGTCTCCAAATATAAACTACACAGAATCATTCTGTGAAACTTTTTTCTGATCTGTGCATTCAGCTAACAGAGTTAAACCATACTTTTGATTGAGCAGATCTGAACACACTTTCTGTAGAAAATGCAACTGGACATTTGGAGCGCTAAGAGAGTAGTAGTGGAAAAAGGAATATATTCAAATATAAACTACACAGAAGCATTCTGTGAAACTTCTTTCTGATCTGAGCATTCAGCTAACAGAGTTAAACCATACTTTTCCTTGAGCAGTTTTGAGACACTCTGTCTGTAGAAAATGCAACTGGACATTCGTAGCGCTAAGTGGGTAATAGTGGAAAAAAGAGTATGTTCAAATATAAACTACACAGAAGCATTGTATGAAACTTCTTTCTGTTCTGTGCATTCAAATAACAGAGTTGAACCTTACTTTTGATTGAGCCTTTCTGAAACACTCTTTCTGTAGAAACTGCAATTGGACATTCTGAGCGCTAAGAAGCCTCTATTGGGAAAAATAATATCTTCAAATAAAAACTACACAGAAGCATTGTGTGAAACTTATTTCTGATATGTTCATTAAGCTAACAGAGTTAAACCATACTTTTGATTGCGCAGTTCTGAACACTCTTTCTGTAGAAAATGCAAGTGGACATTCGGAGCGCTAAGAGGGTAATAGTGGAAAAAGGAATATATTCAAATATAAACTACACAGTAGCATTCTGTGAAAATTCTTTCTGTTCTGTGCATTCAACTAACAGAGTTGAACCTTACTTTTGATTGAGCCGTTCTGAAACACTGTTTCTGTAGAAACGGCAATTGGACATTCTGAGCGCTAAGAGGCCTATATTGGGAAAAAGAATGTCTACAAATAAAAACTACACAGAAGAATTGTGTGAAACTTCTTTCTGTTCTGTTTGTTCAACTAAAAGAGTTGAACCTTAGTTTTGATTGAGACGTTCTGAAACACTCTTTCTGTAGAAACTGCAATTGGACATTCTGAGCGCTAAGAAGCCTCTATTGGGAAAAATAATATCTTCAAATAAAAACTACACAGAAGCATTGTGTGAAACTTATTTCTGATATGTTCATTAAGCTAACAGAGTTAAACCATACTTTTGATTGCGCAGTTCTGAACACTCTTTCTGTAGAAAATGCAAGTGGACATTCGGAGCGCTAAGAGGGTAATAGTGGAAAAAGGAATATATTCAAATATAAACTACACAGTAGCATTCTGTGAAAATTCTTTCTGTTCTGTGCATTCAACTAACAGAGTTGAACCTTACTTTTGATTGAGCCGTTCTGAAACACTCTTTCTGTAGAAACTGCAATTGGACATGCTAAGCGCTAAGAGGCCTACATTGGGAAAAAGAATATCTTCAAATAAAAACTACACAGATGCATTCTGTGAAACATATTTCTGATCTGTAAATTCAGTTAACAGAGATAAAACATATTTTTGATTGAGCAGTTATGAAAAACTCTTTTTGTAGAAAATGCAAGTGGAGATTCGGAGCGCTAAGAAGGTAATAGTGGAAAAAGGAATGTCTTCAAATATAAACTCCACAGAATCATTCGGTGAAACTTCTTTCTGATCTGTGCATTCAGCTAACAGAGTTAAACCATACTTTTGATTGAGCAGATCTGAACACTCTTTCTGTAGAAAATGCAACTGGACATTTTGAGCGCTAAGAGCGTAGTAGTGGAAAAATGAATATATTCAAATATAAACTACACAGAAGCATTCTGTGAAACTTCTTTCTGATCTGAGCATTCAGCTAACAGAGTTAAACCATACTTTTGATTGAGCAGTTTTGAAACACGCTGTCTGTAGAAAATGCAACTGGACATTCGTAGCGCTAAGTGGGTAATAGTGGAAAAAAGAATATGTTCAAATATAAACTACACAGAAACATTGTATGAAACTTTTTTCTGTTCTGTGCATTCAACTAACAGAGTTGAACCTTACTTTTGATTGAGCCGTTCTGAAACACTCTTTCTGTAGAAACTGCAATTGGACATTCTGAGCGCTAAGAGGCCTATATTGGGAAAAAGAATGTCTACAAATAAAAACTACACAGAAGAATTGTGTGAAACTTCTTTCTGTTCTGTTTGTTCAACTAAAAGAGTTGAACCTTAGTTTTGATTGAGCCGTTCTGAAACACTCTTTCTGTAGAAAATGCAAGTGGAGATTCGGAGCGCTAAGAGGGTAATAGTGGAAAAAGGAATGTCTCCAAATATAAACTACACAGAATCATTCTGTGAAAATTCTTTCTGATCTGTGCATTCAGCTAACAGAGTTAAACCATACTTTTGATTGAGCAGATCTGAACACTCTTTCTGTAGAAAATGCAACTGGACATTTGGAGCGGTAAGAGAGTAGTAGTGGAAAAAGGAATATATTCACATATAAACTACATAGAAGCATTCTGTGAAACTTCTTTCTGATCTGAGCATTCAGCTAACAGAGTTAAACCATACTTTTGATTGAGCAGTTTTGAAACACTCTGTCTGTAGAAAATGCAACTGGACATTCGTAGCGCTAAGTGGGTAATAGTGGAAAAAATAATATGTTCAAATATAAACTACACAGAAGCATTGTATGAAACTTCTTTCCGTTCTGTGCATTCAACTAACAGAGTTGAACCTTACTTTTGATTGAGCCTTTCTGAAACACTCTTTCTGTAGAAACTGCAATTGGACATTCTGAGCGCTAAGAGGCCTCTGTTGGGAAAAATAATATCTTCAAATAAAAACTACACAGAAGCATTGTGTGAAACTTATTTCTGATATGTTCATTAAGCTAACAGAGTTAAACCATACTTTTGATTGCGCAGTTCTGAACACTCTTTCTGTAGAAAATGCAAGTGGACATTCGGAGCGCTAAGAGGGTAATAGTGGAAAAAGGAATATATTCAAATATAAACTACACAGTAGCATTCTGTGAAAATTCTTTCTGTTCTGTGCATTCAACTAACAGAGGTGAACCTTACTTTTGATTGAGCCGTTCTGAAACACTCTTTCTGTAGAAACTGCAATTGGACATGCTAAGCGCTAAGAGGCCTACATTGGGAAAAAGAATATCTTCAAATAAAAACTACACAGATGCATTCTGTGAAAGTTATTTCTGATCTGTAAATTCAGTTAACAGAGATAAAACATATTTTTGATTGAGCCGTTATGAAACACTCTTTTTGTAGAAAATGCAAGTGGAGATTCGGAGCGCTAAGTGGGTAATAGTGGAAAAAGGAATGTCTTCAAATATAAACTCCACAGAATCATTCGGTGAAACTTCTTTCTGATCTGTGCATTCAGCTAACAGAGTTAAACCATACTTTTGATTGAGCAGATCTGAACACTCTTTCTGTTGAAAATGCAACTGGACATTTGGAGCGCTAAGAGCATAGTAGTGGAAAAAGGAATATATTCAAATATAAACTACACAGAAGCATTCTGTGAAATTTCTTTCTGATCTGAGCATTCAGCTAACAGAGTTAAACCATACTTTTGATTGAGCAGTTTTGAAACACTCTGTCTGTAGAAAATGCAACTGGACATTAGTAGCGCTAAGTGGGTAATAGTGGAAAAAATAATATGTTCAAATATAAACTACACAGAAGCATTGTATGAAACTTCTTTCTGTTCTGTGCATTCAACTAACAGAGTTGAACCTTACTTTTGATTGAGCCGTTCTGAAACACTGTTTCTGTAGAAACGGCAATTGGACATTCTGAGCGCTAAGAGGCCTATATTGGGAAAAAGAATGTCTACAAATAAAAACTACACAGAAGAATTGTGTGAAACTACTTTCTGTTCTGTTTGTTCAACTAAAAGAGTTGAACCTTAGTTTTGATTGAGACGTTCTGAAACACTCTTTCTGTAGAAAATGCAAGTGGAGATTCGGAGCGCTAAGAGGGTAATAGTGGAAAAAGGAATGTCTCCAAATATAAAGTACACAGAATCATTCTGTGAAACTTCTTTCTGATCTGTGCATTCAGATAACAGAGTTAAACCATACTTTTGATTGAGCAGATCTGAACACTCTTTCTGTAGAAAATGCAACTGGACATTTGGAGCACTAAGAGAGTAGTAGTGGAAAAAGGAATATATACAAATATAAACTACACAGAAGCATTCTGTGAAACTTCTTTCTGATCTCAGCATTCAGCTAACAGAGTTAAACCATACTTTTGATTGAGCAGTTTTGAAACACTCTGTCTGTAGAAAATGCAACTGGACATTCGTAGCGCTAAGTGGGTAATAGTGGAAAAAAGAATATGTTCAAATATAAACTACACAGAAGCATTGTATGAAACTTCTTTCTGTTCTGTGCATTCAACTAACAGAGTTGAACCTTACTTTTGATTGAGCCTGTCTGATACACTCTTTCTGTAGAAACTGCAATTGGACATTCTGAGCCCTAAGAGGCCTATATTGGAAAAAATAATAGCTTCAAATAAAAACTACACAGAAGCATTGTGTGAAACTTATTTCTGATATGTTCATTAAGCTAACAGAGTTAAACCATACTTTTGATTGCGCAGTTCTGAACACTCTTTCTGTAGAAAATGCAAGTGGACATTCGGAGCGCTAAGAGGGTAATAGTGGAAAAAGGAATATATTCAAATATAAACTACACAGTAGCATTCTGTGAAAATTCTTTCTGTTCTGTGCATTCAACTAACAGAGTTGAACCTAACTTTTGATTGAGCCGTTCTGAAACACTCTTTCTGTAGAAACTGCAATTGGACATGCTAAGCGCTAAGAGGCCTACATTGGGAAAAAGAATATCTTCAAATAAAAACTACACAGATGCATTCTGTGAAACTTATTTCTGATCTGTAAATTCAGTTAACAGAGATAAAACATATTTTTGATTGAGCAGTTATGAAACACTCTTTTTGTAGAAAATGCAAGTGGAGATTCGGAGCGCTAAGAGGATAATAGTGGAAAAAGGACTGTCTTCAAATATAAACTCCACAGAATCATTCGGTGAAACTTCTTTCTGATCTGTGCATTCAGCTAACAGAGTTAAACCATACTTTTGATTGAGCAGATCTGAACACTCTTTCTGTAGAAAATGCAACTGGACATTTGGAGCGCTAAGAGCGTAGTAGTGGAAAAAGGAATATATTCAAATATAAACTACACAGAAACATTCTGTGAAACTTCTTTCTGATCTGAGCATTCAGCTAACAGAGTTAAACCATACTTTTGATTGAGCAGTTTTGAAACACGCTGTCTGTAGAAAATGCAACTGGACATTCGTAGCGCTAAGTGGGTAATAGTGGAAAAAAGAATATGTTCAAATATAAACTACACAGAAACATTGTATGAAACTTTTTTCTGTTCTGTGCATTCAACTAACAGAGTTGAACCTTACTTTTGATTGAGCCGTTCTGAAACACTCTTTCTGTAGAAACTGCAATTGGACATTCTGAGCGCTAAGAGGCCTATATTGGGAAAAAGAATGTCTACAAATAAAAACTACACAGAAGAATTGTGTGAAACTTCTTTCTGTTCTGTTTGTTCAACTAAAAGAGTTGAACCTTAGTTTTGATTGAGCCGTTCTGAAACACTCTTTCTGTAGAAAATGCAAGTGGAGATTCGGAGCGCTAAGAGGGTAATAGTGGAAAAAGGAATGTCTCCAAATATAAACTACACAGAATCATTCTGTGAAACTTCTTTCTGATCTGTGCATTCAGCTAACAGAGTTAAACCATACTTTTGATTGAGCAGATCTGAACACTCTTTCTGTAGAAAATGCAACTGGACATTTGGAGCGGTAAGAGAGTAGTAGTGGAAAAAGGAATATATTCACATATAAACTACATAGAAGCATTCTGTGAAACTTCTTTCTGATCTGAGCATTCAGCTAACAGAGTTAAACCATACTTTTGATTGAGCAGTTTTGAAACACTCTGTCTGTAGAAAATGCAACTGGACATTCGTAGCGCTAAGTGGGTAATAGTGGAAAAAATAATATGTTCAAATATAAACTACACAGAAGCATTGTATGAAACTTCTTTCCGTTCTGTGCATTCAACTAACAGAGTTGAACCTTACTTTTGATTGAGCCTTTCTGAAACACTCTTTCTGTAGAAACTGCAATTGGACATTCTGAGCGCTAAGAGGCCTCTGTTGGGAAAAATAATATCTTCAAATAAAAACTACACAGAAGCATTGTGTGAAACTTATTTCTGATATGTTCATTAAGCTAACAGAGTTAAACCATACTTTTGATTGCGCAGTTCTGAACACTCTTTCTGTAGAAAATGCAAGTGGACATTCGGAGCGCTAAGAGGGTAATAGTGGAAAAAGGAATATATTCAAATATAAACTACACAGTAGCATTCTGTGAAAATTCTTTCTCTTCTGTGCATTCAACTAACAGAGGTGAACCTTACTTTTGATTGAGCCGTTCTGAAACACTCTTTCTGTAGAAACTGCAATTGGACATGCTAAGCGCTAAGAGGCCTACATTGGGAAAAAGAATATCTTCAAATAAAAACTACACAGATGCATTCTGTGAAAGTTATTTCTGATCTGTAAATTCAGTTAACAGAGATAAAACATATTTTTGATTGAGCCGTTATGAAACACTCTTTTTGTAGAAAATGCAAGTGGAGATTCGGAGCGCTAAGTGGGTAATAGTGGAAAAAGGAATGTCTTCAAATATAAACTCCACAGAATCATTCGGTGAAACTTCTTTCTGATCTGTGCATTCAGCTAACAGAGTTAAACCATACTTTTGATTGAGCAGATCTGAACACTCTTTCTGTTGAAAATGCAACTGGACATTTGGAGCGCTAAGAGCATAGTAGTGGAAAAAGGAATATATTCAAATATAAACTACACAGAAGCATTCTGTGAAATTTCTTTCTGATCTGAGCATTCAGCTAACAGAGTTAAACCATACTTTTGATTGAGCAGTTTTGAAACACTCTGTCTGTAGAAAATGCAACTGGACATTAGTAGCGCTAAGTGGGTAATAGTGGAAAAAATAATATGTTCAAATATAAACTACACAGAAGCATTGTATGAAACTTCTTTCTGTTCTGTGCATTCAACTAACAGAGTTGAACCTTACTTTTGATTGAGCCGTTCTGAAACACTGTTTCTGTAGAAACGGCAATTGGACATTCTGAGCGCTAAGAGGCCTATATTGGGAAAAAGAATGTCTACAAATAAAAACTACACAGAAGAATTGTGTGAAACTACTTTCTGTTCTGTTTGTTCAACTAAAAGAGTTGAACCTTAGTTTTGATTGAGACGTTCTGAAACACTCTTTCTGTAGAAAATGCAAGTGGAGATTCGGAGCGCTAAGAGGGTAATAGTGGAAAAAGGAATGTCTCCAAATATAAAGTACACAGAATCATTCTGTGAAACTTCTTTCTGATCTGTGCATTCAGATAACAGAGTTAAACCATACTTTTGATTGAGCAGATCTGAACACTCTTTCTGTAGAAAATGCAACTGGACATTTGGAGCACTAAGAGAGTAGTAGTGGAAAAAGGAATATATACAAATATAAACTACACAGAAGCATTCTGTGAAACTTCTTTCTGATCTGAGCATTCAGCTAACAGAGTTAAACCATACTTTTGATTGAGCAGTTTTGAAACACTCTGTCTGTAGAAAATGCAACTGGACATTCGTAGCGCTAAGTGGGTAATAGTGGAAAAAAGAATATGTTCAAATATAAACTACACAGAAGCATTGTATGAAACTTCTTTCTGTTCTGTGCATTCAACTAACAGAGTTGAACCTTACTTTTGATTGAGCCTGTCTGATACACTCTTTCTGTAGAAACTGCAATTGGACATTCTGAGCCCTAAGAGGCCTATATTGGAAAAAATAATAGCTTCAAATAAAAACTACACAGAAGCATTGTGTGAAACTTATTTCTGATATGTTCATTAAGCTAACAGAGTTAAACCATACTTTTGATTGCGCAGTTCTGAACACTCTTTCTGTAGAAAATGCAAGTGGACATTCGGAGCGCTAAGAGGGTAATAGTGGAAAAAGGAATATATTCAAATATAAACTACACAGTAGCATTCTGTGAAAATTCTTTCTGTTCTGTGCATTCAACTAACAGAGTTGAACCTAACTTTTGATTGAGCCGTTCTGAAACACTCTTTCTGTAGAAACTGCAATTGGACATGCTAAGCGCTAAGAGGCCTACATTGGGAAAAAGAATATCTTCAAATAAAAACTACACAGATGCATTCTGTGAAACTTATTTCTGATCTGTAAATTCAGTTAACAGAGATAAAACATATTTTTGATTGAGCAGTTATGAAACACTCTTTTTGTAGAAAATGCAAGTGGAGATTCGGAGCGCTAAGAGGATAATAGTGGAAAAAGGACTGTCTTCAAATATAAACTCCACAGAATCATTCGGTGAAACTTCTTTCTGATCTGTGCATTCAGCTAACAGAGTTAAACCATACTTTTGATTGAGCAGATCTGAACACTCTTTCTGTAGAAAATGCAACTGGACATTTGGAGCGCTAAGAGCGTAGTAGTGGAAAAAGGAATATATTCAAATATAAACTACACAGAAACATTCTGTGAAACTTCTTTCTGATCTGAGCATTCAGCTAACAGAGTTAAACCATACTTTTGATTGAGCAGTTTTGAAACACTCTGTCTGTAGAAAATGCAACTGGACATTCGTAGCGCTAAGTGGGTAATAGTGGAAAAAAGAATATGTTCAAATATAAACTACACAGAAGCATTGTATGAAACTTCTTTCTGTTCTGTGCATTCAACTAACAGAGTTGAACCTTACTTTTGATTGAGCCGTTCTGAAACACTCTTTCTGTAGAAATTGCAATTGGACATTCTGAGCGCTAAGAGGCCAATATTGGGAAAAAGAATGTCTACAAATAAAAACTACACAGAAGAATTGTGTGAAACATCTTTCTGTTCTGTTTGTTCAACTAAAAGAGTTGAACCTTAGTTTTGATTGAGCCGTTCTGAAACACTCTTTCTGTAGAAAATGCAAGTGGAGATTCGGAGCGCTAAGAGGGTAATAGTGGAAAAAGGAATGTCTCCAAATATAAACTACACAGAATCATTCTGTGAAACTTATTTCTGATCTGTGCATTCAGCTAACAGAGTTAAACCATACTTTTGATTGAGCAGAGCTGAACACTCTTTCTGTACAAAATGCAACTGGACATTTGGAGCGCTAAGAGAGTAGTAGTGGAAAAAGGAATATATTCAAATATAAACTACACAGAAGCATTCTGTGAAACTTCTTTCTGATCTGAGCATTCAGCTAACAGAGTTAAACCATACTTTTGATTGAGCAGTTTTGAAACACTCTGTCTGTAGAAAATGCAACTGGACATTCGTAGCGCTAAGTGGGTAATAGTGGAAAAAAGAATATGTTCAAATATAAACTACACAGAAGCATTGTATGAAACTTCTTTCTGTTCTGTGCATTCAACTAACAGAGTTGAACCTTACTTTTGATTGAGCCGTTCTGAAACACTCTTTCTGTAGAAAGTGCAATTGGACATTCTGAGCGCTAAGAGGCCAATATTGGGAAAAAGAATGTCTACAAATAAAAACTACAAAGAAGAATTGTGTGAAACTTCTTTCTGTTCTGTTTGTTCAACTAAAAGAGTTGAACCTTAGTTTTGATTGAGCCGTTCTGAAACACTCTTTCTGTAGAAAATGCAAGTGGAGATTCGGAGCGCTAAGAGGGTAATAGTGGAAAAAGGAATGTCTCCAAATATAAACTACACAGAATCATTCTGTGAACCTTCTTTCTGATCTGTGCATTCAGCTAACAGAGTTAAACCATACTTTTGATTGAGCAGATCTGAACACTCTTTCTGTAGAAAATGCAACTGGACATTTGGAGCGCTAAGAGATTAGTAGTGGAAAAAGGAATATATTCAAATATAAACTACACAGAAGCATTCTGTGAAACTTCTCTCTGATCTGAGAATTCAGCTAACAGAGTTAAACCATACTTTTGATTGAGCAGTTTTGAAACACTCTGTCTGTAGAAAATGCAACTGGACATTCGTAGCGCTAAGTGGGTAATAGTGGAAAAAAGAATATGTTCAAATATAAACTACACAGAAGCATTGTATGAAACTTCTTTCTGTTCTGTGCATTCAACTAACAGAGTTGAACCTTACTTTGGATTGAGCCTTTCTGAAACACTCTTTCTGTAGAAACTGCAATTGGACATTCTGAGCGCTAAGAGGCCTCTATTGGGAAAAATAATATCTTCAAATAATAACTACACAGAAGCATTGTGTGAAACTTATTTCTGATATGTTCATTAAGCTAACAGAGTTAAACCATACTTTTGATTGCGCTGTTCTGAACACTCTTTCTGTAGAAAATGCAAGTGGACATTCGGAGCGCTAAGAGGGTAATAGTGGAAAAAGGAATATATTCAAATATAAACTACACAGTAGCATTCTGTGAAAATTCATTCTGTTCTGTGCATTCAACTAACAGAGTTGAACCTTACTTTTGATTGAGCCGTTCTGAAACACTCTTTCTGTAGAAACTGCAATTGGACATGCTAAGCGCTAAGAGGCCTACATTGGGAAAAAGAATATCTTCAAATAAAAACTACACAGATGCATTCTGTGAAACTTATTTCTGATCTGTAAATTCAGTTAACAGAGATAAAACATATTTTTGATTGAGCAGTTATGAAACACTCTTTTTGTAGAAAATGCAAGTGGAGATTCGGAGCGCTAAGAGGGTAATAGTGGAAAAAGGAATGTCTTCAAATATAAACTACACAGAATCATTCGGTGAAACTTCTTTCTGATCTGTGCATTCAGCTAACAGAGTTAAACCATACTTTTGATTGAGCAGATCTGAACACTCTTTCTGTAGAAAATGCAACTGGACATTTGGAGCGCTAAGAGCGTAGTAGTGGAAAAAGGAATATATTCAAATATAAACTACACAGAAGCATTCTGTGAAACTTCTTTCTGATCTGAGCATTCAGCTAACAGAATTAAACCATACTTTTGATTGAGCAGTTATGAAACACTCTGTCTGTAGAAAATGCAACTGGACATTCGTAGCGCTAAGTGGGTAATAGTGAAAAAAAGAATATGTTCAAATATAAACTACACAGAAGCATTGTATGAAACTTCTTTCTGTTCTGTGCATTCAACTAACAGAGTTGAACCTTACTTTTGATTGAGCCGTTCTGAAACACTCTTTCTGTAGAAACGGCAATTGGACATTCTGAGCGCTAAGAGGCCTATATTGGGAAAAAGAATGTCTACAAATAAAAACTACACAGAAGCATTGTGTGAAACTTATTTCTGATATGTTCATTAAGCTAACAGAGTTAAACCATACTTTTGATTGCGCAGTTCTGAACACTCTTTCTGTAGAAAATGCAAGTGGACATTCGGAGCGCTAAGAGGGTAATAGTGGAAAAAGGAATATATTCAAATATAAACTACACAGTAGCATTCTGTGAAAATTCTTTCTGTTCTGTGCATTCAACTAACAGAGTTGAACCTTACTTTTGATTGAGCCGTTCTGAAACCCTGTTTCTGTAGAAACGGCAATTGGACATTCTGAGCGCTAAGAGGCCTATATTGGGAAAAAGAATGTCTACAAATAAAAACTACACAGAAGAATTGTGTGAAACTTCTTTCTGTTCTGTTTGTTCAACTAAAAGAGTTGAACCTTAGTTTTGATTGAGACGTTCTGAAACACTCTTTCTGTAGAAACTGCAATTGGACATTCTGAGCGCTAAGAAGCCTCTATTGGGAAAAATAATATCTTCAAATAAAAACTAAACAGAAGCATTGTGTGAAACTTATTTCTGATATGTTCATTAAGCTAACAGAGTTAAACCATACTTTTGATTGCGCAGTTCTGAACACTATTTCTGTAGAAAATGCAAGTGGACATTCGGAGCGCTAAGAGGGTAATAGTGGAAAAAGGAATATATTCAAATATAAACTACACAGTAGCATTCTGTGAAAATTCTTTCTGTTCTGTGCATTCAACTAACAGAGTTGAACCTTACTTTTGATTGAGCCGTTCTGAAACACTCTTTCTGTAGAAACTGCAATTGGACATGCTAAGCGCTAAGAGGCCTACATTGGGAAAAAGAATATCTTCAAATAAAAACTACACAGATGCATTCTGTGAAACATATTTCTGATCTGTAAATTCAGTTAACAGAGATAAAACATATTTTTGATTGAGCAGTTATGAAAAACTCTTTTTGTAGAAAATGCAAGTGGAGATTCGGAGCGCTAAGAAGGTAATAGTGGAAAAAGGAATGTCTTCAAATATAAACTCCACAGAATCATTCGGTGAAACTTCTTTCTGATCTGTGCATTCAGCTAACAGAGTTAAACCATACTTTTGATTGAGCAGATCTGAACACTCTTTCTGTAGAAAATGCAACTGGACATTTTGAGCGCTAAGAGCGTAGTAGTGGAAAAATGAATATATTCAAATATAAACTACACAGAAGCATTCTGTGAAACTTCTTTCTGATCTGAGCATTCAGCTAACAGAGTTAAACCATACTTTTGATTGAGCAGTTTTGAAACACGCTGTCTGTAGAAAATGCAACTGGACATTCGTAGCGCTAAGTGGGTAATAGTGGAAAAAAGAATATGTTCAAATATAAACTACACAGAAGCATTGTATGAAACTTTTTTCTGTTCTGTGCATTCAACTAACAGAGTTGAACCTTACTTTTGATTGAGCCGTTCTGAAACACTCTTTCTGTAGAAACTGCAATTGGACATTCTGAGCGCTAAGAGGCCTATATTGGGAAAAAGAATGTCTACAAATAAAAACTACACAGAAGAATTGTGTGAAACTTCTTTCTGTTCTGTTTGTTCAACTAAAAGAGTTGAACCTTAGTTTTGATTGAGCCGTTCTGAAACACTCTTTCTGTAGAAAATGCAAGTGGAGATTCGGAGCGCTAAGAGGGTAATAGTGGAAAAAGGAATGTCTCCAAATATAAACTACACAGAATCATTCTGTGAAACTTCTTTCTGATCTGTGCATTCAGCTAACAGAGTTAAACCATACTTTTGATTGAGCAGATCTGAACACTCTTTCTGTAGAAAATGCAACTGGACATTTGGAGCGGTAAGAGAGTAGTAGTGGAAAAAGGAATATATTCACATATAAACTACATAGAAGCATTCTGTGAAACTTCTTTCTGATCTGAGCATTCAGCTAACAGAGTTAAACCATACTTTTGATTGAGCAGTTTTGAAACACTCTGTCTGTAGAAAATGCAACTGGACATTCGTAGCGCTAAGTGGGTAATAGTGGAAAAAAGAATATGTTCAAATATAAACTACACAGAAGCATTGTATGAAACTTCTTTCCGTTCTGTGCATTCAACTAACAGAGTTGAACCTTACTTTTGATTGAGCCTTTCTGAAACACTCTTTCTGTAGAAACTGCAATTGGACATTCTGAGCGCTAAGAGGCCTCTGTTGGGAAAAATAATATCTTCAAATAAAAACTACACAGAAGCATTGTGTGAAACTTATTTCTGATATGTTCATTAAGCTAACAGAGTTAAACCATACTTTTGATTGCGCAGTTCTGAACACTCTTTCTGTAGAAAATGCAAGTGGACATTCGGAGCGCTAAGAGGGTAATAGTGGAAAAAGGAATATATTCAAATATAAACTACACAGTAGCATTCTGTGAAAATTCTTTCTGTTCTGTGCATTCAACTAACAGAGGTGAACCTTACTTTTGATTGAGCCGTTCTGAAACACTCTTTCTGTAGAAACTGCAATTGGACATGCTAAGCGCTAAGAGGCCTACATTGGGAAAAAGAATATCTTCAAATAAAAACTACACAGATGCATTCTGTGAAAGTTATTTCTGATCTGTAAATTCAGTTAACAGAGATAAAACATATTTTTGATTGAGCCGTTATGAAACACTCTTTTTGTAGAAAATGCAAGTGGAGATTCGGAGCCCTAAGTGGGTAATAGTGGAAAAAGGAATGTCTTCAAATATAAACTCCACAGAATCATTCGGTGAAACTTCTTTCTGATCTGTGCATTCAGCTAACAGAGTTAAACCATACTTTTGATTGAGCAGATCTGAACACTCTTTCTGTTGAAAATGCAACTGGACATTTGGAGCGCTAAGAGCATAGTAGTGGAAAAAGGAATATATTCAAATATAAACTACACAGAAGCATTCTGTGAAATTTCTTTCTGATCTGAGCATTCAGCTAACAGAGTTAAACCATACTTTTGATTGAGCAGTTTTGAAACACTCTGTCTGTAGAAAATGCAACTGGACATTAGTAGCGCTAAGTGGGTAATAGTGGAAAAAATAATATGTTCAAATATAAACTACACAGAAGCATTGTATGAAACTTCTTTCTGTTCTGTGCATTCAACTAACAGAGTTGAACCTTACTTTTGATTGAGCCGTTCTGAAACACTGTTTCTGTAGAAACGGCAATTGGACATTCTGAGCGCTAAGAGGCCTATATTGGGAAAAAGAATGTCTACAAATAAAAACTACACAGAAGAATTGTGTGAAACTTCTTTCTGTTCTGTTTGTTCAACTAAAAGTGTTGAACCTTAGTTTTGATTGAGACGTTCTGAAACACTCTTTCTGTAGAAAATGCAAGTGGAGATTCGGAGCGCTAAGAGGGTAATAGTGGAAAAAGGAATGTCTCCAAATATAAAGTACACAGAATCATTCTGTGAAACTTCTTTCTGATCTGTGCATTCAGATAACAGAGTTAAACCATACTTTTGATTGAGCAGATCTGAACACTCTTTCTGTAGAAAATGCAACTGGACATTTGGAGCACTAAGAGAGTAGTAGTGGAAAAAGGAATATATACAAATATAAACTACACAGAAGCATTCTGTGAAACTTCTTTCTGATCTGAGCATTCAGCTAACAGAGTTAAACCATACTTTTGATTGAGCAGTTTTGAAACACTCTGTCTGTAGAAAATGCAACTGGACATTCGTAGCGCTAAGTGGGTAATAGTGGAAAAAAGAATATGTTCAAATATAAACTACACAGAAGCATTGTATGAAACTTCTTTCTGTTCTGTGCATTCAACTAACAGAGTTGAACCTTACTTTTGATTGAGCCTGTCTGATACACTCTTTCTGTAGAAACTGCAATTGGACATTCTGAGCCCTAAGAGGCCTATATTGGAAAAAATAATAGCTTCAAATAAAAACTACACAGAAGCATTGTGTGAAACTTATTTCTGATATGTTCATTAAGCTAACAGAGTTAAACCATACTTTTGATTGCGCAGTTCTGAACACTCTTTCTGTAGAAAATGCAAGTGGACATTCGGAGCGCTAAGAGGGTAATAGTGGAAAAAGGAATATATTCAAATATAAACTACACAGTAGCATTCTGTGAAAATTCTTTCTGTTCTGTGCATTCAACTAACAGAGTTGAACCTTACTTTTGATTGAGCCGTTCTGAAACACTCTTTCTGTAGAAACTGCAATTGGACATGCTAAGCGCTAAGAGGCCTACTTTGGGAAAAAGAATATCTTCAAATAAAAACTACACAGATGCATTCTGTGAAACTTATTTCTGATCTGTAAATTCAGTTAACAGAGATAAAACATATTTTTGATTGAGCAGTTATGAAACACTCTTTTTGTAGAAAATGCAAGTGGAGATTCGGAGCGCTAAGAGGATAATAGTGGAAAAAGGACTGTCTTCAAATATAAACTCCAAAGAATCATTCGGTGAAACTTCTTTCTGATCTGTGCATTCAGCTAACAGAGTTAAACCATACTTTTGATTGAGCAGATCTGAACACTCTTTCTGTAGAAAATGCAACTGGACATTTGGAGCGCTAAGAGCGTAGTAGTGGAAAAAGGAATATATTCAAATATAAACTACACAGAAACATTCTGTGAAACTTCTTTCTGATCTGAGCATTCAGCTAACAGAGTTAAACCATACTTTTGATTGAGCAGTTTTGAAACACTCTGTCTGTAGAAAATGCAACTGGACATTCGTAGCGCTAAGTGGGTAATAGTGGAAAAAAGAATATGTTCAAATATAAACTACACAGAAGCATTGTATGAAACTTCTTTCTGTTCTGTGCATTCAACTAACAGAGTTGAACCTTACTTTTGATTGAGCCGTTCTGAAACACTCTTTCTGTAGAAACTGCAATTGGACATGCTAAGCGCTAAGAGGCCTACATTGGGAAAAAGAATATCTTCAAATAAAAACTACACAGATGCATTCTGTGAAACTTATTTCTGATCTGTAAATTCAGTTAACAGAGATAAAACATATTTTTGATTGAGCAGTTATGAAACACTCTTTTTGTAGAAAATGCAAGTGGAGATTCGGAGCGCTAAGAGGGTAATAGTGGAAAAAGGAATGTCTTCAAATATAAACTCCACAGAATCATTCGGTGAAACTTCTTTCTGATCTGTGCATTCAGCTAACAGAGTTAAACCATACTTTTGATTGAGCAGATCTGAACACTCTTTCTGTAGAAAATGCAACTGGACATTTGGAGCGCTAAGAGCGTAGTAGTGGAAAAAGGAATATATTCAAATATAAACTACACAGAAGCATTCTGTGAAACTTCTTTCTGATCTGAGCATTCAGCTAACAGAATTAAACCATACTTTTGATTGAGCAGTTATGAAACACTCTGTCTGTAGAAAATGCTACTGGACATTCGTAGCGCTAAGTGGGTAATAGTGAAAAAAAGAATATGTTCAAATATAAACTACACAGAAGCATTGTATGAAACTTCTTTCTGTTCTGTGCATTCAACTAACAGAGTTGAACCTTACTTTTGATTGAGCCGTTCTGAAACACTCTTTCTGTAGAAACGGCAATTGGACATTCTGAGCGCTAAGAGGCCTATATTGGGAAAAAGAATGTCTACAAATAAAAACTACACAGAAGAATTGTGTGAAACTTCTTTCTGTTCTGTTTGTTCAACTAAAAGAGTTGAACCTTAGTTTTGATTGAGCCGTTCTGAAACACTCTTTCTGTAGAAAATGCAAGTGGAGATTCGGAGCGCTAAGAGGGTAATAGTGGAAAAAGGAATGTCTCCAAATATAAACTACACAGAATCATTCTGTGAAACTTCTTTCTGATCTGTGCATTCAGCTAACTGAGTTAAACCATACTTTTGATTGAGCAGATCTGAACACTCTTTCTGTAGAAAATGCAACTGGACATTTGGAGCGCTAAGAGAGTAGTAGTGGAAAAAGGAATATATTCAAATATAAACTACACAGAAGCATTCTGTGAAACTTCTTTCTGATCTGGGCATTCAGCTAACAGAGTTAAACCATACTTTTGATTGAGCAGTTTTGAAACACTCTGTCTGTAGAAAATGCAACTGGACATTCGTAGCGCTAAGTGGGTAATAGTGGAAAAAAGAATATGTTCAAATATAAACTACACAGAAGCATTGTATGAAACTTCTTTCTGTTCTGTGCATTCAAATAACAGAGTTGAACCTTACTTTTGATTGAGCCTTTCTGAAACACTCTTTCTGTAGAAACTGCAATTGGACATTCTGAGCGCTAAGAAGCCTCTATTGGGAAAAATAATATCTTCAAATAAAAACTACACAGAAGCATTGTGTGAAACTTATTTCTGATATGTTCATTAAGCTAACAGAGTTAAACCATACTTTTGATTGCGCAGTTCTGAACACTCTTTCTGTAGAAAATGCAAGTGGACATTCGGAGCGCTAAGAGGGTAATAGTGGAAAAAGGAATATATTCAAATATAAACTACACAGTAGCATTCTGTGAAAATTCTTTCTGTTCTGTGCATTCAACTAACAGAGTTGAACCTTACTTTTGATTGAGCCGTTCTGAAACACTGTTTCTGTAGAAACGGCAATTGGACATTCTGAGCGCTAAGAGGCCTATATTGGGAAAAAGAATGTCTACAAATAAAAACTACACAGAAGAATTGTGTGAAACTTCTTTCTGTTCTGTTTGTTCAACTAAAAGAGTTGAACCTTAGTTTTGATTGAGACATTCTGAAACACTCTTTCTGTAGAAACTGCAATTGGACATTCTGAGCGCTAAGAAGCCTCTATTGGGAAAAATAATATCTTCAAATAAAAACTACACAGAAGCATTGTGTGAAACTTATTTCTGATATGTTCATTAAGCTAACAGAGTTAAACCATACTTTTGATTGCGCAGTTCTGAACACTCTTTCTGTAGAAAATGCAAGTGGACATTCGGAGCGCTAAGAGGGTAATAGTGGAAAAAGGAATATATTCAAATATAAACTACACAGTAGCATTCTGTGAAAATTCTTTCTGTTCTGTGCATTCAACTAACAGAGTTGAACCTTACTTTTGATTGAGCCGTTCTGAAACACTCTTTCTGTAGAAACTGCAATTGGACATGCTAAGCGCTAAGAGGCCTACATTGGGAAAAAGAATATCTTCAAATAAAAACTACACAGATGCATTCTGTGAAACATATTTCTGATCTGTAAATTCAGTTAACAGAGATAAAACATATTTTTGATTGAGCAGTTATGAAAAACTCTTTTTGTAGAAAATGCAAGTGGAGATTCGGAGCGCTAAGAAGGTAATAGTGGAAAAAGGAATGTCTTCAATATAAACTACACAGAATCATTCGGTGAAACTTCTTTCTGATCTGTGCATTCAGCTAACAGAGTTAAACCATACTTTTGATTGAGCAGATCTGAACACTCTTTCTGTAGAAAATGCAACTGGACATTTTGAGCGCTAAGAGCGTAGTAGTGGAAAAATGAATATATTCAAATATAAACTACACAGAAGCATTCTGTGAAACTTCTTTCTGATCTGAGCATTCAGCTAACAGAGTTAAACCATACTTTTGATTGAGCAGTTTTGAAACACGCTGTCTGTAGAAAATGCAACTGGACATTCGTAGCGCTAAGTGGGTAATAGTGGAAAAAAGAATATGTTCAAATATAAACTACACAGAAGCATTGTATGAAACTTTTTTCTGTTCTGTGCATTCAACTAACAGAGTTGAACCTTACTTTTGATTGAG
Source organism: Symphalangus syndactylus (assembly GCF_028878055.3). Classification (NCBI taxonomy): domain Eukaryota; kingdom Metazoa; phylum Chordata; class Mammalia; order Primates; family Hylobatidae; genus Symphalangus; species Symphalangus syndactylus. The sequence continues at coordinate 6,408,079 of NC_072444.2, read as the reverse complement.
CCGTTCTGAAACACTCTTTCTGTAGAAACTGCAATTGGACATTCTGAGCGCTAAGAGGCCTATATTGGGAAAAAGAATGTCTACAAATAAAAACTACACAGAAGAATTGTGTGAAACTTCTTTCTGTTCTGTTTGTTCAACTAAAAGAGTTGAACCTTAGTTTTGATTGAGCCGTTCTGAAACACTCTTTCTGTAGAAAATGCAAGTGGAGATTCGGAGCGCTAAGAGGGTAATAGTGGAAAAAGGAATGTCTCCAAATATAAACTACACAGAATCATTCTGTGAAACTTCTTTCTGATCTGTGCATTCAGCTAACAGAGTTAAACCATACTTTTGATTGAGCAGATCTGAACACTCTTTCTGTAGAAAATGCAACTGGACATTTGGAGCGGTAAGAGAGTAGTAGTGGTAAAAGGAATATATTCACATATAAACTACATAGAAGCATTCTGTGAAACTTCTTTCTGATCTGAGCATTCAGCTAACAGAGTTAAACCATACTTTTGATTGAGCAGTTTTGAAACACTCTGTCTGTAGAAAATGCAACTGGACATTCGTAGCGCTAAGTGGGTAATAGTGGAAAAAAGAATATGTTCAAATATAAACTACACAGAAGCATTGTATGAAACTTCTTTCCGTTCTGTGCATTCAACTAACAGAGTTGAACCTTACTTTTGATTGAGCCTTTCTGAAACACTCTTTCTGTAGAAACTGCAATTGGACATTCTGAGCGCTAAGAGGCCTCTGTTGGGAAAAATAATATCTTCAAATAAAAACTACACAGAAGCATTGTGTGAAACTTATTTCTGATATGTTCATTAAGCTAACAGAGTTAAACCATACTTTTGATTGCGCAGTTCTGAACACTCTTTCTGTAGAAAATGCAAGTGGACATTCGGAGCGCTAAGAGGGTAATAGTGGAAAAAGGAATATATTCAAATATAAACTACACAGTAGCATTCTGTGAAAATTCTTTCTGTTCTGTGCATTCAACTAACAGAGGTGAACCTTACTTTTGATTGAGCCGTTCTGAAACACTCTTTCTGTAGAAACTGCAATTGGACATGCTAAGCGCTAAGAGGCCTACATTGGGAAAAAGAATATCTTCAAATAAAAACTACACAGATGCATTCTGTGAAAGTTATTTCTGATCTGTAAATTCAGTTAACAGAGATAAAACATATTTTTGATTGAGCCGTTATGAAACACTCTTTTTGTAGAAAATGCAAGTGGAGATTCGGAACGCTAAGTGGGTAATAGTGGAAAAAGGAATGTCTTCAAATATAAACTCCACAGAATCATTCGGTGAAACTTCTTTCTGATCTGTGCATTCAGCTAACAGAGTTAAACCATACTTTTGATTGAGCAGATCTGAACACTCTTTCTGTTGAAAATGCAACTGGACATTTGGAGCGCTAAGAGCATAGTAGTGGAAAAAGGAATATATTCAAATATAAACTACACAGAAGCATTCTGTGAAATTTCTTTCTGATCTGAGCATTCAGCTAACAGAGTTAAACCATACTTTTGATTGAGCAGTTTTGAAACACTCTGTCTGTAGAAAATGCAACTGGACATTAGTAGCGCTAAGTGGGTAATAGTGGAAAAAATAATATGTTCAAATATAAACTACACAGAAGCATTGTATGAAACTTCTTTCTGCTCTGTGCATTCAACTAACAGAGTTGAACCTTACTTTTGATTGAGCCGTTCTGAAACACTGTTTCTGTAGAAACGGCAATTGGACATTCTGAGCGCTAAGAGGCCTATATTGGGAAAAAGAATGTCTACAAATAAAAACTACACAGAAGAATTGTGTGAAACTTCTTTCTGTTCTGTTTGTTCAACTAAAAGAGTTGAACCTTAGTTTTGATTGAGACGTTCTGAAACACTCTTTCTGTAGAAAATGCAAGTGGAGATTCGGAGCGCTAAGAGGGTAATAGTGGAAAAAGGAATGTCTCCAAATATAAAGTACACAGAATCATTCTGTGAAACTTCTTTCTGATCTGTGCATTCAGATAACAGAGTTAAACCATACTTTTGATTGAGCAGATCTGAACACTCTTTCTGTAGAAAATGCAACTGGACATTTGGAGCACTAAGAGAGTAGTAGTGGAAAAAGGAATATATACAAATATAAACTACACAGAAGCATTCTGTGAAACTTCTTTCTGATCTGAGCATTCAGCTAACAGAGTTAAACCATACTTTTGATTGAGCAGTTTTGAAACACTCTGTCTGTAGAAAATGCAACTGGACATTCGTAGCGCTAAGTGGGTAATAGTGGAAAAAAGAATATGTTCAAATATAAACTACACAGAAGCATTGTATGAAACTTCTTTCTGTTCTTTGCATTCAACTAACAGAGTTGAACCTTACTTTTGATTGAGCCTGTCTGATACACTCTTTCTGTAGAAACTGCAATTGGACATTCTGAGCCCTAAGAGGCCTATATTGGAAAAAATAATAGCTTCAAATAAAAACTACACAGAAGCATTGTGTGAAACTTATTTCTGATATGTTCATTAAGCTAACAGAGTTAAACCATACTTTTGATTGCGCAGTTCTGAACACTCTTTCTGTAGAAAATGCAAGTGGACATTCGGAGCGCTAAGAGGGTAATAGTGGAAAAAGGAATATATTCAAATATAAACTACACAGTAGCATTCTGTGAAAATTCTTTCTGTTCTGTGCATTCAACTAACAGAGTTGAACCTTACTTTTGATTGAGCCGTTCTGAAACACTCTTTCTGTAGAAACTGCAATTGGACATGCTAAGCGCTAAGAGGCCTACTTTGGGAAAAAGAATATCTTCAAATAAAAACTACACAGATGCATTCTGTGAAACTTATTTCTGATCTGTAAATTCAGTTAACAGAAATAAAACATATTTTTGATTGAGCAGTTATGAAACACTCTTTTTGTAGAAAATGCAAGTGGAGATTCGGAGCGCTAAGAGGATAATAGTGGAAAAAGGACTGTCTTCAAATATAAACTCCACAGAATCATTCGGTGAAACTTCTTTCTGATCTGTGCATTCAGCTAACAGAGTTAAACCATACTTTTGATTGAGCAGATCTGAACACTCTTTCTGTAGAAAATGCAACTGGACATTTGGAGCGCTAAGAGCGTAGTAGTGGAAAAAGGAATATATTCAAATATAAACTACACAGAATCATTCTGTGAAACTTCTTTCTGATCTGACCATTCAGCTAACAGAGTTAAACCATACTTTTGATTGAGCAGTTTTGAAACACTCTGTCTGTAGAAAATGCAACTGGACATTCGTAGCGCTAAGTGGGTAATAGTGGAAAAAAGAATATGTTCAAATATAAACTACACAGAAGCATTGTATGAAACTTCTTTCTGTTCTGTGCATTCAACTAACAGAGTTGAACCTTACTTTTGATTGAGCCGTTCTGAAACACTCTTTCTGTAGAAATTGCAATTGGACATTCTGAGCGCTAAGAGGCCAATATTGGGAAAAAGAATGTCTACAAATAAAAACTACACAGAAGAATTGTGTGAAACATCTTTCTGTTCTGTTTGTTCAACTAAAAGAGTTGAACCTTAGTTTTGATTGAGCCGTTCTGAAACACTCTTTCTGTAGAAAATGCAAGTGGAGATTCGGAGCGCTAAGAGGGTAATAGTGGAAAAAGGAATGTCTCCAAATATAAACTACACAGAATCATTCTGTGAAACTTCTTTCTGATCTGTGCATTCAGCTAACAGAGTTAAACCATACTTTTGATTGAGCAGATCTGAACACTCTTTCTGTAGAAAATGCAACTGGACATTTGGAGCGCTAAGAGAGTAGTGGTGGAAAAAGGAATATATTCAAATATAAACTACACAGAAGCATTCTGTGAAACTTCTTTCTGATCTGAGCATTCAGCTAACAGAGTTAAACCTTACTTTTGATTGAGCAGTTTTGAAACACTCTGTCTGTAGAAAATGCAACTGGACATTCGTAGCGCTAAGTGGGTAATAGTGGAAAAAAGAATATGTTCAAATATAAACTACACAGAAGCATTGTATGAAACTTCTTTCTGTTCTGTGCATTCAACTAACAGAGTTGAACCTTACTTTTGATTGAGCCGTTCTGAAACACTCTTTCTGTAGAAACTGCAATTGGACATTCTGAGCGCTAAGAGGCCTATATTGGGAAAAAGAATGTCTACAAATAAAAACTACACAGAATAATTGTGTGAAACTTCTTTCTGTTCTGTTTGTTCAACTAAAAGAGTTGAACCTTAGTTTTGATTGAGCCGTTCTGAAACACTCTTTCTGTAGAAAATGCAAGTGGATATTCGGAGCGCTAAGAGGATAATAGTGGAAAAAGGAATGTCTCCAAATATAAACTACACAGAATCATTCGGTGAAACTTCTTTCTGATCTGTGCATTCAGCTAACAGTGTTAAACCATACTTTTGATTGAGCAGATCTGAACACTCTTTCTGTAGAAAATGCAACTGGACATTTGGAGCGCTAAGAGAGTAGTAGTGGAAATAGGAATATATTCAAATATAAACTACACAGAAGCATTCTGTGAAACTTCTTTCTGATCTGAGCATTCAGCTAACAGAGTTAAACCATACTTTTGATTGAGCAGTTTTGAAACACTCTGTCTGTAGAAAATGCAACTGGACATTCGTAGCGCTAAGTGGGTAATAGAGGAAAAAAGAATATGTTCAAATATAAACTACACAGAAGATTTGTATGAAACTTCTTTCTGTTCTGTGCATTCAACTAACAGAGTTGAACCTTACTTTTGATTGAGCCTTTCTGAAACACTCTTTCTGTAGAAACTGCAATTGGACATTCTGAGCGCTAAGAGGCCTATATTGGGAAAAATAATATCTCCAAATAAAAACTACACAGAAGCATTGTGTGAAACTTATTTCTGATATGTTCATTAAGCTAACAGAGTTAAACCATACTTTTGATTGCGCAGTTCTGAACACTCTTTCTGTAGAAAATGCAACTGGACATTTGGAGCGCTAAGAGAGTAGTAGTGGAAAAAGGAATATATTCAAATATAAACTACACAGAAGCATTCTGTGAAACTTCTTTCTGATCTGAGCATTCAGCTAACAGAGTTAAACCATACTTTTGATTGAGCAGTTTTGAAACACTCTGTCTGTAGAAAATGCAACTGGACATTCGTAGCGCTAAGTGGGTAATAGTGGAAAAAAGAATATGTTCAAATATAAACTACACAGAAGCATTGTATGAAACTTCTTTCTGTTCTGTGCATTCAACTAACAGAGTTGAACCTTACTTTTGATTGAGCCGTTCTGAAACACTCTTTCTGTAGAAACTGCAATTGGACATTCTGAGCGTTAAGAGGCCTATATTGGGAAATATAATATCTTCAAATAAAAACTACACAGAAGCATTGTGTGAAACTTATTTCTGATATGTTCATTAAGCTAACAGAGTTAAACCATACTTTTGATTGCGCAGTTCTGAACACTCTTTCTGTAGAAAATGCAAGTGGACATTCGGAGCGCTAAGAGGGTAATAGTGGAAAAAGGAATATATTCAAATATAAACTACACAGTAGCATTCTGTGAAAATTCTTTCTGTTCTGTGCATTCAACTAACAGAGGTGAACCTTACTTTTGATTGAGCCGTTCTGAAACACTCTTTCTGTAGAAACTGCAATTGGACATGCTAAGCGCTAAGAGGCCTACATTGGGAAAAAGAATATCTTCAAATAAAAACTACACAGATGCATTCTGTGAAAGTTATTTCTGATCTGTAAATTCAGTTAACAGAGATAAAACATATTTTTGATTGAGCAGTTATGAAACACTCTTTTTGTAGAAAATGCAAGTGGAGATTCGGAGCGCTAAGTGGGTAATAGTGGAAAAAGGAATGTCTTCAAATATAAACTCCACAGAATCATTCGGTGAAACTTCTTTCTGATCTGTGCATTCAGCTAACAGAGTTAAACCATAATTTTGATTGAGCAGATCTGAACACTCTTTCTGTTGAAAATGCAACTGGACATTTGGAGCGCTAAGAGCATAGTAGTGGAAAAAGGAATATATTCAAATATAAACTACACAGAAGCATTCTGTGAAACTTCTTTCTGATCTGAGCATTCAGCTAACAGAGTTAAACCATACTTTTGATTGAGCAGTTTTGAAACACTCTGTCTGTAGAAAATGCAACTGGACATTCGTAGCGCTAAGTGGGTAATAGTGGAAAAAATAATATGTTCAAATATAAACTACACAGAAGCATTGTATGAAACTTCTTTCTGTTCTGTGCATTCAACTAACAGAGTTGAACCTTACTTTTGATTGAGCCGTTCTGAAACACTGTTTCTGTAGAAACGGCAATTGGACATTCTGAGCGCTAAGAGGCCTATATTGGGAAAAAGAATATCTACAAATAAAAACTACACAGAAGAATTGTGTGAAACTTCTTTCTGTTCTGTTTGTTCAACTAAAAGAGTTGAACCTTAGTTTTGATTGAGACGTTCTGAAACACTCTTTCTGTAGAAAATGCAAGTGGAGATTCGGAGCGCTAAGAGGGTAATAGTGGAAAAAGGAATGTCTCCAAATATAAAGTACACAGAATCATTCTGTGAAACTTCTTTCTGATCTGTGCATTCAGCTAACAGAGTTAAACCATACTTTTGATTGAGCAGATCTGAACACTCTTTCTGTAGAAAATGCAACTGGACATTTGGAGCGCTAAGAGAGTAGTAGTGGAAAAAGGAATATATACAAATATAAAAGACACAGAAGCATTCTGTGAAACTTCTTTCTGATCTGAGCATTCAGCTAACAGAGTTAAACCATACTTTTGATTGAGCAGTTTTGAAACACTCTGTCTGTAGACAATGCAACTGGACATTCGTAGCGCTAAGTGGGTAATAGTGGAAAAAAGAATATGTTCAAATATAAACTACACAGAAGCATTGTATGAAACTTCTTTCTGTTCTGTGCATTCAACTAACAGAGTTGAACCTTACTTTTGATTGAGCCTGTCTGAAACACTCTTTCTGTAGAAACTGCAATTGGACATTCTGAGCCCTAAGAGGCCTATATTGGGAAAAAAAATATCTTCAAATAAAAACTACACAGAAGCATTGTGTGAAACTTATTTCTGATATGTTCATTAAGCTAACAGAGTTAAACCATACTTTTGATTGCGCAGTTCTGAACACTCTTTCTGTAGAAAATGCAAGTGGACATTCGGAGCGCTAAGAGGGTAATAGTGGAAAAAGGAATATATTCAAATATAAACTACACAGTAGCATTCTGTGAAAATTCTTTCTGTTCTGTGCATTCAACTAACAGAGTTGAACCTTACTTTTGATTGAGCCTTTCTGAAACACTCTTTCTGTAGAAACTGCAATTGGACATGCTAAGCGCTAAGAGGCCTACATTGGGAAAAAGAATATCTTCAAATAAAAACTACACAGATGCATTCTGTGAAACTTATTTCTGATCTGTAAATTCAGTTAACAGAGATAAAACATATTTTTGATTGAGCAGTTATGAAACACTCTTTTTGTAGAAAATGCAAGTGGAGACTCGGAGCGCTAAGAGGATAATAGTGGAAAAAGGACTGTCTTCAAATATAAACTCCACAGAATCATTCGGTGAAACTTCTTTCTGATCTGTGCATTCAGCTAACAGAGTTAAACCATACTTTTGATTGAGCAGATCTGAACACTCTTTCTGTAGAAAATGCAACTGGACATTTGGAGCGCTAAGAGAGTAGTAGTGGAAAAAGGAATATATTCAAAAATAAACTACACAGAAGCATTCTGTGAAACTTCTTTCTGATCTGAGCATTCAGCTAACAGAGTTAAACCATACTTTTGATTGAGCAGTTTTGAAACACTCTGTCTGTAGAAAATGCAACTGGACATTCGTAGCGCTAAGTGGGTAATAGTGGAAAAAAGAATATGTTCAAATATAAACTACACAGAAGCATTGTATGAAACTTCTTTCTGTTCTGTGCATTCAACTAACAGAGTTGAACCTTACTTTTGATTGAGCCGTTCTGAAACACTCTTTCTGTAGAAACTGCAATTGGACATTCTGAGCGCTAAGAGGCCAATATTGGGAAAAAGAATGTCTACAAAAAAAAACTACAAAGAAGAATTGTGTGAAACATCTTTCTGTTCTGTTTGTTCAACTAAAAGAGTTGAACCTTTGTTTTGATTGAGCCGTTCTGAAACACTCTTTCTGTAGAAAATGCAAGTGGAGATTCGGAGCGCTAAGAGGGTAATAGTGGAAAAAGGAATGTCTCCAAATATAAACTACACAGAATCATTCTGTGAAACTTCTTTCTGATCTGTGCATTCAGCTAACAGAGTTAAACCATACTTTTGATTGAGCAGATCTGAACACTCTTTCTGTAGAAAATGCAACTGGACATTTGGAGCGCTAAGAGAATAGTGGTGGAAAAAGGAATATATTCAAATATAAACTACACAGAAGCATTCTGTGAAACTTCTTTCTGATCTGAGCATTCAGCTAACAGAGTTAAACCTTACTTTTGATTGAGCAGTTTTGAAACACTCTGTCTGTAGAAAATGCAACTGGACATTCGTAGCGCTAAGTGGGTAATAGTGGAAAAAAGAATATGTTCAAATATAAACTACACAGAAGCATTGTATGAAACTTCTTTCTGTTCTGTGCATTCAACTAACAGAGTTGAACCTTACTTTTGATTGAGCCGTTCTGAAACACTCTTTCTGTAGAAACTGCAATTGGACATTCTGAGCGCTAAGAGGCCTATATTGGGAAAAAGAATGTCTACAAATAAAAACTACACAGAATAATTGTGTGAAACTTCTTTCTGTTCTGTTTGTTCAACTAAAAGAGTTGAACCTTAGTTTTGATTGAGCCGTTCTGAAACACTCTTTCTGTAGAAAATGCAAGTGGAGATTCCGAGCGCTAAGAGGGTAATAGTGGAAAAAGGAATGTCTCCAAATATAAACTACACAGAATCATTCTGTGAAACTTCTTTCTGATCTGTGCATTCAGCTAACAGAGTTAAACCACACTTTTGATTGAGCAGATCTGAACACTCTTTCTGTAGAAAATGCAACTGGACATTTGTAGCGCTAAGAGAGTAGTAGTGGAAAAAGGAATATATTCAAATATAAACTACACAGAAGCATTCTGTGAAACTTCTTTCTGATCTGAGCATTCAGCTAACAGAGTTAAACCATACTTTTGATTGAGCAGTTTTGAAACACTCTGTCTGTAGAAAATGCAACTGGACATTCGTAGCGCTAAGTGGGTAATAGTGGAAAAAAGAATATGTTCAAATATAAACTACACAGAAGCATTGTATGAAACTTCTTTCTGTTCTGTGCATTCAACTCACAGAGTTGAACCTTACTTTTGATTGAGCCGTTCTGAAACACTCTTTCTGTAGAAACTGCAATTGGACATTCTGAGCGCTAAGAGGCCAATATTGGGAAAAAGAATGTCTACAAATAAAAACTACAAAGAAGAATTGTGTGAAACATCTTTCTGTTCTGTTTGTTCAACTAAAAGAGTTGAACCTTAGTTTTGATTGAGCCGTTCTGAAACACTCTTTCTGTAGAAAATGCAAGTGGAGATTCGGAGCGCTAAGAGGGTAATAGTGGAAAAAGGAATGTCTCCAAATATAAACTACACAGAATCATTCTGTGAAACTTCTTTCTGATCTGTGCATTCAGCTAACAGAGTTAAACCATACTTTTGATTGAGCAGATCTGAACACTCTTTCTGTAGAAAATGCAACTGGACATTTGGAGCGCTAAGAGAGTAGTAGTGGAAAAAGGAATATATTCAAATATAAACTACACAGAAGCATTCTGTGAAACTTCTTTCTGATCTGAGCATTCAGCTAACAGAGTTAAACCATACATTTGATTGAGCAGTTTTGAAACACTCTGTCTGTAGAAAATGCAACTGGACATTCGTAGCGCTAAGTGGGTAATAGTGGAAAAAAGCATATGTTCAAATATAAACTACACAGAAGCATTGTATGAAACATCTTTCTGTTCTGTGCATTCAACTAACAGAGTTGAAACTTATTTTGATTGAGCCGTTCTGAAACACTCTTTCTGTAGAAACTGCAATTGGACATTCTGAGCGCTAAGAGGCCAATATTGGGAAAAAGAATGTCTACAAATAAAAACTACACAGAAGAATTGTGTGAAACATCTTTCTGTTCTGTTTGTTCAACTAAAAGTGTTGAACCTTAGTTTTGATTGAGCCGTTCTGAAACACTCTTTCTGTAGAAAATGCAAGTGGATATTCGGAGCGCTAAGAGGATAATAGTGGAAAAAGGAATGTCTCCAAATATAAACTACACAGAATCATTCGGTGAAACTTCTTTCTGATCTGTGCATTCAGCTAACAGTGTTAAACCATACTTTTGATTGAGCAGATCTGAACACTCTTTCTGTAGAAAATGCAACTGGACATTTGGAGCGCTAAGAGAGTAGTAGTGGAAATAGGAATATATTCAAATATAAACTACACAGAAGCATTCTGTGAAACTTCTTTCTGATCTGAGCATTCAGCTAACAGAGTTAAACCATACTTTTGATTGAGCAGTTTTGAAACACTCTGTCTGTAGAAAATGCAACTGGACATTCGTAGCGCTAAGTGGGTAATAGAGGAAAAAAGAATATGTTCAAATATAAACTACACAGAAGCATTGTATGAAACTTCTTTCTGTTCTGTGCATTCAACTAACAGACTTGAACCTTACTTTTGATTGAGCCTTTCTGAAACACTCTTTCTGTAGAAACTGCAATTGGACATTCTGAGCGCTAAGAGGCCTATATTGGGAAAAATAATATCTCCAAATAAAAACTACACAGAAGCATTGTGTGAAACTTATTTCTGATATGTTCATTAAGCTAACAGAGTTAAACCATACTTTTGATTGCGCAGTTCTGAACACTCTTTCTGTAGAAAATGCAACTGGACATTTGGAGCGCTAAGAGAGTAGTAGTGGAAAAAGGAATATATTCAAATATAAACTACACAGAAGCATTCTGTGAAACTTCTTTCTGATCTGAGCATTCAGCTAACAGAGTTAAACCATACTTTTGATTGAGCAGTTTTGAAACACTCTGTCTGTAGAAAATGCAACTGGACATTCGTAGCGCTAAGTGGGTAATAGTGGAAAAAAGAATATGTTCAAATATAAACTACACAGAAGCATTGTATGAAACTTCTTTCTGTTCTGTGCATTCAACTAACAGAGTTTAACCTTACTTTTGATTGAGCCGTTCTGAAACACTCTTTCTGTAGAAACTGCAATTGGACATTCTGAGCGTTAAGAGGCCTATATTGGGAAATATAATATCTTCAAATAAAAACTACACAGAAGCATTGTGTGAAACTTATTTCTGATATGTTCATTAAGCTAACAGAGTTAAACCATACTTTTGATTGCGCAGTTCTGAACACTCTTTCTGTAGAAAATGCAAGTGGACATTCGGAGCGCTAAGAGGTTAATAGTGGAAAAAGGAATATATACAAATATAAACTACACAGTAGCATTCTGTGAAAATTCTTTCTGTTCTGTGCATTCAACTAACAGAGTTGAACCTTACTTTTGATTGAGCCCTTCTGAAACACTCTTTCTGTAGAAACTGCAATTGGACATGCTAAGCGCTAAGAGGCCTACATTGGGAAAAAGAATATCTTCAAATAAAAACTACACAGATGCATTCTGTGAAACTTATTTCTGATCTGTAAATTCAGTTAACAGAGATAAAACATATTTTTGATTGAGCAGTTATGAAACACTCTTTTTGTAGAAAATGCAAGTGGAGATTCGGAGCGCTAAGAGGGTAATAGTGGAAAAAGGAATGTCTTCAAATATAAACTACACAGAATCATTCTGTGAAACTTCTTTCTGATGTGTGCATTCAGCTAACAGAGTTAAACCACACTTCTGATTGAGCAGATCTGAACACTCTTTCTGTAGAAAATGCAACTGGACATTTGGAGCGCTAAGAGCGTAGTAGTGGAAAAAGGAATATATTCAAATATAAACTACACAGAAGCATCCTGTGAAACTTCTTTCTGATCTGAGCATTCAGCTAACAGAGTTAAAGCATACTTTTGATTGAGCAGTTTTGAAACACTCTGTCTGTAGAAAATGCAACTGGACATTCGTAGCGCTATGTGGGTAATAGTGGAAAAAAGAATATGTTCAAATATAAACTACACAGAAGCATTGTATGAAACTTCTTTCTGTTCTGTGCATTCAACTAACAGAGTTGAACCTTACTTTTGATTGAGCCGTTCTGAAACACTCTTTCTGTAGAAACTGCAATTGGACATTCTGAGCGCTAAGAGGCCTATAATGGGAAAAAGAATGTCTACAAATAAAAACTACACAGAAGAATTGTGTGAAACTTCTTTCTGTTCTGTTTGTTCAACTAATAGAGTTGAACCTTAGTTTTGATTGAGCCGTTCTGAAACACTCTTTCTGTAGAAAATGCAAGTGGAGATTCGGAGCGCTAAGAGGGTAATAGTGGAAAAAGGAATGTCTCCAAATATAAACTACACAGAATCATTCTGTGAAACTTCTTTCTGATCTGTGCATTCAGCTAACAGAGTTAAACCATACTTTTGATTGAGCAGATCTGAACACTCTTTCTGTAGAAAATGCAACTGGACATTTGGAGCGCTAAGAGAGTAGTAGTGGAAAAAGGAATATATTCAAATATAAACTACACAGAAGCATTCTGTGAAACTTCTTTCTGATCTGGGCATTCAGCTAACAGAGTTAAACCATACTTTTGATTGAGCAGTTTTGAAACACTCTGTCTGTAGAAAATGCAACTGGACATTCGTAGCGCTAAGTGGGTAATAGTGGAAAAAAGAATATGTTCAAATATAAACTACACAGAAGCATTGTATGAAACTTCTTTCTGTTCTGTGCATTCAACTAACAGAGTTGAACCTTACTTTTGATTGAGCCTTTCTGAAACACTCTTTCTGTAGAAACTGCAATTGGACATTCTGAGCGCTAAGAAGCCTCTATTGGGAAAAATAATATCTTCAAATAAAAACTACACAGAAGCATTGTGTGAAACTTATTTCTGATATGTTCATTAAGCTAACAGAGTTAAACCATACTTTTGATTGCGCAGTTCTGAACACTCTTTCTGTAGAAAATGCAAGTGGACATTCGGAGCGCTAAGAGGGTAATAGTGGAAAAAGCAATATATTCAAATATAAACTACACAGTAGCATTCTGTGAAAATTCTTTCTGTTCTGTGCATTCAACTAACAGAGTTGAACCTTACTTTTGATTGAGCCGTTCTGAAACACTCTTTCTGTAGAAACTGCAATTGGACATGCTAAGCGCTAAGAGGCCTACATTGGGAAAAAGAATATCTTCAAATAAAAACTACACAGATGCATTCTGTGAAACTTATTTCTGATCTGTAAATTCAGTTAACAGAGATAAAACATATTTTTGATTGAGCAGTTATGAAACACTCTTTTTGTAGAAAATGCAAGTGGAGATTCGGAGCGCTAAGAGGATAATAGTGGAAAAAGGACTGTCTTCAAATATAAACTCCACAGAATCATTCGGTGAAACTTCTTTCTGATCTGTGCATTCAGCTAACAGAGTTAAACCATACTTTTGATTGAGCAGATCTGAACACTCTTTCTGTAGAAAATGCAACTGGACATTTGGAGCGCTAAGAGAGTAGTAGTGGAAAAAGGAATATATTCAAATATAAACTACACAGAAGCATTCTGTGAAACTTCTTTCTGATCTGAGCATTCAGCTAACAGATTTAAACCATACTTTTGATTGAGCAGTTTTGAAACACTCTGTCTGTAGAAAATGCAACTGGACATTCGTAGCGCTAAGTGGGTAATAGTGGAAAAAAGAATATGTTCAAATATAAACTACACAGAAGCATTGTATGAAACTTCTTTCTGTTCTGTGCATTCAACTAACAGAGTTGAACCTTACTTTTGATTGAGCCGTTCTGAAACACTCTTTCTGTAGAAACGGCAATTGGACATTCTGAGCGCTAAGAGGCCTATATTGGGAAAAAGAATGTCTACAAATAAAAACTACACAGAAGAATTGTGTGAAACTTCTTTCTGTTCTGTTTGTTCAACTAAAAGAGTTGAACCTTAGTTTTGATTGAGACGTTCTGAAACACTCTTTCTGTAGAAAATGCAAGTGGAGATTCGGAGCGCTAAGAGGGTAATAGTGGAAAAAGGAATGTCTCCAAATATAAAGTACACAGAATCATTCTGTGAAACTTCTTTCTGATCTGTGCATTCAGCTAACAGAGTTAAACCATACTTTTGATTGAGCAGATCTGAACACTCTTTCTGTAGAAAATGCAACTGGACATTTGGAGCGCTAAGAGAGTAGTAGTGGAAAAAGGAATATATACAAATATAAACTACACAGAAGCATTCTGTGAAACTTCTTTCTGATCTGAGCATTCAGCTAACAGAGTTAAACCATACTTTTGATTGAGCAGTTTTGAAACACTCTGTCTGTAGAAAATGCAACTGGACATTCGTAGCGCTAAGTGGGTAATAGTGGAAAAAAGAATATGTTCAAATATAAACTACACAGAAGCATTGTATGAAACTTCTTTCTGTTCTGTGCATTCAACTAACAGAGTTGAACCTTACTTTTGATTGAGCCTGTCTGAAACACTCTTTCTGTAGAAACTGCAATTGGACATTCTGAGCCCTAAGAGGCCTATATTGGGAAAAATAATATCTTCAAATAAAAACTACACAGAAGCATTGTGTGAAAATTATTTCTGATATGTTCATTAAGCTAACAGAGTTAAACCATACTTTTGATTGCGCAGTTCTGAACACTCTTTCTGTAGAAAATGCAAGTGGACATTCGGAGCGCTAAGAGGGTAATAGTGGAAAAATGAATATATTCAAATATAAACTACACAGTAGCATTCTGTGAAAATTCTTTCTGTTCTGTGCATTCAACTAACAGAGGTGAACCTTACTTTTGATTGAGCCGTTCTGAAACACTCTTTCTGTAGAAACTGCAATTGGACATGCTAAGCGCTAAGAGGCCTACATTGGGAAAAAGAATATCTTCAAATAAAAACTACACAGATGCATTCTGTGAAACTTATTTCTGATCTGTAAATTCAGTTAACAGAGATAAAACATATTTTTGATTGAGCAGTTATGAAACACTCTTTTTGTAGAAAATGCAAGTGGAGATTCGGAGCGCTAAGAGGATAATAGTGGAAAAAGGACTGTCTTCAAATATAAACTCCACAGAATCATTCGGTGAAACTTCTTTCTGATCTGTGCATTCAGCAAACAGAGTTAAACCATACTTTTGATTGAGCAGATCTGAACACTCTTTCTGTAGAAAATGCAACTGGACATTTGGAGCGCTAAGAGCGTAGTAGTGGAAAAAGGAATATATTCAAATATAAACTACACAGAAGCATTCTGTGAAACTTCTTTCTGATCTGAGCATTCAGCTAGCAGAGTTAAACCATACTTTTGATTGAGCAGTTTTGAAACTCTCTGTCTGTAGAAAATGCAACTGGACATTCGTAGCGCTAAGTGGGTAATAGTGGAAAATAGAATATGTTCAAATATAAACTACACAGAAGCATTGTATGAAACTACTTTCTGTTCTGTGCATTCAACTAACAGAGTTGAACCTTACTTTTGATTGAGCCTTTCTGAAACACTCTTTCTGTAGAAACTGCAATTGGACATGCTAAGCGCTAAGAGGCCTACATTGGGAAAAAGAATATCTTCAAATAAAAACTACACAGATGCATTCTGTGAAACTTATTTCTGATCTGTAAATTCAGTTAACAGAGATAAAACATATTTTTGATTGAGCAGTTATGAAACACTCTTTTTGTAGAAAATGCAAGTGGAGATTCGGAGCGCTAAGAGGGTAATAGTGGAAAAAATAATATGTTCAAATATAAACTACACAGAAGCATTGTATGAAACTTCTTTCTGTTCTGTGCATTCAACTAACAGAGTTGAACCTTACTTTTGATTGAGCCGTTCTGAAACACTCTTTCTGTAGAAACGGCAATTGGACATTCTGAGCGCTAAGAGGCCTATATTGGGAAAAAGAATGTCTACAAATAAAAACTACACAGAAGAATTGTGTGAAACTTCTTTCTGTTCTGTTTGTTCAACTAAAAGAGTTGAACCTTAGTTTTGATTGAGCCGTTCTGAAACACTCTTTCTGTAGAAAATGCAAGTGGAGATTCGGAGCGCTAAGAGGGTAATAGTGGAAAAAGGAATGCCTCCATATATAAACTACACAGAATCATTCTGTGAAACTTCTTTCTGATCTGTGCATTCAGCTAACAGAGTTAAACCATACTTTTGATTGAGCAGATCTGAACACTCTTTCTGTAGAAAATGCAACTGGACATTTGGAGCGCTAAGAGAGTAGTAGATTAAAAAAGGAATATATTCAAATATAAACTACACAGAAGCATTCTGTGAAACTTCTTTCTGATCTGAGCATTCAGCTAACAGATTTAAACCATACTTTTGATTGAGCAGTTTTGAAACACTCTGTCTGTAGAAAATGCAACTGGACATTCGTAGCGCTAAGTGGGTAATAGTGGAAAAAAGAATATGTTCAAATATAAACTACACAGAAGCATTGTATGAAACTTCTTTCTGTTCTGTGCATTCAACTAACAGAGTTGAACCTTACTTTTGATTGAGCCGTTCTGAATCAGCTCACTGCAAGCTCCGCCTCCCGGGTTCACACCATTCTCCCACCTCAGCCTCCCAAGTAGCTGGGACTACAGGCGCTGCCACCACGCCTGGCTAATTTTTTGTGTTTTTAGTAGAGACGGGGTTTCACCGTGTTAGCCAGGATGGTCTCGATCTCGTCATCTCATGATCCGCCCGCCTCAGCCTCCCAAAGTGCTGGGATTACAAGGGTGAGCCACCGCACCCGGCCAGTTAGGCATTTTTGATGGTCTCACTTCATCTTGAAACAGATTTTAGATAACAATGCAGAATAGATGGCTTCGTTTCCTCAAGGCCATCTTTCATAAATATTATTTATCTTATCCACGTGTCTGAAAAGTATCCAGCTGCAGTGAATTCGTGATTATAGTCCCTGACAAGTACCGGGAAAGCTGTAATTCTATGTTTTCATTTGCAAACAAAGCATTACACTCCAAAAGTCAACAAAATTGCATGTAGCACAAACATCCTCATGTGAAAAGCAGGAGCTGGATAAAGATGGGCCTTAACAGACCGCTCAATTTCTGACTTGAAAGGTACACAAGCAGCGCTGGCAGTCAAAGTGAAGAGTTCCTCAGAAAACAATTTTGGGACTACTTTAATGCAAAGAAAAGCAGGAAATAAAGTTCAACAGCTGCATTCCATAAAGCATACTGGCAGTCATTTGTCAAAAAAAATAAATAAAAATAAAATTAAAAATAAAACTCTTCTAGTGAAAAATGGCTCAAGCCTTAGGAAGGAAGAAGGAAGAGAGAGGAAGGGAGAGGAGGAAACAAACCAGCTCCAGCTACAGTGCTTGGTTTTGAGCAACAAAGATTCCTGAAATACTTTCCAAAATAAACCTGTGGCAAAATGCTGAACTTGGAAACAGAAATAGACAACTTGATGCACAAAATAATCAGTTCTAAAATAGTCAAAATGTACAAAAGGATACAAAGCATTTGTGGTGTTGACTGAGAAATTAACCATGTACATTTGCTAAACGTAGAAATCTGGGGACAGAGACTGAAAAATACAATGATCCCCAAGGCTATTTATTTTGGCATTACTTATTTATAAAGTAAATACATAAAATTGAAAGTCTTTCCTATAACCTGCTTCTCCAAATCTCTCAGAGTCTTTGTTTCAGGTCTAGTCTGGCCTCCCTCATTTTTGTTCTCAGTCTGCCTGGATCCTGAGGTCACTGGAGTCTGTGCTCCCAGCGCGTGTCCATTCCACAGTGGAATGTGAGAAAGTAGTAAAACACAAAAATACAAATAAATAAGATTCTATGTTTGAGTCTGAGTGAGAGCAGCTAGAGGTGACTTAGATTAACTGAAAAAGGTGTAAAAGAATTTTGCTAAAATCATGCCTCAAAGAGTCTACAGTATTAATCGTGTAATACAGCACTACGCCACACGAGGGCACTATATGGTCAGCTTACTCAGATGAAAGCAAAATGTAAACGGAGTTTATAAGAACAAGATTTGATGAAAATAAAATTACATTCTCTCCCAGGTAATAAAAAAAATCAAAATTCTGGAACATTTAAAGACCCTATGTGTGGTTTGTAATAAAATGGTAATAGCTTGACTTGCTCTCATCCATTTCACCTGCAACTTGGCCGCTATCAGTTTTTCAAACAGCTTAGGAATTTTTCAACGTAAAGTCATTTACACATTCTATTTATCTCTGCCTAGGACACTCTCCGACCTCATTGTAATCTTTTAGGTCTCAGCTGAAATGCAATTTCCTCAGAGACAGCTAACCTAGACACCTTACCTAACGCAAGTCTCTCTTACGCAACATGCAACTGTATGTCAGCCCTCCGTGTATTTTAGTCATGGCACTTACCGAAAGTATTTTATTTATGCACATAGCACATTCCTATGTGAGTTTTGTCTGTTCCCTTCAATATGCTTTAAGCTCCATGAGGCTAAATACCTGTCAGTTTTGGTCACTGTCTAATCCCCAGAGCCTAGGACACTGGGGCATAATAGAAACAAAGCTATGTGTTGAATGAATGAATGAATCTCTGTGACTGTGGCTTATTTCTCCCTACAAAGTTTGACTGAGCCCCACACTCTCACAGAAATCTTTAAAATAATAACAAAAAAGTAGTGAATGTCACCATGTGTTTTCTGACCAATAAACCTGAGAGCTTGTCTGGAGGTTATATGAATTATGGAGCGTCATGATATACTCTTTATTCAACATTGCTTCTCTTCTATTTAAAAACCTGCCCTTCTTTGGAAAGGGTGAAGTGGGACAGGCTGAAGAACACAGATGTTTGAGGGAAGAATGCTTACATTCACCTACTTTGTGATAACTTTACCCTTGTTAAAACGGAAATACAGAAAAGAGGTTACGGAGGAGTTTAATGCTGCCCTTTCTTAGAACGAGAACAACACAATTCTCTTTTCTTTGTCTCCAACTTTACAGGTACTTACTGTGGCGTATAAAATGGTCACTTACAAATTAGACCAACAAAAGGGTATTAAAAGTATTTGTTTATGGGACATCGGGGTGTAAAACACACCACTCAACATCGTGATGTAACTTTACACGACAATAGGGAAGGAGATAGAAAAGACAAAATGCACGGGGTGGGGGGACAACAGCAGGGCAAAGTGATCCGAAGACAATCTCCACAGAGTTCCAAGATCATGTGGATTCCAAAAGGCCAGAGGCCATTTGCTCCTTGATATTAACTCCAGGCTTAGCGTGATACTACAATGTAATTGTGGATGAAGTAGATAAGTGCGTCTTGAAGGCTTAAACCAAAACTATGGTTGGTCATAAAGAGGTGGCCGTGTTTTTTTGTTTTGTTTTGTTTGGTTTTTGGTTGTTTTTTTTTTTTTGGCCGAGGAAGAATTGGTTAGGGTATAAGGTCTGCATTTCAGGCTTCCATCATCAAAGACTGACAAATTCAGGCGAGCTGGAGTGAAGGTTAGGTCTTCCCCAGCCGTGGTCTTCACAGAGTGGGGGATCAGACCAGCAGGATTAAGGGGAATTCGGTGACCTTGTTACTCATAGGTCAGTAGCTTGGGGTTGCGCTTTCTCCTTTTTTCAACCTGTAGTCGACACAGCAAAAAGGCCCAGAACTGGCGAAGGAACAAAGCAGCAAAAAGTGAGGCCCAATAAAAGCTTCAGGCTCAAGAAGACCCCTGAGAAACCAAAGGGAGAGACTATTCCAGGGGACAGTAGGTGAAAAGGAGATAACTAAAAGCGCAGTGGCAAAATGTTCTTACACGTAAGGGATGTTCGTTAATGGACAAATATTCATGGCACTATGATCTGTTAGGACAAATGTAGAATCATCTGTATGCTTTAAATACCGTGTGTGTAAGATTTTAACTGTTTATTAGAAGTCCGAGAACCCCGTTTAAGGTATCTGGATATTCCCTCCCCTTCCTTTCCAAGATTCAGACACTACTAAGTGTGTAGCAGGATGAGCCGCAGACAAAACCCCTCAGACGCCGAGTTGTAGAAGGAAGGGCTTTATTCAGTTGGGAGCATCAGCAAGCTACTGCCTCAAAACCCGAGCTCCCCAAGTGCACAATTTCTGTCCCTTTTAAGGGCTCACAACACTAAGGATTTCACAAGAAAGGGTCGTGATTGATTTGAGCAAGCAAGGGGTACGTGGCAGGGGCTGCATGCACCGGTGGTCAGAGTGAAACGGAACAGGGCAGGGAGTTTCACAATGTTCTTCCATACAATGCCTGAAATCTATGGGTAACATCGGGTTCTAAGTCATGAGTTGATTTTTAGCTACTAGGTTTAGGCCAGGCAGGCCCAGGCCTGGTTTTGGGTCTGGCGCTGGGCTGCCTGTCTTTGATTTCACTTCCTTGTTTTTTTCTTAAAACAGGTACTGAGTATAAAACAGTATAAAACAATATGAGAGGGTCTCTCTCTTCCCTCAAGGGTAAAAATAAGATTGCGACAAATCTAAACTTTATGGAAGTCAAATAAAAAACACTTAAACATATGTAAATAATTGCATACATAAAATATTGCATTAAAATGCCTCCTAAGTGTCACGTAGTCTTTAAACAAATACATTTTCAATGATGGCACAGCTTTTTGGTTCCATTTCTATTTTAATCTCTGATATTCGCACATACCTGTGCACACGTGGAAACATCTATTACTGTTTCAAAAAGACAACTATTAGCAAAGTTCTTACATACACCTGCATATCATGCATTAGAATCAAGTACTTTATTCATTTCATGTCTTCAAAATTACGTTAATGTACTAATCAGGTATTCCATCCTTTCTACAGTATGGTCTTCCTAGAATAAGCTACCCAACTTTCTCAAAGGTGCAAAATGACCATATTTAAAGTTTGGATGAAATTTAATTCATCTTTAATTTGTTTCTGTCACTTTACTATGTTCTGGGGTGTTTTTTAATCTCTCTCTCTCTCGCTCTCTCTCTCCCTCTCTCACTGTCACACACACACAAACACACATGCCTGGTGCTGTCAGCTCTGAGATTTCTGATGATCAAGAGAAACAGGACATCTTTTAAACTTGAAGTACATTCATATGTCAATGAATGACAATGTGTTTGCACCATTACAGACAAAATCACAGCAGTCTTTATTTCCAAAAGCCAAAAATGTAGGGCTCAATCAACATAAAATGTCATAAGCAATAATTAAATAAATGCCAATAGAATGACCTTATAATTTTCAAACCCATGTCAGATAAAGCTATAAGAGATATCCAAATGCCAATACATATGATATTAATACCTGTGTTTTGTGGTATTAAGAACACGAAAAAATAGAAAATTCTATGAAGTTCAAAGTTCTTTAAAGTTAGATGGAAAAGGCATTCATTGGTATTCCCACGAAGTTTTACGGTTTAGTTGGAAAATACACATATGTTTCTTAAGAGCTAAAATAATGCATTCGACATACAGACAAATGACCAATGTAGGTGGGAGGGCAGAGTTCTGTGATTAGACAGGAGAATTAGAAAATCTGTTCCAAGTAACTCCAGGGAATGGGTGGTATAACTTCCTCCTTGAGGTCCGAGGGTCACCAACATAAAAGCTCTACATAAGTTTTTATTAGTAGCTCAGAAAAAAAAATAGAATCTAAAAAGATCAAAATCCTGGCAAAGGTTTCCGGTCATAATAAATCATAGTCGCGCAGGATGACATGATCTCCCACAGCATAAGATTTAGAATTAAGTGTTTGGTATTGTGAGTATCTTCAGTTACCAGATAGTCGTTGCTTTCATGATGTGTACACGTCTCCTTAGCCTCGGCAGGGTTTCCAATTAAGCATAGAAATACTTTAAAAATTTGAAATCCTAGTAAAGATAGTTTGGCATTGGAAAGGATCCAATCTGTGTTGGAAATCTACATACGTGTAATGTTTAAGAGAACTTCGCTTATGAGAGAAAGCTTCGTTTTGTTTTTTGAGAGAGAGTCTCACTCTGTCGCCCAGGCTGGAGGGCAGTGGTGGGATCTCAGCTCACTGCAACCTCCCCTCCCAGTTCAAGCAATTCTCCTGCCTCAGCCTCCTGAGTAACTGGCACTACAGATGCACCCCACCACGCCCGGCTAATTTTTGTATTTTTAGTAGAGACAAGGTTTCTCCAGGTTGCCCAGGCTGGTCTTGAACTCCTGACCTCAGGTGATCTGCCCTCCTTTGCCTTCCAAAGTGCTGGGATTACAGGCATGAGCCCCCATGCCCAGCAGAGAGTGAGTTTTAAAGGTACAATATCTAATATGCAGTTGAGTACTTGAAACAGATATTTGATTTTAAATTTCTTACTAATATAAACAATATTGGAACATTTGGCAAAGCGTTTGGATTCACCATATTGATTGTTCTTACAAAAATAAAATTATCGGGGAAATTTTGTTTGTAGATGCAGACACTAAAGAACTTAAGTGAAATAAAATATATTACATTTGGAATTCCTAGTGAATTGGAATGATGGTTTCATAATTTCAAACTTAAAATATGTAATTATTTGCTTGATTTTGACATGGTATTTTAAATTGATATTTTAGTATTTATATATTATTTTGGAACAACTAGATGCATTTTAGGGTCACTATTTTTATTAATTAGATTTATAAAAGTTATTTAGATATGCAGAAAAAATTTACTGTCCTAAATTTGAAGCACTCAAAAAATAAGTTATAAAGGTTTATAAATAAATTTAAAAATATTTGAAAATGTCTTACATTTGTAAACAAGATTAAAAAAATTCATAAGCCCTTAAAATAATTGCTGCAATTTCCCATTTTAAAAATAAAATAATCTCAGTAATGAAAGAGACCTAGAGAAGAACTAGGCTTATAAATCTATAAATTGAATAGCAAATGTTAAAAATGAGCTTTAGAAGTTTTCTCTGCACAAAAAAGAAGACAAAAGAAGTCATTAAACCCTACATTCATTTTTAATTACAAGTCGGATATTATTTAAGAGAGCAATAATATGTCCCCTTTCATGTAATGTCCAGAATTCAAAGGAACCACAGGATGTCATGTCGTTTATTCTCCGAAGTGGAATGCCATCACTTCCGCAGATAATACTGATTAATTTGAGCCAGCCTTCCACCTACATCCCCTATGCAAATAAACTTTACAAAGCCTTTCATTACATTATATACAAATATTTCTTCTCTTCATCAGTCATATTCTAATTATAGAGGCTCAACCAGGTAAGTTTAGCCTGACAAATATCTATGCTTATTATTATAGATTCACAAAGAGCTCCTTCTTCCTTATTAGTCAGATAATGTTCTTTCCTTTTACCCTATAGACAAAGGATGTGATTCATTAGGAAGTATTCCCCAACAGAGAAAATGTTTATATAAGCTTATTGATGTGTTCTTTTCAAATGCAAGGTAATTTAAATTTTCTTTAAATGGTATTTTTCTTAAGAGAGTAAAAAAAAAGGGAAACAGATGTTTTCATCACAAACACCATTTACCAACCAACCCAAAATGCATGGCCATTTATATTAAACAAGAAAACAAGTAGAACATGTGATTGCCTACATTTGTGCCGTATAAATTCATTGTCATTACTCTCAACTGAACTCCTGATGCTGCCTAAAAAAAAAGAGACCACGTTTATTTTCTCAATTCAACCCATCACCCTTCAGAATGACTATTTTAATCTTTCACCACAAACACAACCTGTATTTCCCTCTGCTGTCCTTAATCTTTGTCTCTTTCTTCCCTGAAACAAACAAAAGCCAAGACAGGAAACTGTGCTGCATCCTCCTCTAGTCAACCTAACGCCAGTCTTTCCTATGGCCCCTCCGCCACCTGTGGAGGAACATTCCAAAGTCAATGTCATTTCTTCCACCTGAAACAAATTTTACATGTGTTACCACTGTCCTGATTTTGTGTTTCCTCCTAAGCTCTTCAGGAAGATTGTCAACATTACCCATCCTAAGTCTCCCTCTCTTATTCCTCTACACGGTCCAATTCCATTGCTGCTGGCATGACTTGACCAATTTAGCTGCATTCACTACTGAAACAAAAGGGCGAATCACTACTTTGTTCCTATTGCAGACATTATTTATTGACTGTGCAAGATTACTAGACACAATCTAGCACACTCTTTTAACACACACATACACACACACACATAAACACACATACACACACATACACACACACATACATACACACACATACACACACATACACACACACACATACACACACATACACACACATACATAAACACACATACACACACATACATACACATACACACACACATACATACACACACATACACACACAGATACACACACACACACACATACACACACACACACATGCAGTTTTCCATGTGCTACCAGTTGTGTTCCCAGGGAAGGAGAATGTCAGATGGATACTAACAAGAAGGATGTCTTTTATGGAATTCTCTTGGGATCAATACCTAGGAAAGTAGAGAGAAGCATGGTAGGACAAGGAGAGAAAGTGGGCTGGACGCAGCTTCAGCCTATGGGGACACTGGTAAAATAACACTTCAGAGTTGTATAAAGGCCAAGTTCTAGTTGGAACGGGTAGACTGTGCCTTCATATCCGTCTATTGATCAGTCATTGGTTGCAGGCAGTTGAGACCACCCTTAAAGAGGGCTGTGATCACAGCACCCATCATACAATGTAACCTCATTCTGAGGATGTTCCTCACACCTCTATCATTCTTGCATCTTGATTGTTCCTTACCAGGTCCTACTTTTCTACTTAATTTTAAAGTGTTGAAGTTCCTCATAATTTCTTTTCCCCACTCTTCATGCAATATACACTCAATGCAATCTCACCTACTCCCATTCTTTCCTTTAATAATGATAGACTGAAGGGACCCAAATTTATATCTGTACCAGATATTTCTTCTAGCTCTACACATATATTTGCAAAACCTACTTGTAGAATTCTACTCACCATCTTCCCCCACTTCCTGTTCTTTCCCAAACAATCTTTCTTTTTTCTTGCTCCACAAACAGAAACTAGAATGATTTCTTTAAAAATACAAATGAGGTCAAGTTACCCTTCTGCTGAAACTTTTCGGTATCTTCCCAGTACCCTTCAGAAAAGGTAAGAACATTCTTAAAATGACTCTTTCAAAGCTCTGCACATTCTGATCTACGTTTCTTCCTTAAGTTCCTCTCTAGGTTAATTTTACTTATTCATACGTCCTCCTTGATCCCTGTCATTCGGTGAATCTTTCTTTATTTTTAAAGTATCTGTTTAAATGGCATTTCTTTAAAAACTCTTACTCATTGTCCAAAAGTAGTTAAGGATTTTGTTCTATAATATCACTCTATCTTTGTGTTTATTCAAATGACAAAATTATTTACTTTATTCTTTTGTTTCATATATTTTTCTTCTGTTTGACCGTGAGTTTCAAGGGGGCAGGGGAACAGATTATCCTATTTTGTTTGTTTTTAGTCTATCCCCAGTGCCTAGAATAAGGCTTGATGCACAGAAAACATTTTATGTATGTATACGCTGAGAAAAGCAGTATGATTGAAGAATGCGTAAATAGTGACTGGAAAATGAACATGTGAATCCCAGCACTTTGGGAGTCCGAGGAGGGCAGATCACGAGGTCAGGAGTTTGAGACCAGCCCAGCCCACAGGTGAAACCCCGTCTCTAGTAAAAATACAAAAATTAGCCAGGCATGGTGGTGGACACCTGTAATCCCAGCTACTTGGGAGGCTGAGGCAGCAGAATCGCTTGAAGCCAGGAGGCAGAGGTTGCAGTGAGCCAAGATCGTGCCAGTGCACTCCAGCCTGGGCAACAGAGTGATACTCTGTCTAAAAAAAAAAAGAAAAAAGAAAATGTACATGCATAATTTAGCATGTGTTTCTACCACTGAACACAGTGTGGGAAACATAGGAATATAAATCAGGATGATGCAGATGAGTAAATAATTCTGAATTATTTAATAGTCAGGATTTATAGCTAGGATTATTTTCAAAGGCCTATTGATATGCAATGGAGATGGATGAGCATGTACTACTTGAGGGCAGAAGAAAATCTCAATGAAAAATAGGGAGTAGAAATCTGAAGACAACAAAGAGGATGGCAAGATAATTGCTTTTCCAAAGTAATACAAATGAACACACTTAAAAACAGGCATGGGTAAGTTCACTATGGCAAAATGTCCAAATATATACTGGGAAGCAAATGGAAAGTTTTATCTTGACTTTCGAGGTGAACAGAGATCTACAGGGATAAATATTTTATAG
Organism: Symphalangus syndactylus; assembly: GCF_028878055.3. NCBI lineage: Eukaryota > Metazoa > Chordata > Mammalia > Primates > Hylobatidae > Symphalangus > Symphalangus syndactylus. The sequence goes on along the minus strand of NC_072444.2, from coordinate 6,381,598 downwards.
CTGAGAAAACATGTGAAAAAGGGGAGAAATGGCTGGGCACGGTGGCTCATGCCTGTAATCCCAGCACTTTGGGAGGCCGAGGCTGGCGGATCACCTGAGGGCGGGAGTCTGAGACCAGCCTCACCAACATGGAGAAACCCCGTCTCTACTAAAAACATGAAATTAGCTGGGCATGGTGGCGCATGCCTGTAATCCCAGCTACTAGGGAAGCTGAGGCAGGAGAGTCGCTTGACCCTGGGAGGCAGAGGTTGTGGTGAGCTGAGATTGCGCCATTGAACTCCAGCCTGGGCAACAAGAATGAAACTCTATTTCAAAAAAAAAAAAAGAAAAACAGGAGAAACTTGCCCCAAATCATTTGGTTAAAAAGTTGCATATTTAAAATGTGAACCAGCCAGGCGCGTTGGCTCACACCTGTAATCCCAGCACTTTGGGAGGCCGAGGCTGGCGGATCACCTGAGGGCGGGAGTCTGAGACCAGCCTCACCAACATGGAGAAACCCCGTCTCTACTAAAATCATGAAATTAGCTGGGCATGGTGGCGCATGCCTGTAATCCCAGCTACTAGGGAAGCTGAGGCAGGAGAGTCGCTTGACCCTGGGAGGCAGAGGTTGTGGTGAGCTGAGATTGCGCCATTGAACTCCAGCCTGGGCAACAAGAATGAAACTCTATTTCAAAAAAAAAAAGAAAAACAGGAGAAACTTGCCCCAAATCATTTGGTTAAAAAGTTGCATATTTAAAATGTGAACCAGCCAGGCGCGTTGGCTCACACCTGTAATACCAGCACTTTGGGAGGCCGAGGCAGGCAGATCACCTGAGGTCAGGAGTTTGAGACCAGCCTGGCCAACATGGTGAAACCCCATTTCTACTAAAAATACAAAAATTAACTGGGCGTGGTGGCGGGTGCCTGTAATCCCAGCTACTTGGGAGCCTGAGGCAGGAGAATCACTTGAACCCGGGAGGCGGTGGTTGCAGTGAGCCGGGATCGCACCAGTGCACTCCACCCTGGGCAAGAGTGAGATCCTGCCTCAAAAAAAAAAGAAGTGAAACAGTTTCTTTCTAACCTCCAAATGCACAATATTCCACGACACCAACCCTACACCAAAGAAATGTGTAGAAGTTTATAAAAATGGTTATTAACTGATTTTTTTCAGCACCAGAATCAACTATCCTGACTCTAGCTTTAGAAACGTAAGTTAAAAAAAGAGGAAAATAACTTCGAAGGAAGTAATTCTTTGAAAGCCGTTAGGACAACACAATGATTTGAGGGTCTTGTGCTTTTCCATGAAAAGGTGGGGCTAAGTCTGTTTTAGAGGGTGAAGGAGACACAGGAGTTAAAAATGTGCCAACACCGTGGCCCTTGGAAATAACTTGTAAGATCAAATGAAAATCGCAATCGAGACTGTCACTTTTCGATCAGATTGTTTTCAATCGATAATGAGTGCAGGCCCGCAAATGTGTATGGGTGTTATGTGGCATATCAAGGTACATTTCTGCAGAACATACTCAGTGCAATATGGCTTGTGGGTACAACATTCCTTTATATAATTGCACTCAACTAATGTATGCCTTGGAAAGCAAGCACATCAAACATTATGTCTTAACAGACTTCTGAAAGAAAAACTGGAGTTCCTGGTGGCTCTTAAACAGTCTGCTGGTTATTTTATGGCATAGAGGAGAAAATTTACCCTGCAGAAATCTAGCCGAGCACATCCTCAGACTGATCACATTCACCTTCTCATCATGGTTCCAGTCTCAATTAAAAAAAAAAAAAACAACAAAGAATCATATTTGAGTAATCTGTTCTGAATCATACAGGGAAAGTCCATGCTGAGATAATACTTATGCATCTGTCTTAGAACCTGTCTAGAATATTTACTAGGAAGACTCACTATCAAAAGGGATTTTGGCATATGTGCATTAATTCAGCAAGCCTCATTTCTTCAATACCAAACATGCGCCAGACATTGTCCTAGGAAGAGAGGATTTAGAAAAAAAAAAAATAAAGGTATATTTACCGCAGTCCAGCCATAGAAAAAGATAAGTAAGTAATTAAATGCAGGAGTATACTATAGCTTCAAAGATAAAACTTATGAAGGTCTGGAAATTAGCACACATGGGATAAAACAGTCACTTCTACATAAGAGGAGGCGATTATAAAGAAGATTCACTTAAGATTCAGTATTGGCTAAGGTTAAAGAGAGAAGCATTGTTCTTGGACCAAGTTTTCTGGGAGGTGGGAGAGTAAAAGAAGTCCGGGACCAAAGGAAGCTACAACAGAGAGCACTGAACGAGCAGCCTTGCAGGTCTGATCCAGACTGCCATCTGAGAAAATTACAGGCAGTTTGATTGGCTGGGGCACAGGCCGTGAGGTGGGGCATGATGAGTGACAGCTGGAACCAGGCAAGGCTCATAAATGTCACACTAAGGAATTTTCACTGTTTTCTACCAGCCACTGGAAGAAACTGAAGAGCTTAAAGCAAGATAATGGCACATCACAAAACACATGGATTCGAGGTGGTAAGACAAAAAGAAGTTACTGTAGCAGAAGCATCAGGAAGTAGACTTGTATTAATTTAACTGCAAAATAATTACTTCTCCTACCCCCACAACAACATTCCAACACACAGAACTAATGTGGGTTATTAATTATTTCCCACTGTTCCCTACTGAAACAACATACTTTCAACTTTATTCTTTCAGTTCTGAGCGTGCTTATCTGCAAAGATATATAACCTAGTCTCCACGTCTTATCATAGAAAATTAGTACAGGTGACTTGTCTATTTTCAAACAGGGAGAAAAATAGAAATAGATGCATTTAGTCCTTCTGAATTAACCAGCTAAGCTACTTGAGGAGGAAGAGATTATATCAAAATTGTAAACTTTTAAAACTAATTTAACATTATAACCACAAATGGATATATAAATTTTTTTCCTTCAGGGAATACTTGGGAGAAAAATTAGAATCCATGCTCCTGCCTTATTCAAAGCAAAATGATATTGGGTACAGCTGTTCATTTCAAAGGCCACTGCACATCTCCCATAAAAGCAGTGTGCTACAGTGATGAAAACTGCCCACCAATGGTCATGCCTATGCGCGTTTTCTAAGGTGTTTGCCACCCTCCTGTCAAGAGGTGAAGTCTGTTTCTTTAACTCCTGAATCTGGGTTGCCCACGTGGCTTGCTTTGATCAATGAAATGTCACAGAAGTTATGTTCTAGGACTTTTGAGCTCAGGTCTTCAGTTTCTACTTTCCCTTTCAGAACTCAGCTCCGAATAAAGAATTCCGGAATCTCCTATTAAGGAGGGTAACCACACAGAGAGACGGGAGAGTGACAGGCCACAGGCAGAAACACAATCTACATGGAAGAGACCCATGGCATTCCAGCCAACAGCAAGTACCAGGCCCCACGTGCAAATGAGGCCAATGGGTTCCACTATGTCCAGCTGAGCTGTCCCAGCCAAAACCATGTCAATCATGGACGAGTTCTCTCTTCTTCATCCTGCCCATATTGCTGTCTCATGGCATCATACCCAATAAAATGGCTGTGATTTGAAGTCATTAAGCTTTGCGGTGCTTTATTACATAGCAACATATAAATAATAATGAGTAGTAAAATGCTTATTGCTAACTTTTCAGTGTAAAATTCCAGTGGCAGACCATGATGCCATGTAGAAAATATCTGGCTCAATTCGTACAAAAATGGCACAGCGTGTGGGACTCAGAGGAAACACCACGGTAGCAGGCCCTATATGCACAGCAGGACACACAGGAAGCCAGTGTCCAAGGAGCTGAAGGTGACCCTGTGGCCTTTCAATATTCACACGAAGAAGCAAAAGCAATAGCACAGCATATCCTGGTCGGTGATGTGTGTGTATGTGTATGTGTCACAGCTGCATTAGACCAGACCACGTGGTAACATTGTCTAAAGAAAGAAATAGAAAATACATAGAAAGCTCTAAACTTATTTTTCTTTAGAAGTTATGTCCCAACCATGATAAAAGTGTTATTTTTCCTCCTTGAGGAAACAAAGAAAAATCAACGATAACATTTCTACCCATTTTTTTTTTTTTTTTTTTGCTGTTATATCCATTTTATGATGCTTTGCAAGTACTATTTATTCTTACTTTTACAGCCAGTCAGAATGTGTTTGGGTTTCTCTTATTTCTGTCTTTTTAAAGCTTCAACATTAAAGTTCTTTAGTACATCACACATTGCAATATTAAAAGAAAACACTATCTTGCCTAAATAAGCAGTATCGTATAATATCCAGTCGAAACTAACTTCAATGTACGTGATATGAATATTGCTTTCTGAAAACTTTACGGTCTGTTTGGACCACTCAATATGTAATTTTTAAACTAGGATGCCATAGTGTTTAAACAGTTTTCACATCAGAAATGTAAGAAGTGCTTCTCCTCAGCAAATGTAAAAGAACACACATCACAACAAACTATCTCTCAGACCACAGTGCAATCAAATTAGAACTCAGGATTAAGAAACTCACTCAAAACTGCACAACTACATGGAAACTGAACAACCTGCTCCTGAATGACTACTGGGTACATAACGAAATGAAGGCAGAAATAAAGATGTTCTTTGAAACCAATGAGAAAAAAGACACAACATACCAGAATCTCTGGGACACATTCAAAGCAGTATGTAGAGGGAAATTTATAGCACTAAATGCCCACAAGAGAAAGCAGGAAAGATCTAAAATCAACACCCTAACATGACTATTAAAAGAACAAGAGAAGCAAGAGCAAACACATCCCAAAGCTAGCAGAAGTCAGGAAATAACTAAGATCAGAGCAGAACTGAAGGAAATAGAGACACAAAACACCCTTCAAAAAAACCAATGAATCCAGGAGCTGGTTTTTTTTAAAAGATCAACAAAATTGATAGACCGCTAGCAAGACAAATAAAGAAGAAAAGAGAGAAGAATCAAATAGACGCAATAAAAAATGATAAAGGGGATATCACCACCGATCCCACAGAAATACAAACTACCATCAGAGAATACTATAAATGCCTCTATGCAAATAAATTAGAAAATCTAGAAGAAATGGATAAATTCCTGGACACATACACCCTCCCAAGACTAAACCAGAAAGATGCTGAATCCCTGAATAGACCAACAACAGACTCTGAAATTGAGGCAATAATTAATAGCCTACCAACCAAAAAAAGTCCAGGATTCACAGCTGAATTCTACTAGAGGTACAAAGAGGAATTGGTACCATTCCTTCTGAAACTATTCCAAACAATAGGAAAAGAGGGAATCCTCCCTAACTCATTTTATGAGGCCAGCTTCATCCTGATACCAAAGCCTGTCAGAGACACAACAAAAAAAGAGAATTTGAGACCAATATCCCTGATGAACATCGCTGCGAAAATCCTCAGTAAAATACTGGCAAACCGAATCCAGCAGCACATCAAAAAGCTTATCCACCAAGATCAATTTGGCTTCATCCCTGGGATGCAATGCTGGTTTAACATACGCAAATCAATAGATATAATCCATCACATAAACAGAACCAAAGACAAAAACCACATGATTATCTCAATAGATTTAGAAAAGGCCCTTGACAAAATTCAACAGCGCTTCGTGCTAAACACTCTCAATAAATTTGGTATTGATGGGACGTATCTCAAAATAATAAGAGCTATTTATGACAAACGCACAGCCAATATCTTACTGAATGTGCAACAACTGGAATCATGCCCTTTGAAAACCGGCACAAGAGAGGGATGGCCTCTCTCACCACTCCTATTCAACATAGTGCTGGAAGTTCTGGCCAGGGCAATCAGGCAAGTGAAAGAAATAAAGAAATAAAGAGAAATAACTATTCAATTAGGAAAAGAGAAAGTCAAATTGTCCCTGTTTGCAGACGACATGATTTATATTTAGAAAACCCCATCATCTCAGCCCAAAATCTCCTTAAGCTGATAAGTAACTTCAGCAAAGTCTCAGGATACAAAATCAATGTGCAAAAATCACAAGCATTCCTATACACCAGTAACAGACAGAGAGCTAAATCATGAGTGAACTCCCATTCACAATTGCTACAAAGAGAATAAAATACATAAGAATCCAATTCACAAGGGATGTGAAAGACCTCTTCAAGGAGAACTACAAACCACTGCTCAATGAAATAAAAGAGGATACAAACAAATGGAAGAACATTCCATGCTCATGGATAGGAAGAATCACTATTGTGAAAATGGCCATACTCCCCAAGGTAATTTATAGATTCAATGCCATCCCCATCAAGCTACCAATGACTTTCTTCACAGAATTGGAAAAAAACTACTTTAAAGTTCACATGGAACCAAAAAAGAGCCTGTATTGCCAAGCCAATCCTAAGCAAAAACAACAAAGCTGGAGGCATCATGCTACCTGACTTCCAACTATACTACAAGGCTACAGTAACCAAAACAGCATGGTACTGGTACCAAAACAGATACATAGATGAATGGAACAGAACAGAGGCCTCAGAAATACCACCACACATCTAAAACCATCTTATCTTTCACAAACCTGACTAAAACAAGAAATGGGGAAATGATTTCCTATTTAATAAATGGTGCTGGGAAAACTGGCTAGCCATATGTAGAAAGCTGAAACTGGATCCCTTCCTGACACCTTATACAAAAATTAATTCAAGATGGATTAAAGACTTAAATGTTATATGTAAAACCGTAAAAACCCAGAAGAAAACCTAGGCAATACCATTCAGGACATAGGCATGGGCAAGGACTTCATGACTAAAACACCAAAAGCAGTGGCAACAAAAGCCAAGATAGACAAATGGGATCTAATTAAACTAAAGAGCTTCTGCACAGCAAAAGAAACTACCATCAGAGTGAACAGGCAACCTACAGAATGGGAGGAAATTTTTGCAATCTACCCATCTGACAAAGGGCTAATATCCAGAATCAACGAAGACTTTAACAAATTTACAAGAAAAAATCGAACAGCCCCATCAAAACGTGGGCAAAGGATATGAACAGACACTTTTCAAAGGAAGACCTTTATTCAGCCAACACACACATGAAAAAAGGCTCATCATCACTGGTCATCAGAGAAATGCAAATCAAAACCACAATGAGAAACCATCTCACACCAGTTAGAATGGCCATCATTTAAAAAGTCAGGAAACAACAGGTGCTGGAGATGATGTGGAGTAATAGGAAGGATTTTACACTGTTGGTGGGACTGTAAAGTAGTTCAACCATTGTGGAAGACAGTGTGGTGATTCCTCAAGGATCTCAAACTAGAAATACCATTTGACCCAGCAATTCTATTACTGGGTATATACCCAAAGGATTATAAATCATGCTACTATAAAGACATGAACACATATGTTTATTGTGGCACTATTCACAATAGCAAAGACTTGCAACCAACCCAAGTGTCCATCAATGATAGATTAGATTAAGAAAATGTGGCACATATACACCATGGAATACTATGCAACTGTAAAAAAGGATGAGTTCATGTCCTTTGTAGGGACATGGATGAAGCTGGAAACCATCATTCTGAGCAAACTACCGCAAGGACAGAAGACCAAACACTGCATGTTCTCACTCACAGGTGGGAATTGAACAATGAGAACATTTGAACACTGGGTTGGGAATATCACATACCAGAGCCTGTCATGGGGTGGGGGGTTGGGGGAGGGATAGCATTAGGAGAAATACCTAACGTAAATGAGGAGTTAATGTGTGCAGCACACCAACATGGCACATGTATACAAACCTGCACATTGTGCACATGTACCCTAGAACTTAAAGTATAATAATAATAATAAAGAAATGTAAGAAGTGCTAAATTACAGATTTTCAAATATTTAGGAGACATTAATATAATGCCATGTTTTTTCTGAACACTTATTAAGCACAGTTAACAAAAACAAATAGAAATGATAAAGTTTTGTTAATATTTCATGTTAACTCCCATTTTTATTTTAATTAATTTCTGGCTTGAAACCATTGGAAATTTGTTTTTAACGAACAGAATTAAATACATTAGGTCCTTGATAGAATTCTTTTCCTCCAAAGAATATCACCATCCCCCACTTTTATCTAACTGTCATAATATGTTCTTTTTTTCCAGATGCTTCTTGTTCCAGAACTGTATACACAAGTTGGACGACTAAACTGATATTTGCATAACAAGAAAAGTGGTCTTTAGACAATTTGGCAAATATGCTCATAGCAGCACTGCCAGGAACTAACCCCCAAAATAGGATCACAGCAGAGTTGGAACGCCAGTGATAGGGCTTTATTTCCAAGCACACAACCAGAGTTAGAGAACACATTCAAATAACCCAGGCCTTTTTTTATGTAAAAATTTTTAATAATCATGGCATTTCCAATGCAAATTTAAAATCTAGTCAGTAGCTTATTTTATTAAGAGACTTCATGGTTTTGACAGGTAATGATCTTTGCTAGAAAGGTCCCCCTCCTCCTCCTCCTCCTCTTCTTTCTCAGGTCTATTCTTGATTCTGAAATTCACACCACTGGAATTTTATACCACACCACAGTTAAACATTTTTTTCTGAATTTTACTATATTGCATTTTCCTGAGGATTTCTTTAATGCATGCCCTAGTTCTTTGGAGACTTTCAATGCCTGTTTAACAGCTTTCCTTATTCATTAGCAACTTCCTTTAGAATCTAACAAGTCTCTTATGATCCTGGAGTTCTGTCAATTGTAGTAATTTTTTATTGTTTTTATCACACGGTTGGGAATATTTCTGCTACTTTTTACCCTCACTTAGAAGCTTAATATAACTACAAAAATGTTATATAACTCTTATTAATGTCTTCATCTTTTGTCATTATGAGTGGCCTAGCCCCTCCATAGACAATTTGAGCCTATGATTTTTCATGGAAGAGGGCATAGTTTAGCTTCATGTATTATTATCCTCTCTCATATTTGCTCTATCAGTATATATTGGAATATGGTTGAATTCTATAGCATGTATTTTATTGCTTTCACACGTTTTATTGCGCTTATGTTTGGATTTCTTCTCATCTGAGAAAGGATTGATTTTCTCATCTCAGTATATTTTTAATAAAATCATAGCTAAGAAAGAACATTTCATCCATCTAAAAGCTAACTTCCTTTCTTTTATTTTGTCCTGAAAAATACTACACCCACACATTTTTGCCAATAGCCTAAGACATTTAGCCATACTAATCTATCCTATTGGCTCCTTGGCTTTGATTGATGGACTAACAAAAATAGCTTGCTTGATGTTTCCAGAGAAAGTATCTTACCCTCATCTGTCTAAAGTATTCCTAACATAGGATTGTCAGATTTAGCAAATAAAAATATAGGATTTCTACTTATATTTCAATTTCATGTAAAAAACAAATAACTTTTTAGTATAAGAACATCTTAAATACTTAGAGGCTTATCTGAAGTTCACATTTAAATAGGTGCCCTGTAAGTTACCAGGCAATCCTGTCCTAAAGGAATAATATTCAAATCTCTCTTTAGCTTTTCCTCCAAATGTTGCTTAAAAATTTTCTGGGAAAATCATTAGTTTTATCTCCAGAAGCAAGACACTGTTGTCAGAAAAGGATGGGTTTCATTTTCTATTATTTTCATGTACTTGATTATTTATGATATTAGAACTGGGATCTCAGGAGTGGCCTTGTGTAGCAATCAATGGTGGCTGACCATTGGTTGCTCTTTAGGAAAAAGGGTCATAAGCCCCCTTTTGCTCACTTCCCTGCCCCTTGAAATTAACTTATTGATTTAAATTAAAAGCATTGCATGCCTACTCTACGATGAATATTGTGATGTCAAGAATCCCAAACAAGCAGCAAGATTCTGTCCACCAGAAATGTTAAGCATATGTAAACCGGAGGCGGGCGACTGGGAGGTACCAGAATATGCTCTTTGTATTGATTTTAGTACCTGAACTTATGTGCTTTAATTGAGTTATACTTACCTATAAATTGATGCTCCCATCATTGAAAACAGCTTATGCTGTTACAGAATACATTGCGTAAGTGTATGGATTCCTTTACAGTCAACCAAAGGGTAAAGGTGACATGAAGAAGAAAAAATACGCTAACTAAATGAAAATTGGGAGTCATAAAAACATTTTTATAGAACTATAGAAATGATCTAAATCTCTTTTGGTGGGCTTTCTTTGCATCAGTACTACAAATGTTGGATTGTCCCAGCTCTGTCCTCAGACATCTCTGTAATCAGTATCTTGTCAGAGATCCCTGAAGAGGGGTTCTGGAGAGCCCTGGAAGGTTCTTGAGACCTCTCGAGGCAATCCAAAATGTCTTCCCGAAATGCCTTGGCCCATCATTTCACTCAGATATCTATATAAAGTCTCCCCTTAGACAGATCTTCTCTGACAACCCATTAGAAAATAGCAGCCTCTGTTACTTCATCACCTTCCCTACTTCACATTTTGTATAGTTCTGTTGCAACCTGAAATAAAATAATTTAAACCGAAATATAAATAGCACATTTGTTTATATTGGGTTTCCCACACAAGCTCAAAGAATGTAAGGACATGTACTTTTGTTTATTACTTTATCCCCAACACATTCAATAGTACATACCATATTGCATGTCTACAGAAATCGTTTGTAATTTTTTTGTACAATGAATGTATTTTATCTGATAGTTTTTCTTGGCAGTGAAAATATGCTTTTCCCTTACAGCTGCTCTTATTGAAAGACATTACTCTTAAGTGAATTTCCTCACTCCAGTAATTCAAGAAGAAAAAGTGTATATAGAGAAAAAGCATTAATAGTGTTTTATAACTTATTCCTAAAAATGGGTTGATTAAATGTTTATCATTAGTGCAGCAATGAAGTTTCTTTTAAACTCTGAAAATGAGGGCACATTCAGTGACTTATATTTTCAATGCCTTGTGTAGACCAAAAATAGATAAAAACAAGAATCACTAGGAAAGTAATATTGTATAAGCCAATCTCTAACAGAGTCACAATAAAACAAATTAATGTTTGAAATTATCACCATTAGGTCAAATCTGTGTCTTGAGCTTCAAAATACTTCATTCATTCAATGGTTAATCGGTCACTGACTACTGTAGGCTGGGTACTGGGGAGCCAAAAGAGAAATTAATCACGGTCATCAATTTAAAAACCAAAAACTCTGTCAGCCAAGTGTATGCAACAGTTTTGCAGAATAAACACAGTGAGTTTGGTTTAAGACAGAGAAATTTAAGTTTCCAGAATATTGGGGAGAAAGTGTCTAATAGGATGGTGGAGTTCATGTAGAGATTCTGGACTGGAAAAATGATTTGGCCACCATTAGCATAGGACTAGATGCCACTAAAGTGGCAGAGATCACTTAGAATAAATGGCAAACAAAAAAGAGGCCTTACTTCCTTGAGATTCTTCTGACTAGGAGCCAGACACTACAGAGCATGGAAAATATTTTGTAAGGTAGAGTTACCGAAGACGGCCTTTTTCTCCGAGATATGCTGACATGCTTAATGTGGGCTTTCTTTACAACAATGTGATCATTCCAACAACTACTAGTTCCACGATGTTTTTAGAGTTTACAAATGTATTACTACAGTGAGTTTTATTGTATCTGAGCCTCGTGAGAGATTTACGATTATCCCTATTTTATGCAAAACTTCAGAAAGTTTAAATGAAAAGTCACAAATAGATGATTGATACCTAATCCACAGCTCTTGGATGACCTATAGCGTCAATGTTTTCAATGAAGAGAAGGTGATTTTCACCCCATCCTTCACTTCTAGTTTTTCCTAATTGTTCTATATGACTTTATTGAAAGCTTCACTTCAAAATCAATCTCTCCCCTTCTCAAACTATCTTTCTTAATAAGGATAATTGTTAGGAAGTTCCCACAGCTACCTAACACCCTCTAATTCCCAAGACCTTGTGAATGCTTCTGACTATGAATTTTGAAGGCATTCCAGAAATACAGTTTCAGTTTGATTATAAAGCAAATAACATCTTGGATATTATTATATTTAAATATTTAGAATTATTTAAAATTAATTTTTTGCAAAAAATTCTTGGAGGGAAATGAGAACAAGAGTTTATTTAAGAAGTAGAATTTTATTTCTTTTTCTACAGGTCGACTTACTAACACTGTGGTTCTCCATAGAAATAAATAAAATTCACATACATAAAAAACGGTAGAGAATACTAAATGTGCCAAATAACGAATTCCTTTAAGCATAGATATATATATACACATATATACACATATATATATACATATATACATACGCACACATATATATACATATATATACACACACACACATACATATACATGTATATATACACACATACATACTTATATACACTTTTATACCTGCCAAGAAAGGTAAGTTTGTCACTGCTTAGAGATTGCTGAAAGCAAAATGAAAGAGTTCCATCAAGTGGTCATATCAAGACACAGCAGTTTGTATTTCACCAATAGAAAGAGGAAAACAATTTCTCTGAAATCTAGTTCAGACATAGATTTCTAACCGAGCTATTAAAATTTTATGCCATGCAACATTAAAAAACACAATTAAATGCATTTTAAACATTATTACTAATTCATTTTCCAATTCATTTTTAAACTGCAAAGAAAATAGAAACTATGTGATTTTTATTTTTTATCTTTTTCATAACGAATACTCTCTCCATATAGTTTGCAGTTGAAAATGCGTGGTTATAATCTTAATTTGCATGTTAGTCATTTTTTTAAATTAGCAGGTAAACCACAGGTAATACTAAACTAAGTATTTGGATTGCACCGAAAATTCAGAAACTAACTACTTGCAAATGACCTATACATCTTAAAATAGTACAAAATAAATACAAAGAAAACTCTACTCAAGGTTGTTTTAAAAAATAAAATAAGTTATAAAACATAAACATGAGTTAACTTGCTTCTTTTAACAATCTATAGTTTTTGCCTTGCCAAATTTCATCTCCTTCATAAAGACAGACAAAACAGGCATCTTTCTTTTTAAAGTATAATTGATTTAAGGGGTCATTTTCTCATTATTTTGGAAAAACCATCATGGCTTATTTTAATGTTATAAATGCTACTTCTAAATATATATTACAGATTAAGATTTGTTTCTTGCTTAATAAAGCAGTAGTTCATTTAAGCAACCATTGTTTAATTAAACTTTCTGAATATTATATATATATTACTAATGAGATGAGGTTAAACAATAGATTTTTATATAAAACCTATGAAATATATATTATCTAGACATAAAATTGGAAGCAATGTATTTAATGATTAAGATCATGGATTTTGGCATCAGAGAGATTTGATTTGAATCTAATCTCTTCCACTTTTTTTCTCTGTAACCTGGAGCAATGACAAGCGTACTTTGTTTCATTGCACTTTTCTTGTAGATGTTGTGTTTTTTACAAATTGAAGGTTTGTGGCCAGCCTGCCTTGAGCAATTCTATCCACACTATTTTTTCCAACAGTATGTGCTCACTTTTGGTTTCTGGGTCACAGTTCAATACTTCTCACAATATTTCAGATTTTATCATTGTCATTATATTACTTATGGTTATCTGTGATCAATGATCTTTTATGTCACTATTGTAATTGTGGGACACCATACACTCTGCACATATAAGATAGCAAACTTAATTAATATCATGTGTGTTCCCACTTCTTCAGCAGCTAGCTGTTCTTCCATCTCTCTTCTTCTCCTCAAGCCTCACTATTCCCTGAGACACAACAATATTAAAATTAGACCAAGTAATAAGCCTGCAATGGCCTGTAAGTGTTCAAGTGAGAAGAAAAGCATCATACATCTCCCACTTTAAGTCAAAAGCTGGAAATGATTAAACTTAATGAAGAAGGCATGTTGAAAGCTGAGAGAGGCTAAAAGCTAGGTCTCTTATAACAAACAGCCAACTTATGAACACAAAGGAAAAGTTCTTGAAGGTAATTGACAGTGCTACTACAGTGAACAAATGAACGATGAAGAATGTAAAACAGGCTTGTTGCTGATATGGAGAACGTTTTATCAGTCTGGATAGAAAATCAAACCAACTACAACAAGGCCCAAATTATCTTCAATTCTCTTCAGGCTGAGAGAAATGAAGAAGAAAAGTTGGAAACTAGAAGAAGTTGGTTGATAATTTTTAAGGAAAGAAGCCATCCCAAAATAAAAGAAAAAGTGCAAGGTGAAGTAGTAGCATGTGCTGATGTAGAAGCTTTAGCACATAATCTGGAAAATCTAGCTAAGATAATAGATGAAGTTTGTTACACTAAACAAGAGATTTTCAGTGTAGATGAAACAGACTTATATTGAAAGAAGATGCTGTCTAGGACGTTCATGGCTAGAAAATAAGTCAATGCCTGGCTTTAAAGCTTCAGTGCACAGGGTGACACTCTTGGTAGGGGCTAATGCAGCTGGTAAATTGAAGTTGAAGCCAATACTGATTAACGATTCTGAAAATAGCAAGAATTATGCTAAATCTACTGTGCCTGTACTCTATAAATGGAGCAAAGTCTGAATGACAGCATATCTGTTAACAGTATGGTATACTGGATATTTTTATCCCGCTCTTGAGACCTACTGCTCAGAAAAAAAAGAGTCCTTTCAAAATATTGCTGTTCATTGACAATGTACCTGACCACCCAAGAGTTCCGATGGAGGTGAACAAGGATATTAGTGTTTCTAAGCTCGTTAACACAACATCCATTCTGTAGCCTCTGAATCAAAGAGTAATTTCAACTTTCAAGTTTTATTACATAAGAACTAAACATGGTAAGGTTATTGCTGCCATAATGACTACTCTGATTAATCTGGGTAAAATAAATTGAAAATCTTCAGGAAAGGATTCACCACTCTAGATGACACTAAGGACATTTGTGATTCCTGGGAGGAGTCCAAAATATCAACAATAACAGGAGTTTAGAAGAAGTGGAGTCCAACTCTCACAGATGACCTTGAGGGGTTTAACTCTTCAGTGGAAGTAAATGCGGATGTGGTGGAATCAGCAAGACAACTAGAATTAGAACTGGAGCCTGAAAATGTGACTGAGTTGCTGCAGTTTCAAGATACAATTTTAATGCATTAGGATTTGTTTCTTAGAGATGAGCAAAGAAAGTCGTTCCTTGAGATAGAATCTACTCCTGGTAATGATGCTGTGAACATTCTTCAAATAACAACAAAGAATTTAGAATATTACAGAAACTTAGTTGATAAAGCAGTGGTAGAATTTGGGTTTGAAAGAAGTTGTACTGTGGGGAAAAAGCTATCAAACAGCATCACGTTACAAAAAAAAAAAAAAATCTTTCATGAAAGGAAAAGTCAACCAATGTGGCAAACTTCATTGCTGCCTTGTTAGAAGAAATTGCCACAGCCACATTAACTTTAAGAAACCACCACCCTGATTGGTCAGCTGCCACCAACACTTGGACCAAACCCTTTACCTGTGAAAAATCACAACTTGATGAAGGAACAGATAATCATTAGCATTTTAGCAATAAAGTATTTTAAAATTAAAGTATGTGCATTGTTTTTTAGACATACTTCTATTGCACACTCAGCTGCTTATATTGTAATGTAAACATGACTTTTTTATGCATTGGAAAACCAACAAACTTGTATGACTCACTTTATTGCAATGTTTGCTTTACTGCAGTGGTCTGGAACTGAATCTGTAATATCTCCAAGGTATGCCTGTATATCTTCATGTATAATAGGGAAGTAATTCTACTGATACAGGTATGGTAGAGCTTAGATAATGTCTCTTATATCAAGCATCTAGATTAGTAGCTGACTATCATCAAAATGAAAACACATGTTTGTGAATTAATATTTCCACTGTTCTATCTTGTTATTGGTAGGTGAGAGTGGTGGTGAACTTTCACCTCAAATTGTTTGATTTAAATAGTTGAAAAAATATAAACAAGTAAGGAGACAAAAGACAAATGTATTGCTTCTATGATGACAATACGATCATATTTCTTCTGAGTGCTCTATGACCTTCCTCCAATCTAAGCAATATTTCCATTTCTACTAGAAGCCAGAGAGATTCACACTGTTACCCTTCTTTCTGTCTTTTGGAAATTTGCAGTGATAATAAGTTGATTTAAAATCCTTACTTAATATCAAGAACAACTCTTCCTGTCAACATGGTAATAAAATGAACACTGAGGATGAAGAGAGAGAGAATGATAAAGTGCATTCAGTAAAACATAAACAAGTAAAGGATGTGGGCGCAAGGTATATAGGAAGTATTAATAGTTGTACTCCTCTCACATATTTTGTCATGTGTGAAATAATTCAAAAGTAAGATGTAAGTAAACCTAAAAGAAAAACTAAAACTCCCTTTAGGAAACTTAAAAGTGAATAGATTCACACTTCAACAAACTTTTGACGATATGTCAGCAAGATGGAAAATAACTACAAAAGGAAAGCTGCAGATACAAGAAGAAATGTTGAGTGAAGAACATGGAAAGCATGTAGATAAACCACAGGGTCTGTGTGAAATAACAAAAAAATTAAATTTGGGAATACAGAAAGGATATAATTAAAATATGGGACAATAAGTAAGACTAGCAGGTGATTTGATTTTTATAATTCTAAGGTCCCTATGTTATATAAAGAAGGAATAGAGAAAATGATTAATGTAGACTTTAAGTAAATAAATCTGTTAAAATTTCATGGTAACTATTAAAAGAATAAAGAGGGAAATAGAATTTAAATAAAAACTTCATGTAAAAGATGCAGAAAAAGTGATAAAAAGTAAAAGCGATGAAGCAAAAGAGGAACATACAAAACAAGAAATAGGATGGTAATGAATCCAAATATATCAGCAATCCTAATAAATGTAAATAAATTAACTTTCTAGTTAAAGGTTAAATTCAATAAAAGATAAGATCCAGGATTATACTATCGAAGAATCACACATGAAAATAAAAACATGGAAAAACTGATGCACAAAAGATAAGAAATTAGGCAGCTTAAATATTAGTCAAAGAAAAGCTGGTGTATCTATATTAATATTATAGAGTGAAGTCTTTAAGGCACAAAGCATCACATAGAATGGAAAACATCATAAAACAATGATAATTATACACTCATTTCAACTTTGATGCCTCTAATAACTTGCCTCAAAACATATAAAGAAGTCAACAAACCCATCATACCAAGGAATACACAGTGTTCTCAGGTACGCACGGAACTTCAGAGAAAGCCGAACCACATGGGGAAGACATAATGCACATATCAGCCAATTCCAAGGAATTATCAGACAGATATACTTCTCTTAGCACAACGAAGTTCAAAGTCAGAAAAAAACATTTTTTTTTTGAAAAATTTGTAGATTTGGAAATAGGAAAGCATATTTAAAACATACAAGAAAGCAATAAAGTCTGAAAACCGATAAATTCAACAGTTAACTTAAGATATTAGGGAAAATATAAGAAACCCAAGCAGAAGAAATGCAATTATAAAAACCAACAATAATAATGAATGAAATAGTAAATAGAGATACAGCAGATTAAAACAAAAAGATTAACAAATCGAAAGGCTAATTCTTATATATTTAATATATGTGTGTGTCTAATCTACTCTCAATATTAAACTATTAATCCTTTCTTTCCTAAATATATATCAACAATGATTGTTATATTTTTTCTATTTTTATATTTACACAGGGAAATGTGATATTCACCATGTTTCACTTAGTGTTTTTTAACTCAGTATCATTTTTGAGGCCAATTTTGAGACCCATGTGTATAGAGAGATACTTTATCCCTTTTAACTCTTGCCCAGTAATATATAGATTAAATTTTTATCCATCTATCCCCCATTTGCTATCTACTAATAGTATTTCAAAGCACATCCCTGAATTTTCCTATGCATCTCTGTTACACGTTACCCTAAAGAGAAATGACAAGCTTTTTAGAGAAGTGGCATACTCAATTTCCCTAAATGTTGGCAAATTGATTATTTAAATGGCATTTAGCAGAAAATCTAACAAAACATTTTTCTTCACATTAAAAAAGAAATCCTTAAATTGCTTCTTAGTTTCTATAAAAATGGAAGAGTGGAGAAGTATTCAGGGCTTTATGTTTTATTCAATTGGATCAATATCCTCCATAATCCTGTGAATCACCTTTTTAAAAAATTTGTAAAACTTAAGACAATATTTTATAGTTTTGCTCCACATTGTTTGAAATTTAGAAACTTTTATTTCTAATTAGATTGCTATGACATTAAGTGTGTGTGTGTGTGTGTGATTGGTAGGTATATAAATTATCTACTACATGCAAGATATAAAAATATGATAAAGTGTTTGGACCTTACCCTTAGAAAACAATATCTCAATAACTGTGGTGTGGCTGAGATGATGTTCAGGTATCATCTCATATTTGCCTACATTTCTAAGTTTATTTCTACATTGCCAAGTTTGTCACTATAACATGGCCATTTCCTGTATAGGAGACAGATGCTCTTTAGGTGTGTCCATCATAAAACTAGTTTAATAAATCAGGACACATTGAAAATAAAATAAGCCTCAAGCATAAAGCAGGACCAATCCTTGAACAAAGTGTATATTCAATATATACTCCATTGGCTTCAATAGTGAAAATATACTGTGAGCTGTCACAAAGTTGGTAGGCTCTGATCCCCAGCGGGTACTGTGCCTGTCCTTTGCATAACTAGAGGGATTGTTAGTCCTCTTTGCATACATCACGATTGTTAATAAAGTGACATTTGTCAAAATGAGTAAGCACCTGTTGCCATGGAAGGTGCCATAAGCAAGATTATAAAACAAATTGTTGTAGTTGGCTAGGAACCAGGAGGAAGATGAACACCAGAAGAAAAGGCATTCTTTCCTTAATTCCTCATACCCATTTTACAATGCATTGCATACAGTTGTTTATGCAGAACACAGGCTGTTTTCTTTTTTTCTGAAACCTCATGTAACCGATGGTATTTTAAATGAGCTCTAATACAAAATGCCTCACACACTGCTATCCTATGCCTCATTTAACCCATTATATGGGTTCCCTCTTGAAACATTTAGTCTTCATTTGTCTATTTTTCCTGTAACTTATTTTTAGGAATAGAAAAATCATGTCCTGGGAAGCATGTCTTCTGGCACATATTTAAAATACCTAAGGGGGCTCAGGTAACATCAAGACCCTAGTAGGTGCAGACGGGTCCCCACCAATATCTTGGCATTTTATTTCAATTATTTACTATCTTTCAATATGGCCCACAGCATGAAGATTTTGCATATACCAGTTTATTTTTTAATTGAAAATTGAAATAATACCAATACTCATAAAAAAATCCATTCAATTCTATTCAGTAAACAGTCTTCCTCTTCATGCCAGTAGATATCTGTAACTCTTTCCCCAGGTTCCTTATTTAAAGTATCTCTACCAAAAAAAGCAGACAGGCTTCAAATAACCGTCTGACATTGGAGAATGACAATATTTTTTCTTGTGAATTAGCATCCTAGCTAGGCACTGATATGAGATATACTGACATAGCTTTCCTGCCAAATCTCATTCTTGTATTGTTCATGAATAGATTCATTATTTTGGTACAAAGACTTTAAATATCAAGTTTAATTGATCTTTTATATCACACTTCTCCAGAATTTTTTACTGAAGGATAAATTTGTTCCTCTAAAAAGCACAGCCTGTCCCGAGCAGATGCATGCCATTAAAAAAAAAAAAATCACATAAATGTCTTCTTTTGGTTCTATCACAGCCTAACATATGAATCCATGTTTATTGTGGTAATGATTCAAACTAGTAAAATGGGGTATAATTTTTGTTTGTATTATAATTGCAGTGCTCCTCATTTCTAGGTACCCCATACTGGCTATTCTCATGTTTTATGTGAATCTCAGGGTGTATTGACTAGCTCTGTGATCTTGGAAAAAATGACTGGCTGCAAAAAGTTCTCTCATTTCTTCTGCCAATCCCATTCTCTGAAGAGGAAAATGTAAGACTATGTGTGCAAAAATTCTAAGACACTGAGAGTCCAAAGAAAATAGAGAATAGATATTTAAGCTTGAGACCAGAAAGCATTTGTGATTATTAAGACTGAATTCTTGTGACTTTGAGTCAGAATGGCTTGTTTTTAGTTGGAAGTTATCTTCTAGATCCTTATTCTCTGATTATATGCAATTTGGAAATGTCCTACATAAAAACTGCTGCCTAACTTGTCACCTGGTTTTCTTCCAATGCACAGAAAGAACTAGAAGCCCTGCAACAAATGGATTATGTGCACCATCTGGCCATTTTGTGTCGCATACTAAATTTTAAACTAAAAATGCCTTTCTTCTTCCCATACTAGAACATAAGAAATTTGCTATCTTTTCTGGCTTGATGTATAACTTAATTTATTTGTTAATATAAGTTGTTGATGGCTAAAATTGTGTAAAATGTAGTTATACATAATTTTTAGCTTCAAAGTCACAAATTTTGTCACTTTATTATGGAGGAATTGCAAATATCTCTAGGGTATAAACTCAGCCTGATTTCTGGATATCTGTTTTTTTCTATTTGCAACTTCAAATATGTGTGTAACGCCATTGCGAACTCTCAATTTTGTTAGGTGTCTTTCAAGTATATATGAGAAGTTAACATATGCATATTTTATATAATTTTTACATGTAAGTGCATATGAGTTCCTCTGAACTTTGAGAAACTAAACTGTCCAGAAAGGTATGTTTTTACATGTAGCCATTTGTAATTTGGTAACCACAGGAAATGTAAATCTGAAAATAACTATAAAACAGTTAAGGATAAGTATATAGTGTGATTCTTTTCCTTATCTAATATAAATTTTTAAAGCCACAGGAAAAGGAGCCGAAGACTGGACTATAACAGGTTTGGAGGCTATGAATACATAGAATGATACCAATTTATGGAAATACAGATTGATATTAGCTCATGTTATTGAGGGCCTACTCTTTGCCTTTTTTGTGTATGTATGTATGTATGTCTTTATTTATTTATTTCTGTATTTATTTATTTTTAGAGACAGGGTCTCACTCTGTGGTTCAGATTGGAGGGCAGTAGCGCGATCACAGCTCACTGCAACCTCAACCTCCCAGGCCTAAGCAATCCTTCTGCTACAGCCTCCCAAGTAGCTGGGACTACAGGCACGTGCCACTGCACCCAGCTAAATTTAAAAATATTTTGTAGAAACTGGGTCTTTCCCTGTTGCCCAGGCTGATCTTGAACTCCCGGGCTAAAGCGATCGTCCCACCTGGGCCTCCCAAATTGCGGGGATTACACGCACAAGCCACCGTGCCCAGCCACCATTGCCTTTATACATATTACCTCATTTAAATATGCATTTTTCCAATGGAAGGAACTGGAGCTTAGATAAATTCTATACCTCTCAAAATAACACCACGTGGATTTTTAAAAAAATCTTTAAGCATTTACCTACTTATTTATTTGGCTAATGGGAAAAAAAAGCTCCCAGTCACAAACATCCCCCGTCACAAACATCACGATCCATGATGATAGAGCAAAATCAGATATGCTAAATTTAGCCAAATGTATTGCATACAGTAGGTCATCAATACATGCTTATTGAATTAATTAAAATCCAACTTGAAAAGGAAATTGACCCTGTCAAATATTTGTATATTTTATCTCATCAAATTTAGTTGTGTGTGAGCCAAAGAAAACATATGAAAAGTGTTTTATTTTGCAGGGACAGATGTATAAAATATTATCTAATTTTAATATACTAAAGGCATAGTTATAGTTTTCCTTTAAACATCATTTTGACCTTAATGATGTGACTTACTATTTTACCCTCCAAAAACAGTACACTTTATAATTATAATTGCTGGAACACGCCACTTTCTAGAATTACGAAAAATAATTCATTACACATAAAGGCTTTATTTTGGAATGAATAAATGAATGTTGGCTGTCATCGTAATTTGTGCCTCCCGAAAGATTGGTTTCCTACCTCTAGATAGAGAGAAAATAAAATTTAATCTTTAAGAATTCACATTTCTTGTTTGGCAAGAGTTTGTATTGCTACTAATTAGCTGAAATAGAAATTAAAGAATCTCGGCTACATTGAACAACTGGGCTTTGAATGTCTAAAACTGTTTCCTCAGAAGAGAACAGGTGATGTCATTGCATCAAGTCACTGGGGTGAATTGCTGAAAGGGAGATGCATGGAAACAATATCGTACCCTCAAAATTTCCATTGAGGAGCACAATGTCTCCATATACACTATTACCAGTTTCCCTTCAGAATTTTCTCTATGTCTGCTTTTAATTATCACAAATTCATTTATCCCCCCTATTTAAGTTCCCCCTCCCTCTTCCCCTATATTTCCCCTTGAACCTATCTTTTCTGTATCCATTGCAGAGAGATCACTTCGTTGTAACTGAATACAGATCTGAATGCTTACCACTTGCAGAGTCCAATTCACAAGAGTGAGGTCTGGTGGAAAGAAAGGGATTTTACTAACCAAAACTAGTAAAGGGGATGTGGCCGGATTCCCATCCAAAGCAACCACTTCAATTTTGGGGGTGAGGGTAGGAGTTTAAGTGTGGAAAAATTGATAAGGAAGGCGCGCAAAATTGTGCTGAGTACAATGTCTGTGTGTCTTGCTCTGGTGGCTATTTTGTGTCTCAGTCCTCCTGAATCACGAGCTGGCAGCATCTCAACAATGGCGGGGTTGTTGACTAGCCAGCCACCTTGAAATAATCTTGGGAATTTTGCAGCTGAGTCTCCAAGCTTCCTTTGTCAGACTCAAGATTAGCCCCTGCAACTTCTAAGAAGGCATATAGACGACAGCATACAATTAGATAAATGTGAAGGGAGTATACATGGTAGGAAAGGGAGGGATATGGAGTCTATTTTATGGCTAAGAGAAAAGGCTTCTGCAGTTTTCTTCAAGGTTTTATCTTGAAACCCAAGACTAAAAAAAATAAAATGCATTTTGAAGTTAAGCTATCTGGTTTTTTAATGATTTATAGCTCTGGGGGTCTTCTCTTTTCTAAATATCCCCAAGCCCTAGGATGTATTTTGGGCAATAATTTGTACTAAATATGTGAGTTCAAAATGAGATATTTATTTACCTTGTACTTTATGTTGCAAATTTCCTAAAACTGTAATTTTAACAATCTACACATTTATATTTATGTGATGGTTTTGTTAATTTCATTTCAACACTTTTCTCCAACAAGTGGATTTATACAAAACTGACAATGTGAATCTTCTTCAGCATCCCCCTTCAACATCTTAATAGGATAAAATGAATCATAATTTTAAACTACATTTCTTAATTTAAAGAAAAAATTATGTGGACATATTCACATTCAAGGTGAGTATCCAGCAAACAGTAAATCAGGCAGGTGGTTATGTTGGGAAATGGTAGCAAAACATTTACAATTGATGCCATATGGCTTTCAGCCTAGTAGGGCCAACTAGCTGTGTTCAATGACTCTGGGGAAATTAAGCTGTTTGAAGGTCATTAATGCTAATTCTAAACCTCTGGGGCAGTGACAGGAAGTTGGCAGCAATATGCAGGGAAACCATACCTCCAACTGAGTGGATAAGCCTCCTTCATAAGTGGACCGAGGATTGTTCTTGTTGGGCCTGTGCTCTGATTTGGAGACAAAGAACCAGGTATAACCACTATTGCTGCATATACACAGCAGGCAGTAACGTATATTCTGATCCTGCCATTGTCTTTCTTAAACTGACCAGGAGTCCTTATCATAAAGTTCAAATCCCCTTCCATTATCTTCCTGTTTCAGCTGATACCACTGTCCTCTGGACTAAGCCCCAGGCACATTAAGTTTCTAAGTTGACATTTTTAATTAAGTTTTAAAGACATATTTGGAGAATTTTTTAATGCACAAGTATATGTCCAGCTCAAATAATTCCACTTTCAATGTGCTTTCCTGGGTTTCTTGAATGCCATTGAGAAATTACAGTACATATAAAGAAAATAGAAAAGAAATAGTAATCACTGAATCAATGATTAGCGAAAAAAAAACAGCAAAAGCTAAAGCTTTTCAGCAATTAAGTTCACCAATTTTCAGTAAATAACTCAAGTGAAAAAAATTAATTTATCTACTTGAAAATGGCTAATGCAGAGTCAAAGATTAAAATGTTGGAAATAAATTTTCTTCTTCCACGCCAACCTTTAAGGAAAATATTATTGAACTCTTCTGGAACACAAAATCTTTGCAACCAGCATTATTATGTATATTATCCACTTACATTAAATTAAAACTCTATATGCATGAGGGAATGTTTCTTCAAATATTAACCATAAATAGAAATTAGAAAAATGTATAAAATTAGGTTGTATATTTCATTCCTAAGATTTTCTAGACTGGGTTTTCTGAAAGATGCAACACCATTCTCTTGATATTCTACAAATAAAAACACGCTACCCCAGAGCATTGGGTTCAGAACGTGCTACCCCAGAAGATGGCACCTTCACATTTGAGAAAATCACAAAGGAGAAAGGTCTCTGACCTTCTCCAATCCTTCTTCTCTGAAGCAAGCTGTAAAAGAATCTGATCTTCAGCTGGGTGCGGTGGCTCACTCCTGTAATCCCAGCACTTTGGGACGCCGAGGTGGGTGGATCACGAGGTCAGGAGATTGAGACCATCCTGGCTAACACGGTGAAACCTCGTCTCTACTAAAAATACAAAAAATTATCCGGGTGTGGTGGTGGCACCTGTAGTCCCAGCTACTCGGGAGGCTGAGGTAGGAAAACGGTGTGAACCCGGGAGGTGGAGCTTGCAGTGAGCGGAGATCACGCCACTGCCCTCCAGCCTGGGCGACAGAGCGAGACTCTGTCTCAAAAAAAAAATAAAAAAAGAATCTGATCTTCCTCTGAAGTATGTGATAAGAGCCTCATGTGCCTCATATCTGGAGACAAGGAATGTCACACTGGGACACAGAAAATAATATGAACAAACAGGCCTTGCTAAGTTCCCCCAGCTTATTACCATTAGATCATACTCCTTCTGTTCAATCATGCTTCCTCATGACTGTCTACTCCCCATCCAACCTAAGCATAAATATACATAGATTTCGCCATTTCTTTGGGTCTTCATTTCTGAAGGTCCACATGTCACATAAAATTTACATTAAATAAATATGTATGCTTTTCTGTTGTTAAACTGCCTTTTGTTATAGGTGCTTCAGCCATGAACCTAGTGATGGATGAGAAAAAAAAATCCCTTCTACCCTACACTAACAAGGAAGGACGAGAGAGAGAATTCTAATTTCTTACCATAGGTATTCAATGTGATGAGAGGGTGGTCATTTGATGTATAAAATTAGGAATTCATTCTAAAACATGTTTGAAACTTTTGTTTACTTTATTGCAGAGGAAGGGGCAAGTTTGGTGCTCCAAATTCCTGTTTTATTTGCCATCATAGAAAGGATTTGAATTTGCAAGACACTTCAGAAAAGTCTGATTTTTTTTTTTCACTTTAAATGTGGTATTGTGGTTACCGTAATGAGGTGGCATCGACACTGCTAATACTTACCCTTTGGAGTTTACCCCAAGGCTTTACCATAAGACATCATCCAGATCACTGTGCTTTCTTTTAAAAAACAAGTCTTTATTAAAAAGAAAAGCACAAACTAGACCATCACAAATAGAAATTAGTAATAGCCAGAAACGTATTTAGCAGCGATATTTTTTCTTTTTTTTTTTTAACAGTCTTGCTCTGTCTCTCAGGCTGGAGTGCAGTGGCGTGATCTCGGCTCACTGTAACCTCCACCTCCCAGGTTCAAGCAATTCTCCTGCCTCAGCCTCCCAGAGTAGTTGTAACTAGAGGTATCCACCACCACACCCAGGTAATTTGCATATTTTTAGTAGAGTTGGGGTATCACCATGTTGGCCAAGCTGGTCTTGAACTCCTGACCTCAGGTGACCCGCCTACGAAAGTGCTGGGATTACAGGAGTGAGGCACTGCACCCAGACTTATTTAACATCAGTTCTAAACATTGTTGACACATTGCAGTATCTAATTTTCTCTAGTATCCTTAATTAATTATATAATGTGACTTTTGAAGAATTCTTATATACATTAAGATAAAGTTCAAGAAGGCCATTAGCAAAGGATTTTAAAAAGAGTAGTTTTTTTACAAAGATTTTCCATTTTAAACAGATTTTTCTTATAAAATAAATTTCTCCATGTCTTTTAAAAATACGAAACTTGGCTCCCATTAAATATGCTCATTTTTAGTTACCCATGGGATACCCTTACTTATCTATGATAACAGATACTTGTCATAATTTCCTGTATACTCCTAATGTCAGAGGTATGTTTACAAGTGGTATCATTTACTTCTGGATTTCATTTCCAGCTATTTAACCTCCAGATTCATGATAAAGCATTTTTAAGATTATCTCTGAAAACAATACCTGCTTTTTATTTACTCAAAATATATCTACACTTAACATAAGTACACTTTGGATAAGCAGTTATTTTTAGGCAAACTTTTACTAAGATAAGTATATGACAACATAAATAATGGAGGATATCCATGTGTAGCTAAAAGTGAAAATATTTACTTTACCTGGAAGATGTGTTTTTTTTAAAAAAAAAACCCTGAAACAATTGATTTCATGCAAAAAAAGTGCTAAAAGAAAAATGCGTAATCTCTGTATGATAAAAACATTTTCTCGAGCTGTGCAAATGACCTTGTTGATTTTTATTTTATCTAAGAATGATTTTAATATGCAATAATACAACTTACAGCAACATATAACAATGCATTTAATAGTAATGCACAAAAGTAACAAAGCAATGCAGATAAAAATGTTATACTGAACTCATCATTTGACATACTTCCTGTATTAGAATAATTTGCTGAATAATGTCAATTATCAAAACATGTAGCTGCTATGTAGTCCCTTAAAAACTGATATTTCCAGCATGTATATAATACACATATAAGTATATTCGTGTTGAACATAGCTTTAGTACTTTTTATATTTTTTTAAAAAGAAATTGTATGCCTTTTGTTCAAAACCACTATAACTTACTTGACCTGTGTGTGATTTTTATTTTCCGTTAAAATATTTAATTTCCAATATAGTTTGGATGTAGGACAGTCTGCATTTTAGGAAGCAAAAAAATAAATTTTAGAAAGGTAAAATATCAAAGCCAGTTTTGTAGTAATAGTGATGTCTAAAAGTTGAAATAGTAGCTGTCATTAAATGAGCACCTACTATATTTCAGGCACTAAACTGGATTCTTATAGACTCTTTAATAATAATATCATACATTATAAATGTGAAATTTTAGACTGCAAAGTACATAATTTGCTAAAAGTCACAGATGTAATAAACTGTCAATCCAGAATTTGAACTTAAATCTTTTGGCTGCAGAGAGGAAAACAAAAGAACGGTAGGTAAATAGCTAGATGAATCCGTTGACTGACAGTCGTATCAGCTTCCCTTTACTGAATGCTGATCTCATCATACCAGTATAACTTTGTAAAATGTGTTTATTATTTCCATGTTCAAAGTGAGTGACTTAAGGCTAAAAATGATAAGAAATGTGTCCTTGATGGCAGCTATCACTGGAAGATCCAGAATTTTAACCAATATTTCACTATCCAGTATTACTCATTTCAACGCACTCAGCCTTTCTGCTATCACATACAATTTCCACTTCAAGTAACAAATTCAAATATAATCGGTACAAAGTTTATCCTACCCTGAAAATGAAATGTATAATATTCAAGAACAACTTGATGATTCACATCTGAGAAAACATAGTACTCTCAAAGTGACAAATACTGAATAAATAAATATTACCTCTGTATTGGATGTCTAAAAATGAGTAAGGACAAGATACTTCAAGCTGGAAAAATTAGAATGCAAACAAAAGACAACGGAGAAACCAAACATAGCTGGTCACATATGTATTTTTGTAACGATTTTTAAGTCTGGGAGTCTTGTTTCCTAAGCAAACATTTATTTTTTTGTTAGCCAGAAGTTTATATCTCCCTAGATTATGTAAAATACTGAAAAAAGAAATATGAAAACTTTATTTTTAGTTGTGTCATCAAACAGTGCCTTACATATTTGAATGACTACACTTTCAAAAGCTGCCAAACTTTAATTTCTTCTGTTAGTATCTATATCTACACATATTCAACATTCAAAGTAAGGAATCTTGTAGTGTGTGTTATATTGTTCAAGTATTGATGATTTTGTTGCAACTCTGGGAACACTTTTTAGCCCCTGAAGCCTGAATTAGGGGTATCTATATAGAGAGGAAATTATTGGCTTATCAAAAGTGTGCATAGATTCTGTAGGTCAAGTCTACCCATCATAGACTTCCTAAAAGGTGGATTAGATTTGAAGCTCTCCCAATTTATTTTGTTATGGTTTATTGGCACATTCATTTTGCACAACTGTTTATACAAAATAAATGGCTGCTGATATCTTAAGCCCCTCCATTAGTGGAGTCCAATTCACCATCTAAGATAACAAAAACATAGGAATCTTCAGTTCCTACTGCTACCATTACAGAAGGCTCAAGCTGTAGAATATTTGATGCTTTCTGCTCTCAAAGTTCTGATCCAGTCCTTTCTCTTACATAACATCTGTCCATGGCCTTGCTCAGAGGGACCCAGTGCTCATTCAAAGATCCCTTTATTGTGGTGAATGTTTAATTTCTTACTAATATTCATTCAAATGCAATACGTGTATAGTTACATTCAGTCTGTGCTGCTATAATGGAATATAAGAGACTGGGCAATTTGTAGAGATTCTTCATGGTTCTGGAAACTGGAAAATCCAAGATGCAAAGGCAAGTGTCTGGTGAGGACCTTCTTTCTGTGTCATCTCATGGTGGAAGGTGAGACAGCAAGAGATTGAACTCCCAGCTTTAAGTTATTTTAAATCAGCATGAATCTGTTCACAAGGCTTCAGCCTTCATGACCTAAACACCTCCCATTGGGCCCCACCTCCCAACAGTGGTTCATTGGATTATGTTCCAACACATGCCTTTTGGAGGGACACAGCCAAACGATAATGATATATAACAGCATTTTCTAAGTGTTCATTTTGATGAATTTTGACAAATGTTTACAGTAGTGTAACAACCACTTCAATGGAGACGTTTCATCCTAAAAATTCCCTTGTTCTATAGATTCAATTTTTATATTCTTCTGAAATTTTATGCTGAAATCTAATACCCAATATAATGGTATTGCGAGTTGGAGGCTTTGGAAGGTGATTAGATCATAAGAACAGAGACTTAATCAAAGGAGTTAGTGCTTTTTATAAGAGACCCTGGAGATATCCCGTCCTTCTACAATGTGAGGAGACAAAAGAATGACAGCCACCTCTGAATCAGGAAGTGAGTCATTACCAGGCACTGAATCTGTCAGTAACGTGAATTTGAACTTCTGGTCACGAAAACTGTGAAAAATAAATTTTGGTTGTTTATAAACTACCCAGTCTATGATATTCTGTTACAGCAACCTAAAGTACTATGTTACCTGGTGCCCCTTTGTAATCAGTCCTCGCCCCCAACCTGACACCTAGCCCCTGTCTACCCCACTCAGATTTGGGTGGCTACAGTTTTGGCTATTAAATAATGTCACAAAAATTGAATCATATACTATGTAGCTTTGATTGTTTTTTATTGAGTTTACTTAATGCGTTGGAGATTTATTCATGCTGTTACATATGTCTATATTGTATTTTTTTATCGCAAACTAGTGTTCCATTTGATTATACCTTTACTAATACATGGGCCTCTGGATTATTTCTAGTTTAAGGCCATGCAAATAAAGTTGCTATAAACATTAGCAAATGGGTCTCTGTATGAACATGCTTTTATTTCTCTTGGGTAAACATCCAGGAATTGACAGTTGAGTCATATGATAAATGTATATTTAAATTTAAAAGAAACTTCCCTATTGTTATCCAAAGCAACTATACCACTGATGTTTCTACATATCCTCATCAGTACTCCGTCTTCTGTGATTTGATTATAGCCGTCCTAGTAGCTGTATAGAGCATCTCATTGCAGTTTTAATTGCATTTTCCTAATGACTAGTGGCGTTAAGCAAATTTTCACTGCTTATTTGCCATTGGTATATACAGTGGTTCCACGTTCTCCGTGAGAGATTAGTTCTAGAACCCTGATGGATGCCAAAATCCAGAAATGCTAAAATTCCAACATTGGTCCTGTATAACCTGGGAAAATTAAAACTGAGCCCTCTGCATCCTTGGGCTGCCCAATCTGGGAATACTATATTTTCTATCCATAGTTGGTTGAATCTGTGAATGCGGAGCTCGTACACAGGAAAGGCCAACTATATTTTTTGAAAGTCCAGTTTTTAGTCTGTTTCTACCAGTTATAAAAATTTCCAGTTCGCATATATGGAAACTGTTTTTATGTGGATGGCTGAGGATTCTTTTGGAAAAACATACTGTCAAGAAAAGAACATAGGGATTATAAGCCTGACTCTATAGCAAAATCTGATTTTTTAAAAAGAAATTTTTATTAAAATGTCTAAAAAACACTGGGGCCCTGTTGACATCACTTGGATACCCGGCTGGTATAATCTATGACAGTATAAAGAGCCCGTCTATGTACTCTTCCATGGAATATGAGATGTTGAGGACTTTGGCATGTCGGTAGTTATGTCCACTGGCATTTATTTAGGCAGAGTATGGGGGGTTGCCAGGATTAAGAGAGGGCATAGGGTCAAGTGTGCATCCTGAGAAGCCATAAACAGAAAAGAAAGTGTAACCTAGTAAACCGTGCAGTTCCCGCAGGAATCTGGCAGGAATGGGACACAGTGGGCCCAGCATGGTCTACCAACCCCCTGCCGAATCCTTGAAATTCCTTCTGAAAACCTCCAGAAAGAAAGGACAGAGTACTGCATAGAGGGTTGAAGGTTCTGGTTTCTCCTGGCTCTTGTTTCTGTTTACGATTTGTATCTGTAGTAGTTTCCTGGGACTGCCCTAACAAAACAGCGCACAGTGGGTGGCTTAACCATAAGTGTACTGTCTCAGAGTTCTGGAAGGCAGAAGTCTAAAATCATGGTGTTGAAAAGGTGGCTCCTTCTGAGAGCCACAAGGAAAAAGCTATTCCAGAGAAGTCTCTCTCCTTATGTCATGCAGCTTTGGGTGTTTCTTGGTGTTTTAGTCTGTTCTCCTGCTGCTCATGAAGACATACCAGAGACTGGATAATTTATACAGAAAAAGAGGTTTAATGAACTCACAGTTCCATGTGCTGGGAAGGCCTCATAGTCATGGCAGAAGACGAAAGGCTCATTTCACATGGCGGCAGGCAAGAGAGAATGAGAACCAAGCAAAGAGGAGACCCCTTATCAAACCAACAGATCTTGTGAGACTCATTCACCACCACAAGAACAGTATGGGGAAAACCACCCCGTGATTCAATGATCTCTCGCCAGATCCCTCCCACAACACATGGGAGTTACGGAAACTACAACCATGATTCAATTACCTCCCCCAAATCCCTCCCACAACACATGGGAGTTACAGGAGCTAAGACAGACCATATCGCTTGGCTTATCAATGGCATTCTTCCTGTGTCTTCACATCGCCTTCTCTGTATACCTATCTTTCCCTGTGTCCACATTTCTCCTTTTTGTAACTACAGAGTCATATTGGATTGGGCCCATCCTAATGACTTCATCCTGACTTGGTCATCTGCAAAGGCTGTATTTCCATACAAGGTCACATTCACAGCTACTGGAATTACCGCCTCATTATTTGCTGAAGGTACACAATTCAACCCATAACACTGTCAGTCTAGTAATTGTGCCCTTTTAGGTAATTTCTGTTTTCTACTCATAATTTAAAATGAAAGCATCTTGAAATTATAAAAGACAATAGTGCTAAGAGAAAATTTCCATCAACCTATGATTTTAAACTCTTCAAAGTGCTAAGAGAAAATATCCATCAATCTATTATTTTAAACCTTTCTAAATTATTAAGAGTAAGATATATAAAATAAGATAATTTTCAGGACAGCCATGGTTGTTCATGCGTGTAATCTCAGCACTTTGGGAGGCTCGGGAGAGCAGACTGCTTGAGCTCAAGAGTTCAAGACCAGCCTGGACAAGATAGTGAAACTTCATTTCTACTAAAAATACAAACAATTAGCCTGGTGTGGGCATGGTGGCAAATGCCTGTAGTCCCAGTTACCCAAGAGGCTGAGGTGGGAGACCTGCTTGAGCCCAGAAAGTCAAGGCTGCAGTGAACCATGATTGCACCACAGCACTGCAGCCTGGGTGACAGCCTGAGACCCTGCCACATACACACACACACACACACATTCAAATAAATGATTGAGTTTACATACCAAAGAGCACCAAAATATATGCTTCAATGAGAAGAAAAGAGTGAGATCTAAGTGGCACTGAGTTATACAGAAACTTGAAAACACGTTGGTGTATCTAAATAATCAATAACCAAAGTAACAGCAATAATAACATTAAGGATAATGACTATTTAGCTTGGAATTTAAAAAACAATACATAATTATATTTACAAATTGCAATAATATAAAAACTGGAAGAGATGGTCATATCTAAAATTTTCTACAGCCTTTAAATTGTTCAGGTAGAAGGAGATGATTGTTTCAAGTTGTACTTTGCTAATGCAACCTTGTGCTTCATTAGTGCTAATGCACTTTGTTCAACATTTAATAACTAAAGAGCAATGAAAAGCGACACAGATTAAATGGAAAAGGAAATATACAAACAACACACCCCCCAAAAATATGCAATCAAGTCAATGAAAAGCAGAAAACAAACGAAAAAAGTAAAGAAGTAAAAATACAGTGAAATTTTATTAAAGATGCAGAAATATATCCATATGTGTCAAAATCATATTTAGTATAAATACATTAAGTTCACTATTAAAAGACAGAGAGTACAAGCTATAATGACAAAGGATTTTTACACGCTGAGGGACATAAAATGATATGCCAAAATTTAGATTGTATAGTGACATTAATATCTCATTAAATATGCTAGAGCAAAATCTGAAATATATTCAAAAATTAACTTTGGGAGCCCGAGGTGGGTGGATCAAGAGGTCAGCAGATCGAGACCATCCTGGCTAACATGGTGAAATACCGTCTCTACTAAAAATACAAAAAATTAGCCAGGCATGGTGGCAGGCGCCTGTAGTCCCAGCTACTAGGGAGGCTGAGGCAGGAGAACAGGGTGAACCCGGGAGGCGGAGCTTGCAGTGAGCCGAGATCGTGCCCCTGCACTCCAGCCTGGGCGACAGAGCCAGATTCCATCTCAAAAAAAAAAAAAAAAAAAAAAAAAAAAAAAAAAAAAAAAAGCTTTCCAGTTGAAATATCTTTATAACGTAATATTGAATTCTCATGGCTAAGGAAAAATAATTTTATGATTAATCAGGTCTAAATAAAATAAATTAAATACTGAAAGGGCAAAAAATTATCTTAAAGCTTTTACACTTCAATGCTCAGTTTTGCTGTGAACCTAAAACTGTTTTAAAATTAAATTATGTTAAATAGAAATAATTATTTGTGGGACATTTAATGTTTCTTGATTAACCCTTGGACTTGTAGAGATTTTAACTTAGAACAGGCATAAAAATTGTAACAATTGTTATTGTGAATAGAATAGAATATTGTTCTGAGAACAGTAAATATTTCTTGAGAATTTCGATGTGTCCGAGGCTGGAATATTTTCACATATTGTTTAACTCTTTTGTCTTATATACTATTTTGTCTTTAAAACAATCAGATGAGGAAAATGAGGCTCAGATAGCAACTAGCCTGACCCAAATCACACAGCTAGAAAGCAGAGGATGCAGGATTTAAACCCAGAACCTGTTTGACTATTCACTACACTCTACCACCTCCAAGGAACGTGGTGCGTATATGATACTTGAGGACATATCAACAGTCACGACTAAGATTTAGTAAAACGGTGGAGAAATGAAGACAATGTTGAAAGAGAAAGAGTTCTAAGCCAACCACAATTAAAGTCTGAGTATGAAGAAGTCATGCAAAATATTTAACAATTTTACAAATGAAGAAGATGAGGCTAAGAGAGAATTCATTGCTTGCCTTATCGGACATCACAGTCCTCACTAATTATTTTAGTTTGTGTTTTCTTTCACATGTCTTGAAACTTGCACCATCCTATAATAGTCACTAGAATTTAGTACTTAATTTTTCTCTCGTTTCTGTGCATCTGTGCATGGAGAGGGATACCCCTGCTGCATGCTGATAGAAACTGACATTGTTTGAAAACACCTACTTTCATTTCCTAAATATGTGACTTCAAATATAACATAATTAAATATATAAATACTTAGGATATTTTTCTCTCTCTTAAAATTTATCTTAGCTTTGCAGGCCATAAGCTCAGAAATATGTGTTCCTTGTAAAAGCCACCATCTTGACCTCTTATTCTCCAACCATTAGCACAGTAAGTGTGCATTTAAACAGTTAACTAGCTATGAAATTGTTGGTAGAGGAGTTCTACAAAAACTGCAATGTATTAAAATCCTGTTTGGTCACAACTTTCTGAGGGAGGGAAGAAAACTTCATATGAGTTATGGCGATGTAATTTATGTTGATTATAAGAAAAAATTTGTTTAGGCCAATAAAATTCAAATTAACAAAGCACATTCAGAAACGAGGTTTAAAACATAAATAGCATGAAATAGGGGAGATTAGAGCTAATATTTTCCAGGAGCTAAATAAACACACAAGCTCATATAGCATTTATTGTAAAGGTTAGAAGAGAAATCTAATTCAATATATTTAATGTACATGTAGAATGATTAGAATCTGTCTGGTTCTTGATAAATATAATCTAAAGAATTAGTTTAGACATCTTTCTCCCATCTTCAGTCAGAGTTTTATAAATTAATGAAATTATCTATTATCATTTCATCTTAGATGTCATAAGACTTTGGAAACAGGGGGTATTAGGGACTAATTTACAACACATAAATAGCTTGAACAGGTGGTACTTAATACCATCACAGATACTGGTCACTGGGTAGAGTTCACAGTTATGGAAGTGAATGCCAATTAGAAAAATGTTCATATCCTCATCACTGAGTAAACTTAAACTAAGTGAAAAGACACCACTTGCCAGGTGCAGTGGCTCAGGCCTGTAATCCCAGCACTTTGGGAGGCCGAGGCAGGCAGATCACGAGGTCAGGAGATCGAGACCATCCTGGCTAACAGGGTGAAACCCCGTCTCTACTAAAAATGCAAAAAAAAAATTAGCCAGGCGTGGTTGCGGACAACTGTAGTCCCAGCTACTCGGGAGGCTGAGGCAGGAGAATGGTGTGAACCCGGGAGGCGGAGCTTGCAGTGAGCCGAGATTGCACCACTGCACTCCAGCCTGGGCGACAGAGCGAGACTCCGTCTCAGGAAAAAAAAAAAAGAATGGATGAATACAAATGCCTTTAATTCCGTTCAGACTTAAGACTTCACAGTTCTCAGAGACACCAAAGAAATTCTTTCCAAAAGTTTTTTTTGCAGAGATATATTTAAAGGCATAATTATATTTTTAAGAGCTTCCCAGATTGTAACAAATATAAGTAACTTCAACTAGCAAATAAGAAATTCATAAATGTAGCTAGCTGCTCAGTATTGCTGATTTGATATCATTTGATATCTTCGAAGTGTACCAACATTTAATGAGGATATAACTGAGTGAATCCTGCAACAGAAATATTAACATATGTGCTAAAATGAGCTATAATGGATATATATATTTCCAATGTCATTTAGAGCAAATACTTATATTAATCAGGCTGAATTATATGACTCCTACATTGAATCTTTGAACAATTGAGTTACAGTGGCAAATAATAGACAAATAAAGAAATGACATAATTAGATCATAAACTGATTTAGTAGTCTTATATAATTTTTATGTAGAGCCTGAAGGAAGAGTGCTGATCATGAAATAGTATCCTAAAAGAATGCAGCTATTACTTAATAATACAAGGAAATCAGAAAATTTGTCAAGGATCATGCAGCATAGTGAGTAGTGATGATTTACATATATCTGAATAGATGATTTACATATATCAGAATAGATGATTTACATATATCAGAACTGATGATTTACATATATCAGAACTGATGATTTACATATATCAGAATAGATGATTTACATATATCAGAATTGATGACTTACATATATCAGAATATTCATCCCTTAACTTAACTACTCATAGATAACAACTTGAGCATTGTGAAATGTTGTTTTCTCTCTGAGGTATTCTTTCAGATCCTACATACCAGTGAAACTACTGACATCAGCTCCTCCGAAGGGCTCCAGGAGAAGCTGACTCACTAAAGGGTGAAGTTTCTATATCCTGGTGATTTAAGATTTAATCCCCCTAACCCAAACCAGTCAGTGACCCCATTTATCCAGCCCCTGGTCCTCTACAATCCCTTCACCCCAACCAAGTACTCTCTGGAAAGACAGATTTGAGGGTGCTCGCATCTCCTCACTCAGCTGTCCTGCAATCATTAAACTCCTTCTTTACTGCAAACTCTGTTTATCAATTTATCAGACTGTGACTGCACAGCAGTCAGAGAATACAAACACGTGAGTCCTGTATCATTTATAAATATTTAACTTTTATATATATTTAACTTCTATACACATAATTGACTATTTTGTATATTACTATTAGTAGGTAATAATAATATTTATATTTCCTCCATAGGTAGCTTCTGGGGCATTTCTGCCTGGTAAATTTTATTCTTTAATGACAAAGACTAAAGTAAGTAACTTTAAAATATTATTGAGAATTTTTTTTCTATTGATGGGACACTGAATTTGTAGGTAGAAATAAAAACCTAGCTTTTTACTAAACTTAATTTTAAACACAATTCAAAATATAAATATAAAATTAAGAATTTCCAAAATTAAACTTAGTTTTAGAAACTCACATAAGCAAGTGTAATACTGAAGAGCAAAGAAACTGTGGTCTACAAAAAAAATTATAAGTAATTCATGAAATCTAAGGGCTAATTTGTGAAGTAAATTAGGAGGATATTTTATGCTGTAGCACCATCCTAGAGACCAAGAGAATCGCTCTAGGAAAACCTGCTCAACTCTTTTTAACCAGAAATTCTTTCTTTCTCCAGAAATCCCTTTCAGGTAATGCCTAATAATATCTCACTGAACATGTATTAGAAATCGTAGTTTAATTTTTAATTAAATAATTCAGTGAAAATATATTAATTGTAAAGATAAATTTTAACACATATGGGAATACTAGACTTACGGTGGTCATCAACCCAAAATGCTACAAAATTACATGGAATGGTTAGTTTGGCAAAAATAAATATCAACACTACCACCAAAAACCTAGGTTTCAAAAAGAAATACAAGAAGCATTCCAAAATGTTAAAAATTTTTCATTTGTCTACTTTCTAAATGCTCTTTAAAATACTTATGTCATCATAATTTTGAAGTTTAAAAGTAAAGAAATAGTTCTCCTAGTTAATATACTGCCTTAAAGTTACTCTGGCTCACAAACAGAACAAATCAAAGCATGACTTGACAGCCATCAAATTACAGGAAATTGAAGCTAAATGAAACTGGACACCTCACCTCATCTAAACTCCTTACTTTATAAGAAGGAAAAGCCTCACAAAATGTTGAGGTCATTTAGCTTAAAGTCATCAGGTGAGTTAGAGATAATCTGAGAACACCACTTTTTTTCTCTTTGTTACTATTCTCTCATGAAATTTTGCCTGAAAACAGGTCAACTAAAGATATAAGAATTTGTAATGAAGATGAATATATATCATTGTCTTTCTGCTTAGGGTTGTTCAATATTTTCCCATTGATAATATATAAAATCCTACCTACTTTGACCTCCTATCATTGCCTTTCTGCTTAGGGTTGTTCAATATTTTCCCATTGATAATATATAAAATCCTACCTACTTTGACCCCCTATCATTGCCTTTCTGCTTAGGGTTGTTCAATATTTTCCCATTGATAATATATAAAATCCTACCTACTTTGACCTCCTCTCCCACCATTTCCTTGCTATCTCCTAGAACTTCATTCTTGACTCCAAAGCTGCACCCTCCTGCATCAGTTTCTTTTGTTTGAAATCTTCAGCCCTTCATAAATTTCATCCACCAAACTCCTATTTATCCTTTAACTCCCTATTATTTTTTCTTACACTGCCACATTTTCCTTCATTAGCACATATCCAATTTAAAGTTATATAGTTTGAGTTTTTGCTTGACTTTCTGTTTCTCCATTAAAGCATAAGCTCCACAAAAGCAAGTATCATGTCTGATTTAACAGGGTATATTCTATTCTTATAAGAGTGCTGCCACGTAAGTGTCAATGAATGTTTGTGAAATAAATGAAGGACTAAAGGAGTGACTGAACAAATAAAAATAAGTTCTCTGTGTGTATTGTATGTGTGAATAAGATTTTGAGTTTGGCCAAGGCAGTTAATCACATATTAACAACTCATTAAAGTTTATTGCTATGAGGTACACAAT
Source organism: Symphalangus syndactylus (assembly GCF_028878055.3). NCBI lineage: Eukaryota > Metazoa > Chordata > Mammalia > Primates > Hylobatidae > Symphalangus > Symphalangus syndactylus. Next base: position 6,343,046 of record NC_072444.2, on the reverse strand, counting down.
TGGTTCAACACCAAATTCTAAGATGAAACAAGATTTGTGTTCAGAAATATAGTGTCACTTTTTCTAATATCAGTTGCCCTCCAACTATCAGCATGACACATGCAAACCATTGATACGTGTTTTTCTGTTTTTTTTTTTGTATTGAAGATACAACATGAAGGAAAATTATTATATTTCTAATAGGAAGTCCTGTTCTAAATGACAACAAATCTGAGCGTGAACACATTTGTTTAAAAGAGAGAGATTAAAAAGATGAGATTCTGTTTGTACAGTATATAACTGAAGAGAGTTGTATCTAGCAATTTGACAAGAAAGGTGAAACAGAACATTAACCTGAGCACACAAGTTCAGCTAATGATCTGGGATGGGGAGTTGTGGGTAGAGAGGAGGACAAAGACGAAAGACAACCGTTTACCCCAAGTTACTCTCCAAAGATGAGAAAAAGCCCTCTTAGTAATGTCTTTCAAAATCTAACTACTTTCAAGAACACATCGATAAGATACAGAGAGATAACAATCAAGTTGGACAGTAACTTAAAAGTCAGATGTCTTTTTAAGCATAAGTAACTTAGAACTGTAAAGTAAAAAACACTAAATGTCATTGACTTTAAAGTGGATACTGAAGAAAAAGAAAACCCTTCTATTAAAAACTAGACTACATGCAGTAACTTATGTAGAAAACTTAGCATAAATATTTATACAAAATTGCCCTACCCTATTTTATTAAAGTATGACATTATAAATTAAGAGAAAATCATTTTAAAAATGAGTTATATTTTGGGCCTTTTTTCTCAAAATGAGTTTCATAAATTGATATGGTTATTAGCATAGGAATTTCAATAATAGGAACAAAGAAACCAAAAGAAAATGTGTGTGTGTGTATGTATACAATTACCTGGCATTCCAACTTCAACATGTTTAAAAATATTTCAGTAAAAAATGTTAGATTTATTTTAAGGTAGTTTGTAAGATATTTATTAGGTTTATTTGTAGGCCTTGCACACTAAGTTAAGCAACACTATCATAAAATAAATTATTTAATAATGATACAGAAACTCAAAGCTTCATATTATAATTAAATAAACTCTAAAGTATCTAGTAACTTCAACTGTATCCCTAAAATAACATCAGGTCTACAGTGTGTATCAACTTGCCCAGAGAAAACGCAACAATGAAAGAAAGAAAGAGATATCTATTTTTTCATAAAAGATCAACACACTTTGTCCAATTTTTTTGTCCAACTGCTATCAAGTGGGCCAACGCTAATGGCAAATAAAAGAGCTGCCATTCAACATGCATTCTAGTAGTGAATATTAACTGACTACTCTGTGAAAGCAGTGTTCGTTGAACAAATAAAAGAATCTTTGCCTGCGTGACGCTTATATTTTGGTCACTTTACATTTTACTGGAGGAAACGTGAAGAATAGAATACCAGCAATATTAACAACATTATCCCACTAGAAGGTCTCCAGTGACTGATACTTTCAGACTCATGTCAATGACCCTATATGATCTTTATATTCCAAGGAGCATGGCAATGGATTTTAACATTTCCAAATTAAAAGGTAATGGTAAAGTAATGATAACCAACACAAAAATGACTCCCTGGAAACGACAGCAACTCATTTCAAATGGCTTTGGAATGCCATTAGGACAGTACCTTTTTCTTTGTAATGCAAAAGTCTCACAATCCAGAGAGCAGGTCTTGTGAATTTTGTGAATTTTGATGAGAGGTAAGGCATTACAGAAAGACCCAAAAGTCATGCTCCAGATTCCGGCAATATAGCTAGTAGGACAGACACAGAGTACATAGTTTTACTACTGATCACAGTGATTTAGAGATTGGAACCCATAGTTCTGTGAGATCAGGCATCACTTCAAGATAAATTTACATTTTTAATAAATGCAAACTTTGGCTCAGCTAAACAAGGTACCTTGGGCTATATTAACTGTAGATAGATAAATTTGGCGTAATTAACCCTTGCACAGTCTAAACATACCATGTGCCAAAAATGATGTAAAGCACTGAATATGTGAGATAAAGTATGATGAATTCCATTGACAAATACAGGCAATAGCTTCCATTTAATTGAGAAGAAACCGTATACCTAGCACAAGTCTTTTTCTGTGCATTAACTTTTCATAATACAACTATATGAAGTATATAGTATAAAATAGTATATGAAACTATTTTATATATAAATAAAGGTGTTTCCAAAGGTTAAGAAAGGGCACGGTGAGAGTGAGAAGCACAGTCTGGGTGGGCAGGACAATCTAGTTGTCTATCTGTGCTTTAAACTCCAATAAACATCATCTCCCACACCACGGCATCTAACTCAGAGTCACATTTCAATTGCCAGCAAATGGAAGCCTCATAAACCCAAAATGTGAACGGCAATGAAGTTCATAGAGCACGCTTTGAGTGCACAGAGTATCTTTGCAAACATTATCTTTTTTTATTACACTTTATGTTTTAGGGTACATGTGCACAACGTGGAGGTTTGTTACAGATGTATACATGTGCCATGTAGGTGTGCTGCACCCATTAACTCATCATTTAACATTAGGTATATCTCCTATTGCTATCCCTTCCCCTCCCCCCAAACATTATCTTTTAAGACTTTCACAATCACGCCATGAGATTATTCCCATATCAAAAAGTAGGAAATGAAAGCCTGGAAAGAAGTTATATTGACATTAAACTGCTCTCAAACCCAAGTGTACAAATGATTCTTCTTGCAAAGAAATTCATATTCTACACAAAGTTCTATTTCAAAATGAATTCTGGAATTCAATTAAACACTCATCTGGAAAACGAGAGCTTAAGTGGAAATTCCTCACTGGTATTCAAGCAAATAAATTAAATAATGATATTAAACCTACATCTAATCTCTTATTATTACATATTCAAAGTTTGCTATACAGCTACCACTAAGTTATACATTTCCAGTGACACAAACCATAAAATGAATTTGTTTCTATTGGTACTAGCAAAAAAAAAAAAAAAACCTGCGTAGACAGCAAAAGGGTCAATCTACTAATTTATCTTCTAATAACTTTCCACCCAGGAGCATTCGTCCCTCTCATTAGACAGTTGTTCTATGCTTCTTTTTTTCACATTCTAATTGCCTCACCTGAACCAAAAAAAGAATGTGGATCTAGGATCAATACCTTTTGAAAAGTCATTTATTTCATTATATTATTTTTTCATATATCTGCATTATTGCATAGAATACCTGATTGGTCTTATGCTAAGTTTTTCATGTAACATTACCTCTGCAAGATGTTAATAAGTATCCTTCCAAAAATGTTTGAAAAATCTTGGGTAAAACATATTACGTAAGTTCCTGTTTTATAGTTTTCCAAGAGTTTTACTATCCTTGGCCAATGACAAAATTCAAAGCAGAGATACAGTACACAACTTTTGTAAAACTTACCTATTTTTCTTATAAGACTGTGGCTTTGTTTTGTTTTGTTTTGAACTTCTTTTCTGTGATGTGACATGAGACTGTGTGTTGAGTTAGGGGTGGGGACATACATTAACAGAGGTTTAGGAACTGCTTTGCTAAAGCAAGTTTGAGGAGAAAATGGGGAGACTAATACAAGATTTTCCTTTAAGCAGTGGGAGTTGAAGGGGTAGGTGGTTTTTGGAGAAAGAAGAGACCCATTCATGGCACAGGCTTCTTTATGTTTCTGCTCTGTGTGATACTTAATGAGGATACAGACATTCACTTCCTCTATTTCCCACCCCTGGCCGGGGGTAACCCAAAGGTACCTGATAAAGACACAGCCTTATAGCTGTATCAAGTATCCCTGAGTGTGTTAGGACTGGAGAGGCCTAAGGAATAAAAAACATACATGCATTAAATGGAACAAATACAGAGAAGAAGAAAACTCAGACATGGTACATTAATTGTGTACCTTTCCTTACAACCCAGCACATCACAGGGTACATGACCTGCTTCCTTTTGACCTGCTTCCTTTATGTTCACTGCATGAACAGGGAAGGGGGTTGGGGTACACGTGGGAGATAATTGTGTTTACTATGTACCTGGTATTAATACATCTATAGAGACAATTGGAATGACTATACTGGAGAAACAGCAAGAGAAGAACTGAAAAGGCTAAAACAAATACTTGGTTCTCTAAAAAATACTCCAAAGGATTTCTCATGTCTGACAAATTACATTTTAGTCTAATAGTAATAAGTGACCAAAACTAAGGTGATTTGATAAATATCATAAGGTATTTTACTGTGAAATTGATATCTATACGTATTGCTTATAAAGCTCAGTAATCTGTTCTTGAATTGAGAAATTACTGAGACAACATCAAAAGCTGTCATTTTTGTTTCTATGTTGTCGTTGTTATTGTTTGTGAGGTCAGAGCTTCTAAACTTTATGACTGTTTGAAAGGGGCCTATATAGACCTTGCCTGAATATTAAGTCATGTGAAATGATAAAAAGCTTTCTGATTTATTGGGTTAGACAAAGAAAAAATTGAGAAATTGAGCATCATTAAAATTAAAGACTTTTGTTATTAAAACTGTGCTTAGAATGAAAACAAAAGCCACAGGTTGGGAGAAAATTTTTTCAAAACATATTCAAAACATTTTCAAAACATATCAGATAAATTACTGGTATTTAAAGTATACAGAGAACTCGAAAATAAGAAAGAAAACAACTCATTTAAAAAATAGTCCAAAGGTCTAAATACAGCGGTCAAATGGGGATTTTGAAGTTACTAGTCATGTATCATTAGGGAACTGCAAGTCACAGCAACCGTGAGATATTATTACATGACTATTAAAATGACCAATATCCAAAAGTCTGATGATACCAAAAGCTGGCAAATGTGAGGAGAAACAGGAACTTTTATTCATTGCTTGTGAGAATGCAGAATAGTACAGCTACTTTGGCAGTCAGTTTGGCAGTTTCTTATAAAACTAAACATACTCCTACCACACAACCCAGCAATTACATTCCCGGTATTTACTTAAAGGATTTGAAAACTTACATGCACACAAAAGCCTTCTTCCCATGAATGTTACAGGAGCCTTATTCATGATCACTAAAATCGAAATGTCCTTCAGGAAGTGAATGGAAAAATAAACTGTGGTATATCCAGGCAATGGAATAGTATTCTGTCAAGCTACAGAAGACACACAGGAACCTTTAAATGCATATTGCCAAGTGAAAGAAGCCAGTCTGAAAAGTCTACATACCGTATGATTCAACTACATGACCTTCTGGAGAAAGCAAAACTATGGAGACAGTAAAGAGATCAGTGACTATTAGGGATTTGGAGGAGATTTGTGCAGTCTAAACATGTCATGTGCCAACAATGACGTAAAGATATGTGAGATAAAGTATGACGAATTCTATTGACAAACACACGCAATGGCTTCCATTTAACTGAGAAGAAACCATATACCTAGCACAAGTCTTTTTCTGTGCATTAACTTTTTGTAATACAACTATATGAAGTTATAGCCTATTTTATATATGAATAAAAGCATTTCCAAAGGTTAAGAAAGGGCACAGTGAGAGTGAGAAGCACAGTCTGGGTAGGCAGGTCAATCTAGTTTTCTATCTGTGCTTTAAACTGCTATAACCATCAACTCAATCTACTAATTTATCTTCTACATAAATTAGTAGAGGAAACGATGAACGGATGGAGCAAGGAAGAATTTTAGGAGAGTGAATCCATTATTCTGTATGACACTGTAATGAGGATTATTTGTCATTACACATTTGACAAAACCTATAGAATTCATAAGACAAGGAGTAAACTCTAATACAAACTACATACTTTAGTCAATAGTAATGTACCAATATTGACTCATCAACTATAACAAATGTACCACACTATTGCAAGATGTTAAAAATCGGGGAAATTGGGGTAGAGGCTGAGGATGACGTGTGAATGCTTATTCACTTCTTTCTACAAACCTAAAATTGCTTTTAAAGAGTCAATAAAAATTAAAACAAGGCAGGGTTTTCATGCAATGGAAAAAAACACACAACTTTAGTAAGTGACTCATAATTATGCTTATGCCACTTTGCTAGATTACACTTCATTAATAAATATAGTTTCATTCTTTATGTTATAAAGCAGAATAAAGTCAGATATCTAGAGAAATTGATTTTAATGATTAGAGTAAAAGCATTTTCACCTCCAACGTCAGAATGAGTTCTTCAGAATCAGTCCATTTTATAGTTAAATCAATCACTGATTTTAAAAAAACATTGAGAAAAACTTTAACTTCACTTTTTCCATCAAACTCAATGTCATGACAGCATTGTCATTTCAATCTAGGATTAAAACCTATTTCTGGACCCAGTGGACTTACTGTGATAGATTCTGAAAATGTCAGACGTTAAAGTCCAGTCTTTGATCTGCTGTCCTCTGCAGTTATCAAAAGGTCAGTTTATCCTGCTTCTTTTCTCTCTTTTTCATATATCTTGCACTTCAGCTTAATATTAGTATTAAGCTAAATTTCTTATTTTATTTTGATTGATAAAGGAAAACAGATTGTTTCAATACAGTTACTGAGAATAAGCAGCAAAACGTACTTATAAAGTACACAAGAGAGCTATAAGATAAAAATTTGTTCAAAAAAAGATTTGGAAATTTTTATTGCATGAATGTTCAAATGGAAAGGAAAACTTTCTGGATTCTTTTTCCACCACACAGGAGTAGCAGCACTAAAGTAGTGAATAATGTCCGTTCAATTGGTAGTTTTCATGTATTTCTGATATCAGAAATGGACTGTTAGTAACTAGTTTTAAAAGCAGAGCATTTTTGTGCATGGCATTCCCCTGAATTCCAAAGCCCAAACTTAACTTAGGCTAATTTCTCTCTGCTGGGAGCCCCATTAATTTCTCATAGATAACATTTCATATATATGCGGCATTCTGATGATGTAAAGGAATTCACACCTTATGGGCCTACAAGCCAAATTTAATCAATGGCTTGCTTCATATGGCTGAGAGCTAAAAATTGTTTTGGCATTTTGGAAGTGTTTAAAGAAGGAGAAGGAAGGGGAGAAGAAGAATGAGTAGATGAAGGAGAGACAGAGACTACATATGGCCAGCAAAGCCTATAATATTTACTGTCTAGTTCTTTACACAAAGAACTTTTCCAATCTTGAACAAAACACACACATTTTCGTTATGCCAAAAAAGGACTACAATAAGTCTTCACTTAACATCATTGACAGGTGCTTGAAAACTGGTCATAGGTATATATATTTATGGTCACGTGATGTTTTGATACACGCATACGGAGGGATAAATTGGGGATGGTTAATTGGTACAAAAATACAGTCAGCGAAACCCATTTTACCATAGGTTGACATCAAAAGAGTTCAGCTTCTATGGCTTTTGGTAACTAAAACGTCAACAAACTTGTAAATAAAGATCAAAACACTTCTAATATTAAATGCTGAAATAAATTTCAGCTATTCATACGTTTAAGATTAATAAAAGCTAGTAAAATCATTATTTACCTACTTATTTCAGTTTAGGGTTGCAGTTGACCGCAGCCTATCCTGTCAGCTCAGGACGCAATGTGGGAACCAGCCCTGGACAGGGTGCCGTCGCATTGCAGGTGCACTCACACATACCCACAGTTACTCAGACTGGGACCACATAGACACGTCAATCAACCTCACATGCACAGCCTTGGGAAGTGAGAGGAAACTGGAGCATCCAGAGAATATCAATGCAGACATGGGGAGAATACATAAGCTCTACACAGACAGTGAACCCCAATTGGAATCAATTTGTTTTTTCTCATCAACATCATAATGAAATGACATTGAATGAAACGTCGTTATTCAAAGACCTGTTGTACTCAGTTCTAAACATTTCAGAATTAAGAGATCTACACACATCCTCTTCTATATAATGGAGTGGGTCTCTTAAAATTTCCTGGCAACATACTCTTAGCCTGCCTAGGAAACACTTTAGAATACAACTGCATTATAATAAATTTTCATATTCTATTCATATCTTCATATTTCTCCCTCTACTTATTAAGGTATAGTCTTGTATATGTAATCCTTCAGTTCCTGAACAAGGTGAACATATGATCTCATGATGTGTGTTTTAATTTCTTAACTTTGTTGAGATTTGGGAATGTGAGGATGATGGAAAGGAAAGAAAGGAATTCAGCAGCTATAAAAGAAATCTGACCTTTAATTTTTTTATTGAATTTGTTTCTTGTTTTATTTTTCCTTCCTTTGCACAAATGAGAACTTCTAGTTTTACAAGGGGTACCATCAACTTTAGGACAAAAATTTGTATTTGTGGCATAACACAAGTTGGAGACACAATGATTTAGAGATTGCATATCAATTTTATCAAATAAATGTGATAAAGTAGGTGATATGCACACACACACACATTTGTAGTGACAAAACCATTGACACAGATACCCAGATGGCACTTAATGTACTTTCAGCCTTAAATTCTTTCTCAAGGACAAGCCATTTGTTTGCAAATGATTTAGCATTCAAAAATGATTAAACACGGGAAAAAATGCATTGCACATAAAGTTCAGATTACAAGTGAATTAAAGTCACACTAATATAACTATAATTTATAATGAATTCAAATGGCTTTCAGAAGGGTCATCTGTGGAAGGTGAAGAGCAATCTGAATTTATTTTTCTGGTAACTGGTCACAGCAATGTTTTCTAGACTAGTGAGTGAGTGCTCATACAGCACCATGTGTGTTCAACAACACATAAAGTTGGATGACAAAATCTACTTTAGTGAGAAGGTAGCTATTTCCAGGGGCACCAATAGTAATGTCAGTTTTGAGTCTTGGGTTTGCTTTTGTTTGTTTACAAGGCGATGAAATGTTTAAGGAAAAAATAAATTCTACCAATCCATGTTGAGTGAACATTTCAATCCTTGTAAAGACCAAAGTCAGCTGCCACCATGCCATGCAAACCTTATAGTACATGACATGTTAAATCGGTAACCTCGAAAGGGACTTCTGAGAAGCTATGAGTAAAAGGCACATACAAAATGCCTCTGAGATGAATTCACAAATGAAATGGAAAAGGATAACTGTGTACATCCAAGAAGAATAGTAATTAACAGAAAACAAGAACACTTCTAAATTGAAAGAATCCCTAAAGTAAAAGAAGACCAAAGAAAAAGAAATAAAGATGAGAAGTGAAATGAGGCGGAAATGGTGAGCGACAAGGAGATACACTGAGAAAAAAAGTAGCTAAAGTTAGTGTGTTATTATTTCAGCAAAATTAAGTATATCAATACTGAGAAATATGACTTGAAATAGATTCAGTACCTCAAGCAGAAACATAAACAAATAACATCTGGGTTTTTCTTTTGATAACCAGTATTTTAAATACAAAAATCTAAAAATTTTGTCTTTGTGTAAGAGTTACACATTTATCATACCAATCAATAACAAAAAGGCGCTATAAATACTGTATGGAAATAAATGTCCTAACAGATGTTAACCAGACATCAGTCTTCACCGGTAAGGATTAGATTTGAAGGTGTTTGCAGATAATTAAAACTTGTTTTTATAACATAACTTAGCAGCTAAGTAGTATAATGAAAATGGGATATTCAAATTATAAGATATAAAATATTAAAGATAGAAGAACATGTTTATTTTTTCAATATAAATATTGTTACAGCTCAGAGAAACAGTATGAAATCTCAGGGCTCATGAAAGGCCACATTCTAGAGATAGTGATTGACAGGTATGGTAATTCCCCTACAGCGTGGTGCCTGTTGTCATGGAGTAGCATGTCTCCTACAGGGTACTACCAGCAGGTTCATGTAGGAAGAGCCAATAGTCCATGTGAGAAACCCCGGAAGGCTAAAGATAGAAGGAAATATTTGTGCCACGTTGAAGAGCAAGTTCACCAGGTGAATTGGCATGTGGCTAGGGTACAACTTCCCATACATATATAAATAATGAAACACACAAAAAATTATCAGAAAAGTATTTTATTATTATTAGAGTCACGATTAGCACTCTCCTCATCAGGAGAGTTTTAGGTTTTTTTCTAGCCCTACTCTATACTTTTTAAACACAGTCTCCAAGTTTGAAAATAAAAGTTTCTTATTTTTAATTCAAATCTCAATTAAAATAAAACAAAAACCGAAAATGTAGAAGTTCCTTATTTTGACCATCTATATATCATACACAACAAAAAGACATAAAATTCCACTAAACACAACAGATAGATCCGTATTCCCGTTACTGCTTAAGCCCATTCCAATAAGGATTTTGTACCAAATCTGCCCTTGCAAAGGCTACCTGGGGCCTTCATTTTATTATCTGCAATGGACAATTTTAACTTCACATCCATGTTGGCTTCCTTACATCCTAGATGCACATACAGCCAGATTTTTTCCATCAGATGTGATTTGATCTTCCAACTTCGGAATGCCTTGATGACCTCCTCTTTATCTAAAGATCACTTTAAAAAGCCTGAAGTATTTGGCTCTTCCCTAAATCCTTGGCCAGACGTAATGTCATCCTCCCATTGGCTTTCTTTGTCCAAACGACATTAGCCTTATCTCAGATCTTCAAACAAGTTATATTTCCTGCCTAAGATCTTTCTATGAGTGAGTGAAAGGTCTGATGAAGATAGTTCCTCTTTGCCCCCAAAGGTTTCATTGATCATGCTGATAATGAATTTACTGTTATTTTAATCTCTTACTGTTATACTCAGCCTTAAATTCTCTACCCTACACTCTTCAGTTTACATAATTTTAATTTCCACTATGGTGCTTCTCTCTCTTCTATCAACACTCTCTCCTCACAGGGTTTCATCCAGATCACGAGTCAGCAACATTTTTGACAAAGAGCCAGATAGTAAATATTGCAGGCTTTGTGTTGCCAAGAGGCAAATTTATGGAACTTTCCCTGCTGAAAAATTTCCCTGTATTTTACATTTTAGACTTATAAATGCCACACGTACTTATAACTCATGAGCCATACAAAAACAGGCGGCAGACCAGATCTGGATCATGGGCTATAATTGTTTGCCAACCCCTCACCTAGATTCATGACTTTAGGCATGATCTATAGGCTACGATGGTCTAACTCACATCTCTAGCCAAGTCGACTTGTCAGTGCCTACTTGATGTCTCCACTTGGATTCTAACTAGCGTCTTAATTTAAGATTAAAAAATGTAAAATCAATCACACATACGCACCTACCCACACCTCTGTCACTTGCAAACTGCCTCATGTCATCAAGACTTTGCCATATCACTAAAAGTGACCATAATCCCCCATGTCCCTAAATCCAAATACCTTGATATAATTCTTGCTCAGTAAATTTAATCATCTTCAAATCAACTTCCAATCTCAACTGATTTTCTCCAACTTTATTGCTACACTCATAATCCCAACCACCATCATCCTTCAACTGGACAGGTGCAATAGTCAGCTAAATGAACCCCCTTCCTTCACTACTGTACCCTTCCACAATAGTACACCCTCTTAAGAGCTAAACTCATCGTATCACACATCCATCATACACTTTTCAATGTAGTTAATTTATATTCACACTTTGATATAAGATCTAGATTTGGTCCCTGAGAACACTCATGTAATCTCTCTCCATGCTCTTCCTTCATGGACATTCCAGCCAAATCGGCCTTCTTTTCTTTGTAAGAAACTATCAAGCTCTCTTTTTAAATTACAGAATCTTTATATCTGCCCTTCTTTCTGCTCAGAGCACCGCAGATCTTCAAAGTACCTTCCTATTTGTCTTCACTCAACTCTCAAATGAAATATCACCTCCTCAGAGAGAAAAATGCTCTGAAATACCTACAGCCAGATCAGTGCCTTCCTACTTGCCTGTTTCACTCAGCCATGTTATCACATGTAATCTTCTTCGTAGTAGTGGACCTTATAGCCCTTCACACCATTGCTTTGTTTAGGTATTTTTATGTCTTCGTCCTCTTTCCCTCCTCACTACAGTATAGCCAACTGTGTCTTTGCCTTCTTCACTGCTATATCCCCTAGTGCCTGGTAGGCTTTCTATAAACAGCCATTTATTGACTTATTGACTACATGTATATGCTAATCCTTTTTACTAATTTTTGTTACACTATATATTTCTCTTCTCCTTCTCTTTGCTTCCCTCTTCTCATGTCCCTTGATGCTTCCTACTCAATATTAACATGGACATCATTTTGTGTCTTCAGCATTTCTCTTTTCATTATATTATGATAGGTTAATTTTCCTAAGAAAACACTATTTTGACGAAAGCAAAGCATTAAAGCAGCATAGGATCAATTTTTTCCTATTGAAAAGGAAACACCATCTTTCCGAGAAGACAATTACACCAGGAAACAAAACAAACACACACATTTCCGGTAAGTCCTAGTTCCCAAGACTTGAAGCCAGTAGGTTTTTCCACTTAGAGAAAGGTATCCACTTAGAGATATTAACTCATTACCACTGCCTAAATTTGGCTTCCAGAAACACAACTTAATATGATATCAATGGATGTGATAATCATTTGAAAGTAGCTTTATCAAAATCACCCAACAGAACAAGTTACTTTCCTAATTAGCATCTTCAGTTTAATACCTAATCTGATGAATAATAAGTTATGCATTATGCTAAGTTGCATTGGCTCACTATCCTAGAATGCGTTCAAATTAATTAAAAACGAGATATTCAGTGATGAGAAATATAAAAAGATAAAAACCTATTTCAATCAGTTTAAATTAGAATTTAACATTTCTTCAATACACTATTTTGTAGTCAATTGCAAGAGTAATAAAGCAAAATTATTGAGTCTTTAATAGTGACCGTTCAAAATTCATAATGAATTATTAAAAAGAAAACTAAGGTCCCTACCAACTTTCCACCTCACTTCAAAGCACAGCCAAGGTCATTACAACAGGAAGTAAGACTCCACACAATTCCCACTTCTTCGCCTCTATTCTGTTACTTCTGGAATCTTCTACTACTCCAAATTGTGTGTTTGCTCCAGAATCAGCAGTTCTCACCACCTTGTTCTTCCAATTGCCATCTTCTCTGTGCGGCCTTTCTTGACTACCCAGTTAAAAATTACCCTTTGAAAATTATCTGATCCCCATCCAGGATTACTTTTCACCATCTAACTTACAATACTTTGCATATTTATGTGGCTCATTGTCTGTTATCTGTCTCCCTAAGTTAGAATGCGAGCTTCATGATGGCAGAGTTTTGGTCAATTCCCTTCACTCAATAATTCCTGACCCAAAGTAAACATTTCATAAGTATTTTTTGAATATACAAATATATAGTCCGAATTATCAAGGAGCTTATAAATAAATAAAGACACAACCCAGCATATAGTGCAGTTTGAGAAATATCGATAGTGTGGTATAGGAGGAGGTATGCAAACTATGAGAAGCAACAGTTAAATAAGAAGCAATCCAGAAAGACACACAGTGTGGGTGACATCTGAGTTAAAGGACAGAAGGTAAGAAGATAACCAGATGGAGAAAAGAGAGGAAGATCTTACAAAAAAGCATCAGAAGTTACCATAAGAAAAGCAAGTCCAAAATCATCAGAAGAAAAACAATTTCATCCCAGTTATTGTGACAAACATAATTAACTATGAAATCCCAGAACAGTTCATGCTTTGATAATGCTAAAGTTGACACGTAGATTAAGATGTGATATAACAATCTGCAAATCTTAGTGCTTCCTAACTTTTGAGAAAACCTTTTTAGGCAAGATATAATGATTTAAGGAAGAAAAGTTGCTGATGGATGAGGCACGTCCCTTAAAGAAAAACAATATGGGCTGGGCGCGGTGGCTCACGATTGTAATCCCAGCTCTTTAGGAGGCCGAGGCCGGTGAATCACGAGGTCAGGAGATCGAGACCACGGTGAAACCCCATCTCAACTAAAAAAAAAAAATACAAAAAATTAGCCGGGCGTGGTGGCAGGCGCCTGTAGTCCCAGCTACTTGGAGAGGCTGAGGCAGGAGAATGGCGTAAACCCGGGAGGTGGAGCTTACAGTGAGCCGAGATTGCGCCACTGCACTCCAGCCTGGGCGACAGAGCGAGACTTCGTCTCAAAAAAAAAAAAAAAAAAAAAAAGAAAAACACTATGAAGACTGCGTACAGCCTTTATAATGGAAAGGTGCCAGGTTTTTTTTTTAAGTCCTTGGAATCTCAGTTGGCAACTTTGAAATTCATGTGTAATTCATGAGATTTTTAAAAGAAATGTAATAAGCAACACGAGTGATTCTAGAGCTTGTCTTTAGGCTGAGGTAGATATTGGCATTATAAGTTGAAGTGTTAGAAAGGAACAGTAAGAATTAAGAATAAGCAGTAATTTCTGCCAAGATCTGTGGCACCCAGTCTCACACATAAGGCTTTTTGGAATCTCTTCGTTTCCAAGGTTCAGGCTCTCATACTTAAGTTTGTACATAAAGGACTTAAGTTATTCTTAAAGCACAGTTTTAGCACTTCACACCAGGAGATGGTTATGAGACTGATCACAGGATAAAGTGAAATAGGATGTGTGCCTGCTTGTAGAAGGAACCTCGTTCCTTTTGCCATTCTATTCCTACTTTTCGGGCAGGAAAGTCCTAGAAAAAATTTCATATAGAGATTAATTTTAAACAATTTACATTATATTTTACTATTATTAGCTTCTAGAATATCTTAGCTTAGGCTGGCCCTGGTGGCTCACACTTGAAATCCCAGCAATTTGGGAGGCTGAATTGGGCGGATCAACTGAAGTCAGGAGTTTGAGACTAGCCTAGCCAACATGGTCAAACCTAGTCTCTACTAAAAATCCAAAAATTAGCCGGGTGTGGTGATGCGTACCTGTAATCCCAGCTACGCAGGATGCTGAGGCAGGAGAACCATTGAGCCTGGGAGTTGGAGGCCGCAGTGAGCCAAGATTGTGTCACTGCACTCCAGCCTGGGCAACAGAGCAAGACTCTGTCTCACAAAAACAAAAAACAAACAAACAAAAAAAGAGTATCTTAGCTTATATATTTCTCACATCTGATCCTGCCACTTTACTTCTTTTTTCCTGTTTATACCAATTATTTCTATTCCTCTTTACATATAGGCAGAAAGATAAGACTAAAATGTGTCATAGACAATGACATCTAGTAAATTGACGTATTCTTCATGTTTAATTCCACAACAGATTTCAAATAGAACCAAAATCTCCAAATAAAATCTTAATTCTAAATTGAGTGATTGTACAGTCTTCAAATATGTTCAAATAGAACATCAAAGCTCAATAAAAATAGTTATATCACTTGGGATGGTGTTTAAAATATTTTTTCCTAAATAAATTCAGCTTCAGAGGATGAGAAAACCTTCATTAGGAGATGTTTTAAAGAACAAATTAAGTTAAATGTGAAGGAAATCATACTTTATTATGTTGAATAGTAAGATTTTTTTTGTTACTACTGTGAATTAATGCCATCCAAATATTGAATGATGTAATTCAATTTAGTAAAAGAAAAAAGTCTAAATTATCAACTTCTTTCCTTATAAAAATGAAATATGCTATGACTTGCATTTTTTCCATGGCAATGACCCTGATGATCAGAGAGGTTAAATCCTAAAAACATTTAAAATCATCTAATCTAAATTATAAAAAGGAAATCCCTTTCTTCAGAAAAAATAATTTTTTAAGGAAGCACTCAAAAACCAATCTCTACTAGTAGATATACAGCATACACATCTCTTACTATCTCCCATGCAGACTGCATAAAAAGGCTTGCTGGCTACTTTTAAGAAAACAACATTCAGATGTCCGGAAAGTATCTGAAATGCATGATTAATCTACACAGATAATTTTCTCAAGAAACCAAATTTTGAAGACAAGTAATTCAAAAGTCTATTGTCTTTAAACTAAATCCGCTGGTATTCTTAAACTGCTGTAATCCTTTCTCTGTTTACCTTATAGTGTGCACCTCTCAAGCTATGGGAATGCATGTCATCTCTAAGAATAGCTGACTTCTTTTGTAGGAAAAAGCTGTTGGAAATGACTGTTAGGATTTCAAATGTTTGGCAGTGTGTATTCATGTGGGTTTTATGTGTTCAATATTTGCATGTATAATTTTAAGATGCTTAAATCAAAAACTAAAATGACCTATGTTACATAATTCTGCCATGGGATAAATTAAATTTAATGTCCCCATACAAATTATTATCTACCACAATGTAAAAATACTTATATATCATAAAGATGTAAGAAACACTGACTTCTATTATACAGCAGAGTTCAATTTCACTACTACTTAGCTTGATGATAATTTAAGGTCATGTCTCTTGGAATGCACATTCAATATTCATTGCCAAATGTCTGAGCTCACCTCTCTTGAAGCAATATTCAATTATCAAATGAAAATAATTTACCAAGCAACCTCACAAAACACAAACTCTAGGTAGCATCAAGGTTTTTCAAAGTGATTATTCCTTACTGGTCATGATCCTAAGATATTAAAACTCATAGATCACATGATCTGAGATTTTCTAATTGAAAAGCCATAGCTGTAAACCTTTCATTCAAAGTCGGATACTACCTTCAGCTGTCAAAAGAATTATGCAATCACTTAAACTTCTGGAATGAAAGAGAAAATGAAGGGAACAATAAAATTAACTTTGAAATGCACTGAGAAATGAATATAAGGAACCAAATGGAGGCAAAGACAGAGAGAGAGAGAGAGGGCTGTTTATCTAACCTTCCCTTCTTGAGTGGGTTTTCTCTGATATCTCTAGAGAACACTTGGATGTGTAACAATGAAATACAAAACACAAGATATTGTCTTCGTATAATTACTTGTAATGATTCCAAGATGGCATAATTTGAGAACCTGCTAAATAGGACAACAAAGTGATCTGCTTTTCCAAAATTTTGCCCCTTACCTTATATATTATTTCATGGTGAAGATCAATAAAACTGAAAATTGGAATTGCCAGATATTATCAGATTTTATTTTTTGAATGCTTAACAGCTGACCCAAAATCTGGTCATAAAAATGGAAGTTAAATTAAATTGTCCTCAAAATTTAAGTTTGCTACATTTGTAAGCATCACTTGCTTCTTCAAAATTTCAAACTTTCTCATATCTAGCAGCAAATTGAAATTAGGAATTTAAGCATGTAAATTCATTGTGGAAACCAAATTGATTAAAATTTTCTGTGTATTCATGATAATGTTTAAAATTTTTGCTACATTTAAACCCTAAGTTAGTTACAAAAACCCTAAAATTATGCTTGTTTAAAAACTTGGGCTAACTTGCTTTTGAAAACATACTGACATATTCGTTCCACTCTTCTTATAATTATTTTTGTGTCACTCCCAAACAGCACACCATTGTATATATCCCCAAAATGGCACTTCTTTGTTAAAGCCATTAAGACAGAAATATTTTTGATCCAGGTGCAATGGCTCATGCCTGTAATCTCAGTACATTGGGAGGCCTAGTTTAGAGGACTGATTGAAGATAGGAGTTCGTGACCTGCCTGGGCAACATAGCAAGACCCAGTCTTTACAAATGAAATGAAAATAAAATATAAAATAAACTGGCTGGACAGAGTAGTGCACACCTGTGGTCACAGTTACCAGGAGGCTGAGATGAGAGGACCATATGAACCCAGGAGTTTGGGGCTGTGAATGAGCTATGACTGCACCACTGCACTTCAGCCAGAACTATGGGTTGGTGAGTTAGAAATAAGTTCTCAGTTCTGAATATAATAACTGCTCCTGGCACTCCCCAGAATGAGCTGGGTTTTCTTTTGTCTCTCTATAGTCCCTCTTCCTCAGGAAATACCCCCATGGTTCTGCCCGCTGTGCTATTAATTACACCAATGCTTATTATATGTCAGTTCAGTTTTATCTAGATTCTCCCAAAGTCAGTGCTGAACTTAGTTGTTTGAAAATGTATATATTGTAATAGTTACCAAAAAGACAAAATACAGCTAGATATTTATGCTATTTGTTTTATTTCCATCGTAGGTATATTTCCTTTTAAAATTCATATATATCTTTCTCTAAGGACTGTCTCCGTTTTCAGATGTTAAGCACTTTCTCATGCACACACCACCTAAGCAGCAAAGACACAGAGTCCACGTCAGGGAATGTCATATTCAGGATAAGTACCTATTATTCTGTAACTCAGAAGTAGGAAAATGGATGTCCTCAATCAGATGCTTTTCTTGACAGATAAAAAAAATTGAGAAGGATCACTGACTTACTTCCAACCCACCATTCATCCCTTTTCTCTTATTTTGACCCTAAGGTTCCCAGAGGGATAATGGCCCTACATTCCTATTTAGAATTCAGATTTCAGACTGCGTTTCTTATATCATTGTTTATAAGTAGTGGTTGCACACAGTCACGATAATACTATGACATTAATCTACATTCTTCGTTAAATCGATTTTTGTCTTCCGTTTTTGAGCTTAGCTACAATTTCTCACACGGTTTCTCTAGGAAGATTCCCCAATGACTGAAACATTTAGAACATGGTCCATTCATAAATATGACATTGGGATTTCCCAATGACTGAAACCTTTTGAACACGGTCCATTCATAAATACGACACTGGGATTCCCCAATGACTGAAACATTTAGAACACGGCCCATTCATAAATACGACACTGGGATTCCCCAATGACTGAAACATTTAGAACATGGTCCATTCATAAATATGACACTGGGATTCCCCAATGACTGAAACATTTAGAGCATGGTCCATTCATAAATATGACACTGGGATTCCCCAATGACTGCAACATTTAGAACATGGTCCATTCATAAATATGACATTGGGATTCCCCAATGACTGAAACATTTAGAACATGGTCCACTCATAAATATGACATTGGGATTCCCCAATGACTGAAACATTTAGAACATGGTCTATTCATAAATATGAAGAGCTTGTGTAGAAAGTATAATTTACTTATCCTATTATGCTTAAGAAATTATGTGAAATAATGTGAAAATAATCTTAAAACATTTGCATGCATATTTGCTGCAAGAGTCATACTTCATTGATACTTATTCATAATCATGGACATGGTGGGTCCCAATAACCAATATTTACTGCAAGACTGTAAACTTAATAGAGATAAAACCTTATTTATAAATTTTCATGTGTTCTTTTCTTGACAATAGGGAGCTGTGAGATTTGTATTTTAAAAGATACTTAGTAATAAAAACTTTAATTTTTAAAACTTTTATTTTTAAATTCTGCTTAATTGCATAAAAGTTAAAAGGTAATATTTAATATTTAATGAGGCTTATTGAGCTAAATCATGATATGCAGCTTGGGTTATACTTGCAATTAAAAGATTTGCTCATTATACCTAAGCAATCTCCTTCACTCAATCTAGCTACCACAAAGGAAGCAAAATTCCCTGAATCGTAATATCAAAGCATTCCATTATGTTTTCTATTAAGTTGTTTTGTTGATTGAATCATTGTCTATTTTAATTTATCCTTTTAGAAAGAAAACAAATTACTTAACTTGCATTTCCTTCTAGAAGCTTCACTACAGGTAGACTTGGAATTGATTTCAGGCCATTTTTTAATAAATGATGGTCCCTAGCGAAAGATAGAATACTTGAGCCATCAATATTGAGTAAATAAAAGGGTTTGGGTAAATAAGAGAGAAGATACCTATTTTATCAAATATTTTAAATATCTAATAACCTATTCCTCATCTAAAACAAGCCACAATTACTGGAAATGATGGTCAGAGGAAGGTTTTAGCAACCCTGTGTAATACTACATGTCATGTTGGATCACTATTACAGAGAAACAGTTGTCATGCTGCATTTTAGTAATTCTACACATTACCAGAGAAATAGACAACTCTTATAGCCACAGAAATCCAACGTAGCTACTGTCTACATATTCCTGTTTTAGACCTTTGGTGAAAAAAACTACTATGTGTATTGAATATATTTTACATTAGTTTTATCACAAAAAAGAAAAATGAGAATTCTATTAGATGCAAATACAAATTCTGAATGACAGGAAAGAAAAACTAAAATCAAAGCTGATCTTAATTAACAAAATGTATTATCTGCTTACATGTATACACAACTGTTCATATACAAAGGCACAGATGCATTTGTGGTTTTGAAAAATATCTATTTCATTTCAAAACTTCATTGAACAATATTACAAATGGCAAGAAAACTGCTGTTTTTGAAGGATCTTTTAAAAAGTGTTAAACTTTATTAGATACTTCAAACTAGCAAAGCTGAACTTCATCACAATTATATAATAACACTGCACACTTTCAATTTTATCTGGAGAAATATACCTACCCCTTGAAATAACTCTGTAAACTTCCTGCCCACAGATTTCATTTCAAGCCTTGAAAATGCAGAAAATCAATGCCGAATATACTTGCCCCGAAAGGAAAAAAAATTTCAGGGGTGTCAGGATGTTTTATCACATAAAATACAGAATTGCAATTTGTATCTGAGCAGGCAACACACCTCCAAAAATAATACAATACTTATCACAAAATACATTCACAGATACTAGATTTGGCACAAACCACTCCATACAGCTATTGATCAAATCAGTATTGAAAGCCTTATTACAAAATCTATGGGCCTTTTCTACTCTCCAACGGACATTTCAGCATGCCACAACCTTGCAGCTCCACTCTCTCATTAATTTCCCCTAAATACACTTGGCAGAAGAACGAGAAACGTCACATTTTTCATTTAATTTCTAAAGAACATCACATCCTTTAAGAATAGGTTCTTGAAATTTTAAAATGTAAAACATAAAAACCCTAAAGAGACAAACATCCAAAAACATAAAAACCCTAAAGAGACAAACATCCAAAAACTTTTCTTCAAAATCACAACAACTTTATATGCTACGTGTTCCTGTAAAATACCACACACACAAACTCACAGGCACACCCACCCACCCAAAACCCACACACACGCATATATATGGCCTCGTAATACCTCACATATATATACATATCACCAACTACAACAGAGACACACGCATATATATGGTCTCATAATACCTCACATATATATACATATCACCAATTACAACAGAGAAAAGCCAATTTCAGAAAGATGGCTTCAATTTTGATGCATTTACTCACACCTAATTCTATTTCAATTTAACTGTTGCAGAGATATTACAATACCCTGTAACAAAAACCTGACGGAAGATTGTAACAAATTGCTTAAACATCAAACCAAAGACTCAACATAATTTCATCACAAAGCGAAATCCGCATCCAACTCGCAAAGAATTGGAAAATCCTTGCACTTACCTTGGCCTTGTCCATTCCCCTGATGACCCCAAAAGACCACCGTCATCATCAACAGCGCCGGAGCCCACGTCCACATCCTTCTAGTGACACGCTCATGTCTTCTGGCCATTGCATCTTAAACTCTGCATATTCAGTGGGGTGGATGTGAAAGTACAATAAATTACATTCTTAGAGAAATACACTATGACTCAAATCCCATATCTAATATGCACTGTGCATTTCTGAATTATCCTGCCTACAAGGAGGTACATTTGAAAATCATGCTTCCCTTTAGGGTTGTCATGTTGATGATTAATACGAAAGCTCATTCATCTTTAATCTGTAAGCATTCATCTGAATTCCATTTTTAATATCATTTTCCAAAACAGGCCACTTAACCTATGAATGTTAAAAAGTACTCCCGATATACATATTGGGGTTCAGTCAAGCAAAAACATGGTGTATGGACACTACTTAAGTATAACTTGATATTTAGGCAAATTGATGAATTTAACATACCATGTAATCTCTACATATATACAAAAGGACTTTTCAACACATTTATGTAAGTTTTGCATAAATACCCTTGAAAATATTCTCAAGTTTTAAGTGGTATTCTAATTATGTCAGTAATTTTAACTGAATAAAGAGGTGCATCATGTGCAAAAACTAATCTTGTTTACTTAAAATTGAGAGTAAAATTAATTCTAGAAGGTACAAAACACTTGTAATTTTGATTTCAGATATGTGACCGACAGGAACCTTCATATATACAAATATTATACACATATATGACAATGTATATTTGAATGTTCATTTTGAAACTGCTTTTCATACTGATACATGAAAATACTTAAATGTCCACCAAAGCAAGGTTATTTATTCATACATTTGAATGATATACAGTAGCTCAAAAGAATAAACTTGAGTTGCATGTACTAATATGGATAAGTGTCCAAAATGAATAGTGAAGCAAAACTAGCAAATTTAATAATGATAAGTTCAAAACTACACCTTTCATATGTAAACATGTGCAATCGTTAAAACTATACATTTTATGTCGCATAAATACATAATACAGTATAATAACGCGTAATAATGAAAAACACCTTCAAGACCAAAGTTAGGAAATTACAAGACTACAATTTAAATGGTTAGTAGGTGGAATTTTAAATCAGAGGTTACTCCTAAATCCCAATTTTTCCACAGTTGACAAAATACGGAGTTAAGAAAAGTAAACTTAATGATTTCCAGAATGAACGCTTTATTCAAAATGCTACGTAATTACAATTCTAATAAACTTGCAAGGGAATTCAGTCACCCAGAAATTTTTTATGCCTTTCTCCTACATCACGAAAGGGGAAGATTTAATTACCAACTTTGCATTACTTAACGTCAGACTCATAGTATCAGAGCTAAAGAGAAATTTAAGAAACACCTAACTCAACCTCTCCATTTTAAATGACCAAATGAGTTGAGAAGGTTACAATGACATTTCTAAGTTCATATGTAAAAACAGAATTTTGATGACAATGACAGTTTAAGTACTAATAAACACTCCTTGAAAAGTTACTGTAATCCAGGTTATTTGACTGTGCTAAATGCCTTACATTCTTTACCCAATTCAGTTTCCACAGAAATCCTATGAACAAAGCACTTCCAAAATTTACCACTTCACAGCTAAGAAAACAAGGCTTAGAGAAATGCTACACGATCCCCTAGTCATGAGGTTAGTAGGTACCACTGTGGAGACTGAGGCAAAACAGGACGATTTCAAAGAATATGCTCTGAACAAGTAAACACTAAGCAGGAATTTAGTTCTAGATCTCCCAGTTGTAGTCCAATAATCAGCCATAAAATGATGCTGAGAAGAGGGGAAAGAAAGATGTCTTGTATATGGAGCCTCATGTATTTGATCCCAAATACATCTTCAAATTGAAAATCATTAGAGCACAAGGCAATAGAATTATTAGTTTCTAAAATCATCAACTTTTCCCAAGTTGAACATACAAGTATATTTTATCATACATATACTATATCTGTGTATAACGTGTGTTTATATAAGTATTCCTGTGGTTTTTATATCTGGATTTGGAATTACAAGTGTTTTGTGATTTATTATTTATTATTATACTTTGAGTTTTGGGGTACATGTGCACAACGTGCAGGTTTGTTACATATGTATCCATGTGCCATGTTGGTGTGCTGCACCCATCAACTCGTCATTTAGCATTAGGTATATCTCCTAATGCTGTCCCTGCCCCCTCCCCCCACCCCACAACAGTCCCCAGAGTGTGATGTTCCCCTTCCTGTGTCCACGTGTTCTCATTGTCTCCCTCTGTTGCTCTGGCTGGAGTCAGTGGTGTGATCATAGCTCACTGCAGACTCCAAGTCCTAGGCTCAAGCGATACTTTTGCCTCGGCCTCTCAAGTAGCTCGGACTACAGGCACGCACCACCATCCCTGGCTAATTGTTTTACAGAGATGGGTCCCACCGTGTTGCTTGACTGGTCTCAGCCTCCTTAGGTCAAGGGATCCTCCCACCTAGACTTCCGAAAGCACTGAGTTTACAGGTGTCAGCCACCGTGCGTTTTTTGATTTCTTCAATTAATTTTACTTATACACTTGATTACACAAGATTAATTTTGTGTACATAATGAATCTCTTTTGAGGTTTAAGTTACTGATTAATTAGAGTACCACTTAACAAGCGTGTCATCCCAGCACTTTGGGAGGCTGAGGTGGGCGACTCACCTGAGGTCAGGCATGAGCCACCGTGCCCGGCTTACACACATTCTTTTCACTCCTGCTTTCAGATCTCTATTCCCTTCTAATTCCAGTGGAACCACTTTCACTTAGTATCAAAATAGCCAGATCCACTCATCAAAGTGTAAATAATCCTCCAGCAAATTACCTTTGCAAATCTACTTTTATGTAATATTTCCTTAACTACTTCTTACCTACATCCAGTAGTCATTTTACAAGGTAGAATTTTTACTATTTTATATAGAACTGAGGCAGTATTTGAAAAAAATCTCAAAACACTCTTCAGGAAAGACTGGAATCTGAAACACCAGTTCCAATATATATTTTAGTAACATTTTAAAGGACAGATGGTTTTCAAAATGTTATTATAATTTAAAAAAATGTAACCTTCCTCTCGGAGTTCATGTTTATGGAAAACTAATATTTCATAAATGTCAAGTTACTATGATGTATTATCTAAATGCTGCCCCTGCCATTCTATAAATATAAAAATCATAACCTTCTAACTAACTTTGGTATTAGTCAACAATTGTGCTGATGAAAAGTAAAATCAATTCATTTAAAAAAAATTTTCCATGAAAAAAAAACAAGTAACTTGTAAGCAGTATGGTAGATGAACTAAAAAATAAAGTAACATTAACCAGAAAGACATGACATGGACTTCTCTAATCTTTTTTTGGAACACCGTTTTCATGCATATGAAAATAAAAATTAAATATAAAATACCTACTTTATGTATGTACTTTTACTTGTGTCTATTGTTCTTTAAAGATTAAAATAACTCCTAAAGCCTGGATAGCTGAGCCCATTGTGCTCTTCTGCCCATAAAATAGATTGGATGTGCAGTGAAAGAGGTAAAACTTAGGCTTTCAGATTAGTTATGACGATGGAAACACAATTCTATTCAATAGTGTTCATCTTGGTCTTTCAAATGTTTAAGATCACACGGGAAAAGAGAACTGACTTTAAGAATGTTCGTATATTACTTCTCGTCTTACCCAATAGCTACATTAGTTCAATTAGGCCAGTGTTTTGGAGTAAACAGCACTGTGAAATGTGTCGTGCAGTCCGGAGGCTCCACCACCTACCTCCAGGTAGTTGTTCTGTCCGAAGGAGCCTAGAGTAATACCTTAGGAGATGCATTACATCTACAGGTACCAACTAGGAAGGGTAGTCTTGAATTAAAGGGCTTTAGAACACGTTATAAGAGCACATCGAAGCTTCCAGGTATTAGAAAATCTTCAATCACAGAGCGTCTCTGGGTTCTATCTGTGGCCAGCATCAAGTATCTGTCTGCCCTCCCCGAATGCTTTCTCTCATCATGTGGATCTTCTAGATGGTTTTATTCTTCCCCAGCCAGCCAAGTTGATCAATAAGCCTAGGTATATTAGGTATGTATAAAGTTGGTTCTTAAAGTCCATTTCTGTATCTAGGTAAGTAATGTCTTCAGACTTACAATTTCATTGATATCTAGAAAGAGTGACTCTAGTTAGCTTGTAGTGTCAGTTTTTCTAGCAGCTTCCTTAAAAAAAAAAATCCTCTCTGGAACAAAGCTTCCTTGCAAGTACTGCTGTTGGCAATAGTCCTCTTTACTGAAATGCTTATCCAGTGAAACTTGCGCTGTGACAGTGAGCCTGCAGGTTGATGGTCCTTTTGTTCAACTTCTCCATTATAAAGCAACCCCTCTGATCACCCTTTTAAAACTAAAGACCAAAGAATCAAATGAGATCAGGAAGTGACCAGAGCTCACAGGTCATCAACTCCTCTTCTTAGCATATTATAGCACACAGTCTAAGCCCAAAAAACACAGCAGAACCCATTACAGCTCTCGAGTTCCTGTTATTAACATTGATTTTTTTCAATGGAAAATTTTCATTAGAAGCTATCACAGGACTCACATTCAGTAATAACTTAGATTAGGATACATACTGGAGCCTTTGTCCTTAGAGTAGGTGCCACTGAGTCACTATTAAAAGGAGTCTTTTTGACCTTAGTAAATTCTCACAGGGCTTATCTCAGTCTAAACTGTAACTGGCCTTTACTAGTGATGTCATGTGTAGTTCAAATTAATATTGTAATGTATATAAATTGTATATATAGGTATAATACATGCATGTATTTACAATTATTTATTTTATTTTATTTTTTAATAAGATAAAAGAGGTTAAAATATGACTCTAGGCCATTGTGCTTTAGAATGAAGAGCACAGACATGGGTTGGAAATGTAAATTTTGGCCCAATTTAATTTCTGTGACAAATTCATTAATGTCTTCAAGGTTCAGGCTCTATGTATGAGACAAATGAAAACAGCTCTAAGATTCCTGAAAACCCTAAAGTATTAAAATTCCACTCTGCCATTAGTTCAGATAAATCATTTGCCAATTTGACCCACAAGAACCAGGCATCTTTAAATGGTAACATAACATGCACTTCTCTCTCCCAAAGTGTGGTGCATAAACGTTCTGCTTCTCAATAACACAGGATGCCTGCTAAAATGTGCTGTCAGGGGGATTAGTAAGGAAATGTTGTATCAAAACTTCTGCAGATGTGGCCCTGAAATACACGTTGTAATAAATCCTCCAGGCCTCTCAAGTTAGGAATAACTGGTTTATAAAATTGTACTTACTTAAAAATTAGAGATAAACAGATTTCACCGTAACCCATTCTTTCTGTTCTGAATGAAATAAGGCTCTATATTCAGACTGAATTTTCAGTGAAAAACAACTTAAAATAGTGACAAATCATCTATAAGTTTAAATGAATATAACTAGGAGACCTGAAAACTCAGGTTTAGCAGTCATCTTCCAACAGTTTGAGAGCCCACAGGAGCCACAGAGCCCTCATGTCTCTCCAGAGAAGCAGGGTGATTCTTCCCCCTAAACACCATGCAATTCTTGAAGTGAGTGAAAGCATCCCTGCTCACACTGATACCCTCTCAAGTGAACTCAAAGTTAAGCTATCTCCAGCCAGACCAGATATCCTGGCCCATATCTCATTCATTAATATATGTTGAGAAGCATTTGTTTCTTGGAAACTACATGAAGTGAATAGGCTGTGGACTCCACTGGACCTAGTGGTCTATATTTAACCAATTCCCTTCACACATATGTATCAGATGCTCTCTTAGTTACGGAGCTGCAGTGGGGAATAAGAAAGCCACAGTCCTGTACTCCTAGGGTTTCAATTCTGAAGACGAAGACAGGCACAGAAACCCAACTGAGCAAAGAGAAGAGATTATTACAAAATGTGTTCACATGCAAAGTGAAGCAAGGGACTGAATATACAACAAGTGTTTTGGGGCGAATATTAGATACAATCTTAATTCAGATTATATAGGATTCATACATATAATTTTTATATATAGATATATT
This sequence comes from Symphalangus syndactylus, assembly GCF_028878055.3. Taxonomy (NCBI): domain Eukaryota; kingdom Metazoa; phylum Chordata; class Mammalia; order Primates; family Hylobatidae; genus Symphalangus; species Symphalangus syndactylus. The sequence continues at coordinate 6,315,628 of NC_072444.2, read as the reverse complement.
AATTTGGGCTGGGCGTGGTGGCTTATGCCTGTAATCCCAGCATTTTGGGAGGCCAAGGCGGATGGATCACTTCAGTCCAGGAGTTTCAGACCTGTCTGATCAACATGGCAAAACCCCATCTCTACTAAAAATAAAAAAGTTAGCCGGGTGTAGTGGTGTGCGCTTGTAGTCCCAGCTACTCAGGAGTCTGAAAAAGGAAAACTGCTTGAACCCAGGAGGCAGAGGTTTCAGTGAGACAAGATTGTGCCACTGCACTCCAGCCTGGGTGACACAGCAAGACCCTGTCTCAAAAGAAAAAGAAAAAAAAGAAATATTAATTTGGATTATACAGATTCTAACCACTTCTTTCAAGTGAGAATATTTAAGGTAAGACCTGAGAATAAAAAGAGTTAGCTTTTCATACACTACAGAAAGATTCGTCTTTTAGGAAAAACCCCCTGTGTTCATGGACCCTAATATATGAGCAAGATCTTGGCATGAAGAAGAAACCTGTGAATTGGATGAAATGAAAAACTGAAAAGTAGGAATCTGGATGAAGTACAGAAGGGAGAAAGACTAATGTGAGACGTGGCTGAAAGAGAAGGATATGTGAAACAGTACAGGTCTTCATTAGTAATGATGAGGAACATAAATCTTAGTCCAAGTACACCAGAAAAGTGGGAGAGTTGGAAACTGAAAGACATGTTAAGAGATCACTTTGGTTTCTCTGTAGCTAACAGGGTGTAGGAGATTAAGAATTCAAGTAGGTTGACTAAGGATGACCTAAGAAAATAAGCGTAGGTAAGAAAATATGTGGCTCTGGCTAGGCTGGGGACATTGGAAATCAAAAGAGGTGGAGGAAATTACAGATGCATTTGGAACCAAAATATTTTTTAAATGAATGTTGAATTGGATATTGTCAGAATATTGAGGAAGGGCCAAAAATGACTTATAAGCGTCTAGCATGGCTGGCAGTGCCACTTACTGACATGTGGGAAACCAGGACATGTTACCTCTGAATTATTCGAGTGCTATTGTCATGTAAATCATCAACTCCCAGAATAAAGGTCTGGGCCAAACTCTAAGACTGGAAATTATGAGCTGTTTAGTAGTGTTTAGAGCTTAGAGAGAGTATGTGTGTGGAGAGAAAAGAAGAGCAATTAGGACAGAACCCTTAGAAACATCAATATTTAAAATTTGGGAAGAGAAACAGAAACAAATAAATTGTGGGAAAATGAAGCTCAGGGTAGTTGCAAGGGAATGCTAAAAATGAACTATGGCATTTGAGGAGGAAAACGTGGAAACTGAAAGCAAGAGAGGACGGATGGATCGTGAGGGAGCAGCAGCAGCTGTGTCCTAAGGAGAGTCTCAGTGAAAATGAAGGGTTGTAGGAATTAGGACATCTGGGCCAATGAGCTGGCAAGGAGTGATGTCCAGGAGGCAGAATATTTGCATCTAGATCCTGGTGGTATATACCCTTATAGAAAATGTTTCAGATTTGATGACAATAAAGTGGAGGAAAGAAAAAAAGTAATGGAAATAAAGATGTCAAAAAACGGGGAACCGAGGTTTGTACTGGTCCTATCACGTGAAAGCTGAGCCACTAAAATGATGGCTGAACTTGCCTGAAGATGATATTGAGCAAAAGATCTAAAGCCTTAAATAAATGACAAGAGGCCAGGTGCAGTGGATCATGCCTGTAATCCCAGCACTTTGGGGGACTGAGGCAGGCAGATCACCTGAGGTCAGGAGTTCGAGACCAGCCTGGCCAACATGGCAAAACCCCGTCTCTACCAAAAACACAAAAATTAGCTGGGTGTGGTGGTATGCAACTGTAATCCCAGTTACTCAGGAACCTGAGGCAGGAGAATCACTTGAAACCGGGAGGAGGAGGTTGCAGTGAGCCGAGATCACACCATTACACTCCAGCATGGGTGACAGAGCAAGACTCCATCTCAAAAAAAAAAAAAAAAAAAAAAGACCAGAGTGCCCAGGAGGGAGGTCTGTTGATGATGGTAATACCAAAGGGGCATGGCTGATATTTCCAAGGGGTTTGAGTTTCAAAGAAACAGTCTGATTTGCAAGGAGCGAAGAAATTAACAGTCTAGAAGTTGTAACGGGAACCAAGAACAACCACCTCGGCTTCCAGCCATAGTTATGTGGAGGGTGAGAAAAAGACCTGTCTCAATTTATGAAAGCTAGAGGAAAAACTGCACTTTAGTATCAACCAACTTTTGTTTTAAGATAATTACAAACCAATATGGAACTTAGCAAGAGTCAATTTTGACAGTTTCCTGCAGCTTAGTAAATTCTGCACAAAATTAAGATTTAACACAAAAGTAGAGAAAAATTTTAATGGCATAGCACATTTCTTCACAATTCCTTAAACCAAATAATTCCCTGTTCTTCTAACTCTCACCTTACACTATCAACTAGGCTTCTTATTCAATGAACGGTTTAAGTCTACTAAGACACACACACACACACACACACACACACACGTCTTATCCAGCTGCAGATCTCATTTTTGAAGGTACATTGAAAGTACATAGATCATTCTATAATCATCAACTATGAAGATTGTGAGCAACTGGAACAAGTATTCTTGGAAAAGAAGTTTCCTGTGTGTAAGAAAAAAAAGAGTCCAACTCTGGGAACTGACTTGGCTGAGTCATCATTATATGCCACTGGCAAGAAATCAAGAAGTAACTCAGGACTGATAAACTTTGTTAAAGGAAATGGAAACAGCCTATCTGTGAGGCTTAATTCTTGATAATCTGGCCAAGATATAGCATCTGGATAAGAGTTCACTGACTCAACTAAATTTTGTGAAGGTGAAGTACTTGTTAAAATGAAAGATCTATTTAGAGAGAAATAAGTAGACATAATGTCTGCACTATGGATAGGTGTATACCTGTTTTTTGCAAAAACAGTTTGTATGTTTGAAATGCTGGTTTGCCCTGGACAGAGCTAACTTAAATAGAGACCAGGCGCGGTGGTTCATGCCTGTAATCCCAGCACTTTGGGAGGCCGAGGAGGGTGGATCATGAGGTCAGGAGATCGAGACCATCCTGGCTAACACGATGAAACCCCGTCTGTACTAAAAATGCAAAAAATTAGCCGGGCATGGTGGCGGGCACCTGTAGTCCCACCTACTCTGGAGGCTGAGGCAGGAGAATGGTGTGAACCCGGAGGCGGAGCTTGCAGTGAGCCGAGATCGCGCCACTGCACTCCAGCTGGGTGACAGAGCGAAACTCCGTCCCCAAAATATATATATATAGTTTTTTTATATATATATGTATATATACCCAAAGGATTATAAGTCATGCTGCTATAAAGACACATGCACACGTATGTTTATTGTGGCAGTATTCACAATAGCAAAGACTTGGAACCGACCCAAACGTCCAACGATGATAGACTGGATTAAGAAAATGTGGCTGGATACATATGTAACAAACCTGCACATTGTGCATATGTACCCTAAAACCTAAAGTATAATAAAAAAAAGAAAAAAAAAAGAAAATGTGGCACATATACACCATGGAATACTATGCAGCCATAAAAAAGGATGAGTTCATGTCCTTTGTAGACACATGGATGAAGCTGGAAACCATAATTCTCAGCAAACTATCACAAGGACAAAAAAAAACCAAACGCTGCATGTTCTCACTCATAGGTGTGAATTGAACAATGAGAACACATGGACCCAGGAAGGGGAACATCACACTCCGGGGCCTGTCATGGGGTGGGGTGAGGGGGAGGGACAGCATTTGGCGATATACCTAATGTAAATGATGAGTTACTGGGTGCAGCACACCAACATGGCACATGTATACATATGTAACAAACCTGCAGGTTGTGCACATGTGTCCTAGAACTTAAAGTATATATATATATATATATAAAGAGAAAACCATTAAAGAAAGGCTATAATACACAGGAACACACAGACATACATACACCTGTGTGTCTATATCTTCAGTTATCACACTTTTTCTGTACAGACTCCACACGAGACAAACATGTTACATTTTATGAGAAACTATAAGTGGAAAGAGGAGAATTTGTGAAATCAATATAGAATGTTCCTTGTTTAGCATAATTCTGTTTCTCATTAGAGGTCTGAGTATCAATCTGTATTATATGTGGCCATGCTGGCATTTGGGAAATTCCACAAGAAACTTTTTAAATATGAATTTGGAAAAGGGAAAAGGATTTTTAAAGTGTCTTTGTTTGTTCTGCATTCTATGTGGAACATCTATTTTGTGCTAACTGCTCGTGTTAGCTTGTGATTGCCTGTGACTATGTGGAAGATATACTTTACGTGACTATGTGAGCAATAGTCTTAAAGTTAAGAAATCTAAAATTTGGTTGGTTTAGTTGCTAATTAGGTAAATTACCTTGTAATGGTTACTTAACCTCTCAAAGATTAATTATCTTCAGTGGTACATTGAAGGTTCCATTCATATTGATTTTAGTAGACTTATCCTACTAAAAAGTAAATTTAACAGAAATTATTCTAGACCTCATTATTTCAGGAGACCCCACCCCAGCTTTTATTCCTAACTTCAAGAAATGCAGAGAAATTTAAAAATTCGATGTTCTCCCAATTCAACAGAATATAACTGAACTAAATCGATTTATGTATAATTCATTATTTCAACCTTTAACGCTATATCCGAGCGGTTTGTTTTCACCATAAAGTTATAGCTGTTTAGGCCAATAATTAAAGAGGACCTTGATAGAGAATGACAAGAGAGGATGATCGCCCTATTGTCTATCTTCCAGCTGTTTTCAATGCCCTGAAGTTTTATTCACACCCAAATATTAGAATCTTATCTGAGAGAGCGTACTCAAATGATGAATCATGCTAATTTCTCAAGAAAAGTGTTACAGAATAATAAATGCCTTTCTGGTCAAAGCACTGATGCTCTGGAAATAATCTTTATCCAAATGAGGTACAGGAATTGTTAGGACTATTAAAAGTTTGTATATGATATCTGCCAGGTTCGACTGAGCTTCACTTAAAATCTACCATATTAGGGCCAAGTGTAATGACTCAAATTAGTGAACTTAAAAATTGTTTTAAAATGTTTCCTGGAGACATTTCAAATATTGCTCTCTGATTTATCACTGTTACTTTTGCTGAATTCAATTTGATGCCAAGATTTATTCAGATTAATCAAATGCCATAAACTCTGAAACCTAATGTTCCTTAACACCTTAAGAACTTTTAAACAGATCAAATGTTGAAGATACGCTTTTAGTGAAACTGTACCTAAGCACATGAATTCTATTGAATATAGCTTTTTAGAAGACTAACAAAGAAAGAAGACTTAGGAAATTCGGAAACATTTTTTAAACCTTCTAGAGGGAATTAAACTACTGAAAAATAATTTCAATTGGTGAATCTAATGGCATTAATCAGAAGATAAGAAAAAAGTAACCATAAAACTTTATGGGGGTAATATTTGCTATGAGGATCAGGAAAAACAACTAATGGATATTAGGCTTAATATCTGGGTGATGAAATAAACTGTACAACCAATCCCATGGCATAAGCTTACCTCTGTAACAAACCTACACTTGTACCCCTGAACTTAAAAGTTAAAATTTAAATAAATAACGTTGTGCTATTAATTTCAACCAGAGCCTTTCCAAGGTGCAGGGAACTTTTGAGAATTTTATTTCTTGCAAAAGGAAACTTGATTCCTTGCTTAGGGCCTTCCTAGGAAAACCTCTATTCTTTGGAGAAGCATCATACTCCTACAAGATTTAAGGACCATCATATTTGTCAGACTTTTTTTCTGTTTTACTGTGAGCAGTTTACAGAACATAAAGAAAAATCAAATCCAAAGGTGCACTACACGTGTTTTATCAAAAGGAACATTTTTGTGTACTTTTAAGAAAATACGACAAATTGAGTTTTCTGACCTATTACCAAGTTAGACATCTTGAGTGAATTGAATCTGTTGTAATCCTGTTTGGTTTTCATCCCATGGCTCTGGAAAACTGACATTTATCTCCAATTTTTCAAATCTGCTTCTTTCCAGTACCTCATCTATACGACTATTATAGTACTTTTCATCTGCTTCTACCACTACACTATGGCTGCATTACTTTTAACACAGTGTCCCACATGTTACCCATTTCTACCTTATATAAAGAGTAGAAATTGAATTGTAATTGAGTATCCAGTTGCCTCATATTCAGGTCTTCAACTGAAATAACTCCAGCTATCTCAAAACTTCAACCCTCTCTGGAAGTATTGGACCAAATTATCCCAGATTATAGCACTCTCAGGCTAAAATTACTAATGCTTCTATAGTTTCAGAGACTGTATCAGGTTATTCAACACAACATTCCATGCACCATTCCAGCCTCATATAATCAGAGGACACTTAGACGACTTTAATAGCCTTCAAAAGACACCCTCCTCTTTTACTTATATATATATTTATTTATCTATTTATTTAATGGAGACAGGGTCTTACTCTGTCACCCAGACTGGAGCGCAGTGGCATAATCATGGTCCACCGCAGCCTGCACCTGCTGGGCTCCGATCCTTCCACTGCAGCCTCCTGAGTGGCTGGGACCACAGGCGCCGCCACCACGTCTGCCTGGTTTTTGTATTTTTGTGGAGATGGGGTTTCACATGTTGCCCAGGCTGATCTGAGACTCCTGGGCTCAAGAGATCCACCTGCCCCGGCCTCCCAAAGTGCTGGGATTACATGAACGAGCCATTGTGCCCAGCCGGTCCCGCCCGGTTTTTAACCTTCGTACTGTTTATATAATCATCCTTCACAAAATAGAACACTTCATTACTCGATGGTTCTCATTATTCTAATATGAAGAACTATATTAAGAAAATAAATTCCTGGCCGGGCGCGGTGGCTCACACTTGTAATCCCAGCACTTTGGGAGGCCGAGGCGGGCGGATCACGAGGTCAGGAGATCGAGACCACGGTGAAACCCCGTCTCTACTAAAAATACAGAAAATTAGCCGGTGTGGTGGCGGCGCCTGTAGTCCCAGCTACTCGGGAGGCTGAGGCAGGAGAATGGCGGGAACCCGGGAGGCAGAGCATGCAGTGAGCCGAGATCGCGCCACTGCACTCCAGCCTGGGCGACAGAGCCAGACTCCAGCTCAGACAAAAAAATAAATCAATAAATTTCCAATATTTCCTAGCATATCCAATTTAATTCTATACATCACATAAAAATAAAAGCCGTCTTACTGTGTTAGTTTCTTACTGCTGTTACAGTAAATTAACATAAACTCAGAGGCTTAAAACAACACATTTTTTTTCTTTATACTTCTGGGGGTCAGAAGTCCAAAATGGGTCTTAGTGTGCTAAAATCAAGGTATCATCAAGTGTATATTTTGTCTAGAGATTCCAGGAGAGAATTCACCAGGTTTGAGCGGTCACATGTATCCCTGAGCTCTTGGCCTCTGCACATCTTGGACACAGCACATCACTTCAGCCTCGGCTCCAGTTTCCCCAAGCTCTTCTGCTCACTCTGGTCTCTCCGCCTTCCTGTCTGAAGGTTCTTTGTGACTAGAGTGGGCCCACCTAGATAATTCAGGATAATCGCTCCAGTTTAAGGTGAGGTGATTAGCAATCTTAATTCCACCTCTAACCATAATGCTTCCATGCTGCCTAACAACACATTCAAAAGGTCATCCTGCTAAGGGTCATTATTCTACCTACACACTAAGTGACTGAGAAAAAGTAAAATTATCTATCATGCCTTACCTATGGCGAGGAAATAATAACTTATAATGATTTATCTACGAAAACCTGTTTTTAAAAGCTTTGGTCCTAGTCTATTGATTAAAGTTTTGGTATATTCCAGATAAATTTCATGTCCTTGATGCTAACACATTGTGCACAGTAGATGGCCTTTTTAAAATAGTACTGCATAAAGGAATATTTAAGGTTGTCTGGACAATAGAAAAGGAACTTTAGTTGCTATGCCACAAAAGGCCGGATTTCTGCACATTACACCTCCTACCAGTGCACACATGTGCCAAACTCCTCCTGAAAGCCTGGTTTATGTTTCCTATGTGCTTAGCAATAGTTTTACTCTCACGACTGTTTATATTAAGTCCTATTTTTTAAAGCATATCCTCATTTGTTTGTTTTCCTGAGCCTCTGAACTGGATTTCATCTGGTATGTATTGCACAGGTTTGCACACTTGATTGTACGCTACCTTAAAGCATCCTCTTGTGTTCTGGACACGGTTATTTTTCTCCATGGTAAGGTGATAAGTGACTTCTCTGAGGACTTGCCACCTTAGAATGCAGTGGTGACATCACCTGCTCAGGCTCTGTCTGCAATGTGGAATTTAGTATTTTCCAACATCTGGTCTAACTTGAACTTCATAATTAAGCAGAGCCGCCTTTTGAAGGAACAGTAGGGTGTCTGCCCATAAACGTCTGTGTAAATGCAGAGACACATTTGGGAACATAACTGACTTTTACGTACAGAAGCCAGATGCATTTCATGCCCATGCATGCTTAGGGAAGCAAGTTCATCTCATCTATCACAATAAGCATCTGTGCCACTAAATTCCACTGCAGGATACTTTTCACACTTAGACAACAAAACATTTAAGGAAATAAAAGCTCTTTCCAATAAAAATGTGCATCAAATAATGTGTGTATGTTTAAAAAAAAACCTTCCTCTATAAGATAAGGCCACAGGAACTACTAAAAAAGCATTCTTGAAATACATTTTCTGATAGGAATCTAGGCCCTTGCCTTATATAAGATTTAAGGAAAGTGATGTGTGTGTCTTTATACTTGAAAGGCTGTTTTCAACAGCAAAGGGTATGCTTTGAGGTATCAATATAGTTTTGAGAATGCAAAAGTTTAAAAGAAATGGAATGCATATTCTCCAGGTATGAATATGCAATTGTCATTATTTTCCTACCATCTACTAGATTAGAAACAGAAGAAAAATTATGGAAATGTCTGTTTTCCCTCAATAGGAGTACCTATTTATTAAAGTTAATTAATTACTATTCTTTAAACATTTTCAAAATAGACTCATAAGTGACAACTTTCAGAGAAAACAAGGGTTTTTGGATGTAAATATTTACTTATAACATGGATAAAATAATTTTGTTAAATATTAACTCCATATTCATAATGTTCTCTATTGTTTTTGCATTTTGTTTAACAATAGAGAATCTAAGACATTTAGTGTTCATGAGTTTCATACAGTTTCCTGTCAATGTACTTTGTCTTTTTTTTATTGGACTACTAATCATTTATTTATGATTTGTTGGAACTACTCATATTTTAAATATGTCAAGTGAATTGCAAGCACTTGTTGCTGATTTGATATTTGCTTTTTACACATATTCATTGTATCCTCTGAAAAAGAAAAGTTTTATATTTTAACAAATTCCAATCCATAAATTTTTTTTTAAATTTTCTGTTATTGGTTAGGGCTATGTTTGGATATTTAATTTTAACCGTAATGTTGCAAGTGATATTTGTCTATGGTATTTTTTCTTTATATTTTGAAAAAGTGTATTTGACATCCACTATGGAATTAATATTTATTAATGACATATTATACCTTTGTGCAACTATAAAATACATATAGCCAATTATCTGAACACCATTTTATGAACTGTTTATCACTTATCCACTGATTTGAAACACTATCTTTATCATATATTGGATTTTAGGTTTATCGAGATTATGTAACATGAAATTATTTAATTATGAAATTATGTGAATTCAAGCATGACAGTCAGCTCTTCTTCCCCACCACTACCCTGTAAAAGGATGGATGGAATAATTGCTTCCCTATGGCTTAAGTGTATGAGAGGTATACAACATGGTCTTGATGAAGTGGGAACTACACAGAAACTGTTTTTGGTCCTGAAATGTACTCCAGCTTTACCAATTTCTTCTACACATATACCATTGAGGGTAGAAGCTGAATTTTGCTAATGATTATATTTACACTACTTAACATTGTGCCAGATACTGAGTAGATGCTTAGAAACATGTTTAATGACTTGTTTTATTGCTAGAGTCCTAATTATCTGCTGTAGTGGTGCTATCTCATTCAGAATCATTTTGACCAGCCTTTCTCCATCATGAATAAAACACTTATTTACACACTTGTGTACATGCACATGTGCATAGAAACACACACACCCTTTGCAGAGACAAACTGTATCGAAAGCATGTACAAACATTATAGTATTTTTGTTGATTCTGACCTGATTCTGATTCTATTGTATACTTTTTCATTCTGATCACAATAACAATAAAAATAGAAAACTATAAGTTGTGAAGCTGGAAGATGCAGAACATGAAAGATCGAATTACCAATTTTTTTTTCTATTTTCTTTAGTTGGCTGCTGATAAAATCAGAAAAGAAATGGACACAAAAATGAAAGTATGCAATGTGTGTGCGTGTGTGTGTGTGTGTATCACATGCACTCGTTTCCATGATGTACATATGGAATTTCATAACCAGCCAAACTAAGCTTCATAAGTGAATGAGAAATAAAATCCTTTACAGACAAGCAGATGCTGACAGATTTAGTCACCATCAGACCTGCCTTCCAAGAGCTCCTAAAGGAAGCACTAAACATGGAAAGGAAAAACCAGTACCAGCCACTGCAAAAACACACCAAAATATATAAACCAATGAAACTAGGAAAAAACTGCTTCAACTAATGTGCAGAATAACCAGCTAACATCATGAGGACAGGACCAAATTCACACATAACAATATTAACGGTAAATATAAATGAGCTAAATGCCCCAATTAAAAGACATACACTGGCAAATTGGATAAAGAGTCAATACCCACAGGTGTGCTGTATTCAGGAGACACATCTCACTTGCAAGGACACACATAGGCTCAAAATAAAGGGATGGAGGAATATTTACCAAGCAAATGGAAAGAAAGAAAAAAAAAGCAGGAGTTGCAATCCTAGTCTCTAATAAAACAGACTTTAAACCAACAAGGATAAAAAAGGACAAAGAAGGGCATTACATAGTAGTAAAGGGATCAATGCAACAAGAAGAGCTAAGTATCCTAAATATATATATATGCCAAATACAGGAGCACCAGGATTCATAAAACGAGTTCCTAGAGACCTACAAGGAGACTTAGACTCCCACACAATAATAGTGGGAAACTTTAACAACCCACTATCAATATTAGACAGATCAACAAGAAAGGAAATTAACAAGGATATTCAGACTTGAACTCAGCTCTGGTCCAAGTGGACCTAATAGATACCTACAGAACTCTCCACCCCAAATCAACAGAATATACATTCTTCTCAGCACCACATAGCACTTATTCTAAAATCAACCACATAATTGGAAGTAAAACACTCCTCAGCAAATGCAAAAGAATGATAATCATAACAAACAATCTCTCACACCACAGTGTAATCAAATTAGAACTCAGAATTAAGAAGCTCACTCAAAACTGCACAACTACATGGAAACTGAACAACCTGCTTATGAATGACTACTCGGTAAATAGCAAAATTAAGGCAGAAATAAATAAGTTCTTTGAAACCAATGAGAACAAAGACACAACATATCAGAATTTCTGGGATACAGTTGAAACAGTGTTTAGAGGGAAATTTACAGCATTAAATGTCCACATTAGAAAGTGGGAAAGATCTAAAATAGACACCCTAACATCACAATCAAAAGAAGTAATGGAAAACACATTAAAAACCTAGTATAAGACAAGAAATAACTAAGATCACAGCAGAACCGAATGGGAGAGAAACACAAAAAAACCTTCAAAAAAAAATCAATGAATCTAGGAGTGGGTTTTTTGAAAAGATTAACAAAATAGATAGACCGGTAGCCAGACTAACAAGGAAGAAAAGAGAGAAAGATCAAATAGACACATTAAAAAACGATAAAGGGGATATCACCACTGATCCCACAGAAATACAAACTATTATTAGAGAATACTGTAAACACCTCTACACAAATAAACTAGAAAATCTAGAAGAAATGGATAAAGTCCTGGACACATACACCCTCCCAAGACTAAAGCAGGAAGAAGTCAAATCCCTGAATAGACCAATAACAAGTTCTGAAATTGACTCAGTAATTACTAGCCTACCAACCAAAAAAAGCCCAGGACCAGATGTCTTCACAGCCGAGTTCTACCAGAGGTACAAAGAGGAGCTGGTACCATTCCTTCTGAAACTATTCTGAACAATAGAAAAAGAAAGACTCCTCCCTAAATCATTTTATGAGGCCAGCATCACTCTGATTCCAAAACCTGGCGGAGACCCAATAGAAAAAGAAAATTTCAGGCCAATATCACTGATGAACATCGATGCGAAAATCCTGAATAAAATACTGGCAAGAGAATCCAGCAGCACATCAAAAACTTATCCACCACGATCAAGTTGGCTTCATGCCTGGCATGCAAGGCTGGTTCAACATATGCAAATCAATAAACATAATCCATCACATAAACAGAACCAATGACAAAAACCACATGATTATCTCAATAGATGCAGAAAAGGCCTTCAATAAAATTCAACACCCCTCATACTAAAAACTCTCAATAAACTAGGTATTGATGGAACATATCTCACAAAAATAAGAGCTATTTATGACAAATGCATAGCTAATATCATGCTAAATGGCCAAAAGCTGGAAGCATTACCTTTGAAAACTGGCCCAAGAGTAGGATGCCCTCTCTCCCCACTCTTATCAACATAGTATTGGAAGTTCTGGCCAGGGCAATCGAGTAAGAGAAAGAAATAAAAGCATGCAAATAGGAAGAGAGGAAATCAAATTGTCTCTGTCTGCAGATGACATGATTGTATATTTACAAAACGCCACCACCTCAGCCCAAAAATTCCTTAACCTGATAAGCAACTTTGGCAAAGTCTCAGGATATAAAATTAATGTGCAAAAATCACAATCATTCTTATATACCAATAACAGACAAGCAGAGAGCCAAATCATTAGTAAACTCCCATTCACAATTGCTATAAAGAAAACAAAATACCTAGGAATACAACCTACAAGGGATGTGAAGGACCTCTTCAAGGAAAACTACAAACCAGAGCTCAAGGAAATGACAGGACACAAACATATAGAGAAACACTCCATCCTCATGGATAGGAAGACTCAATATCATGAAAATGGCCATATTGCCCAAAGTAATTTATAGATTCAATGCTATTCCCATCAAGCTACCATTGACTTTCTTCACAGAACTAGAAAAAAACTATGTTAAATTTCATATGGAAGCAAAAAAGAGCCTGTGGAGCCAAGGCTAACCTAAGCAAAAAGAACAAAGCTGGAGGCATGACGCTGCCTGACTTCAAACTATATTACAAAGCTAAAGTAACCAAAACAGCATGGTGCTAATACCAAAACAGATATATAGACCAATGAAACAGAATAGAGGCCTCAGAAATAACACCACACATCTACAACAATCTGATCTTCAACAAACCTGACAAAAGCAAGCAATGGGGAAAGGATTCCCTATGTGATAAATGGCGCTGGGAAAACTGGGTAGCCATATGCAGAAAAGAGAAACTAGACCCCTTCATTATACCTTATAAAAGAATTAACTCAAGGTGGATTAAAAACATAAATGTAAAACCTAAAACTATAAAAACCCTAGAAGAAAACCTAGGCAATATGATTCAGGACATAGGTGTGGGCAAAGACTTCATGACTAAATCACCAACAGCACTTGAAACAACAGCCAAAATTGACAGATGGAATCTAATCAAACTAAAGAGCTTCTGCTCAGTAAAATAAACTATCACAAGAGTGAACAGGCAACCTACAAAATATGAGAAAATTTTTGCAATCTATCCATCTGACAAAGGTCTAATATCCAGAATCTAGAAGGAACTTAAACAAATTTACAAGAAAAAAAAAACAAACAACCCCATCAAAAAGTGGGCAAAGGATATGAACAGACACTCCTCAAAAGAAGATATGTATGTGGCCAATAAACATATGAAAAAAGCTCATTATCACTGTTCATTAGAGAAATGCAAATCAAAACCACAATGACATACCATCTCACACCAGTTAGAATGGTGATCATTAAAAATTCTGGAAACAGCAGATGCTGGAGAAGATGCAGAGAAATAGGAACACTTTTACACTGTTGGTGGGCTTGTAAAATAGTTCAACCATTGTGGAATACAATGTGGTGATTCCTCAAGGATATAAAACCAGAAATACCATTTGACCCAGCAATCCCATTACTGGGTATATACCAAAGGATTATACATCATTCTACTCTAAAGACACATGTACATATATGTTTATCATGGGACTATTTACAATAGCAAAGACTTGGAACCAACATAATGCCCATCAATGATAGACTGGATGAAGAAAATGTGGCACATATTCACCATGGAATACTACACAGCCATAAAAAAGGATGAGTTCACGTCCTTTGCGGGGATATGGATGAAGCTGGAAACCATCATCCTCAGCAAACTAACACAGGAACAGAAAACCAAACACTGCATGTTCTCACTCATAAGTGGGTGCTGAACAATGAGAACATGTTGACACAGGGAGAGGAACATCACACACTGGGGTCTGTAGGTGGGTGTGGGGAAAGGGGAGGGAGAGCATTAGGACAAATAGCTAATGCATGTGGAGCTTAAAACCTAGATGACGGGTTGATGGGTGCAGCAAATTACCATGGCACAAGTATACCTATGTAACAAACCTGCATGTTCAGCACATGTATCCCAGAACTTAAAGTAAAATTTTAAAAAATGAAAGTATGCAATATGTGTATGTGTGTGTATACATACATATAAAACAAGCACTCATTTTCATTATGTACATATATGCACATTATGAGTGTGAATATATGTTAAATAATATCCTATCAGTTTTGTATTTGTAACACATATATGTACATGCATATACAACAAATAGAGGTGTTTTGCATAATAATTTCATTTATATTCATTTCATCAGCTAAGAACTAAAAAGAATTTAAATCAAAATCAATTATTCATTTACAGGTGTTTTTAACCATTATCTCCCCCTTTATCTTCACTTTTATGCCTCCTTGTATTGCCATTTTGTGACTTTTTTGCCATAAATTATACATATTTGGAACAGTCACTTTAAGAAATTCAATCTTTGGATAAGATCTCTAAGATTGATTTAGTATGAATACGTGTGTGGGCACACACTTGACAAAGAAAGGTCAGTTATAAATATATGTGTACACTTATCAAAATAATTCACATAAAATCTCTGAATAAAATTATCTGTATGCTTTTTCTGTCAATAAAAGCAATATAGTATAATTCTTGGTAGTAAACCTGTTTGTTTTCATTCTGTTGCCTACCATGTGAGCTGCCATGTTGGTATAAAACATCGATCATTTGATATTTTACTACAGCAAATAATAGTGATCCCCACGAAATAATAAATAAATCAGTGAGTTTCACGGAAATAAGTTTTTGGATGGATCAGATAATTTGAAGTTGTTAGTTTATTCTCCAGCAAGGTGAAAGAAAAAAGCTGTTAGTTTGTTCTCTATCAGGTGATCGAAGATGAAAACTAAAGTTCTCAAGGCCAGTGCATAATAATGGTGCCGTATTCTGTGCATCAATCACCATTACCAAATACCTATATTGCCAAATATTTCATGTACCGCTTTAGTGGTGATTAATCAATGTGCCATGGCACTGAAACTGAAACGAGACTTTGTAGTACAAGTGATATTCAAAGGGTTTTGAAAATTTATCAGCTCTATAGATATAGATGAAAATTTATCATCATCTATCTAGAAATCCTGTTTTTATAAATGTTACCTAGCCAAATATTGGTTTTATTTACTTAATATTTAGAAAACATGAGTTTAGTAAAAATTGTTCAGATTTTCTTAATGTAGTGTGTGAAATTACTATGTAATTATACAAGAAATATGCTACACAGCTGAATACACAAAGAGGTCAGCAGAGGGAGCAAAAGGTGCCTTTCCCCTATAATCCACAGCAACATCACCCGCTCTTCTCTCTACATCATCGATGTATGTTATCTAAAGTCCTGTGCAAATGCCACCTCAACACAAGTCCTCTAGCCTTGCCTTCTTATCAGAAGCAGCTCGAAAGCCCCGATAATTCTAGAACCACTGAAAAATACACACTTGTTGCAAGGATTGAAAAGCCTCATATTGCAAATTCAGAATTCACAGTACTGAAAAAATTCATAATTTTTTTAAAGTTACAATACTGTGAACTATACAAAATGAATTATGTTGGGATCCGATGACTCTCTTCATTCCAGCCTATCTTATATTTTCTCATTCATTTCTCCACATAGTCACAACAACAGACTCACTATTACATTTCATTAATGGCTATTTTATAATAAATGATCTCAATAGCATTTCTGAAACCTCTGCTGTTCTGGTTTTACAGAACTCTTGAATTTTTGAATGAGTTAGTTTTTGATTGAAAAAGACCTGACTCTTATGCTTAGAAAAGCCATCATTTCTTTCTGTAAGCTTTCCGTCTTCTATAAGCTTTACATGTTCCATAAGCAAACATTCGCTGGTTTTGTGATCAAACTAGAGAGGCAAATTCAGTTAATAATAACAACGTCATTTATCATCCTCAAATCTAGTGTTATGGATAATACGATCTCCACAAGGAGACGGTTGCACGAGCGACAAGGGAAAGACAATCAACAGTCTTTTACTCATACCAAGATATGTCCACACACACTTGTTTCAACAGTCAAAGTAATGCCATATGTCCCCAGTGATGTGGGTGGGCAAAAGGAACAGTTGGCCGGCTAATGAGGGCCATATGTACACGCAGCCTATCGTACCATCCTTCTTACTTATGGTTGCTGAAAACTCAGTGGAAGAGCTTGCTCTGAGGAATGGCATGGCTGGAGGAGGAGAGGCTTCCTTAAGAGCAGGAAAGGACCATTTGTTGTACAACTACTGTATCTCTGAAACTGGGAGCTAAAGATATGCATGTACGTTACTCATTCTTATTAAGAGTTCCTTACGCATCCGTAGAGTTCTTTACTCCAGTTTCACCTTCTTTCACTAAATTCTTTTGCATTTATGTGCAAAGGGATTTTGGGCCCTTTTCAAAAATTACTTTTCCTAATCAATCTTGTTAATTTGATGTTCATTTACATCGGCTTCTCTTTATTTTTAGCTTGATTTCCAGAAAAATTATACTTTCTTTGACATTGTTAAATGTTACAATATTAAAAGAAATGAAAAAGACTTAAAAACTTAGAATATTTGAATGAGGGTTTCTGGAAGGCAGAGAGAACAATAAGGCAAAAGTACTTACTGCACTACTGTTCCAAAGTAAAAGAAAAACAAAGATTTTAAAAATGATTATAGCAGCTTTGTATCTCCACCAGGGTTTCCTTTGAAATTTCTACAACTGCAAACACTATTCAGCAATTTGCACTGATTATAAAATTTATTGTTTTAAGGTCAATTGTGATACTATGATCAGATAATATAATTTACTTTACTCTTAATGGCTTCATTTTGACAACGGAGGGAGCTTTCAGGAAGGACAACGCTTCCTGCACAACAACCAGTAAAGCAGGTCACATCCATTTTCAATATAATTTTAAGAAAAATGAAGGACAAACTACTTGTGAGGCAGCAAGAATTCATTTGCATTAAATTAATTTGAACAGGGCATTTCAAGTTCTCTCTGGCAACAATGGAATAAATGGGAAAATGAATCTATCTTATGCAATGATCCTCTTCTAGGTTACAGAAAGATTTGAAAGGCTGACATGACCATTGCTAAATTTCTTCTAGAAGTCTATGATTAGTGTCATAGATATAACTCATGAGATAAAATATTCACAAAGAATGTCTGTGAACTGCATCAATTGTGATGGAACTACTGTCTAACATCCCTTTGAAAAGTTATATTCTGCAAAGGTTAAAAAAACACCAACCTTTCGATGCTTTCTTATATGGATGAGCTTTTGTCAACAAGAACTAAGCTTCACAATTAAGCACTATGGAGGATAATGTTCTAGGTTAATTTAAACCTAACTAATCCAGGACTTGGACTTGATAAATAATGGGTTTCATTAATATTTTTGACCCTAGCAGTGCAAATACTTTTACTTATATTTTACTAAAGCTAGTTTTGACAAATCTAAGGGTATTTAATTTATCAGTATCTGTTGTCAGATGAAAACTTCCCCATCAATACCTTCTAATGGTTCAAAAATAAACTGTTACCCCCACAGATACATTGTTTTTCCATGCGTAAGCAAGTACATTAATTTCAGGGTCTCAAGGCATAAAAGTGATATTACCACTTGTGATAGGCTGCATAATAGTCCCAAAAGATGTTCTTCACCTAATCTCCCGGCCCTGGGAATGTGCTGCCTTACACAGCCAAAGGACTTGTAGATACGATTCATTTAAGGATCTGGAGACAAGGTGATTATCCCAGATCATCCACGTGAGTCCAAAGTAATCACAGGAGTCCTTAGTTGAAGTGGAGAGAAGGACTCAAAGTTAAAGGAGGAGACAGCGCGGAGACAGAAACAGAAATAAAAGCAACGCACCTTGAAAATGGAGGAATGGGGAAAAGACAATGAAGACAGGTGCCACCAGAAGCAGAAAATGCAAGAGAATGGATTCTCCCCTCAGCACCTCGAGAAGGAACCCACACTGCAGACACATTGACTTAGCCTAATTAAAGTGATTTTGGACTTCTGACCTTTGAAACTGCAAGACAATAAATATGTGTTAAGTTATGTAAATGTGTCGTAATTTGTTATAGCAGCAGTAATACAACTAATACACCACTACAATAAGCAAAGGAAATAAAGTGCAATAGTGACAAACTTAAGGGTTTCCAGGAAAGAGAAACGAAGTGGTAAACTCAATCACAGGATTATATTAGTAACTGTAGTATATGTTACTTGCTTACCCTTTCAATCACATTATTGCTGTAATTATCATTATCATCCAATCAATATGATTACACCAGTATGTATAACTTAGACATGAAAATTTTTTTCTATTTCACTCTTCCCATAATTCCATGCAGCTACCCCTAAGCAACTATGTATCTGATGAAGCTAATATTTTCAGGGAAAATCTTCCATGTTAAGCAGAAAATTTACATCTAAAATTAAATTCTTTTAAGCCAGTCTGGGGACAATACCTAGAAAATTCAAACATTACTTCTCAAGAATACCACTAGCAGTGAGTTTGTGACGCTATCTTCCACCAACTGAATCAAAATTAATTTTAAATATTTTCAAAGCAATATTTTTAAAAATCGTGTACACATTTTTTCCTCTTGGTAAAAATAAACCACTTCTCAACCATCCATTATATTTATGTTAATTACATGAAGTCCATACATGAATTATCATACCACAAATAGAAAACTATTTAAATAGAAAAATCTCACTTGGTGCTGACAGAATGACAGCATAAAACTGTTAAGCATGAGGAGAAAGTTGTTTGCAGTGTAAATATTTCCCTTTTCCTATCAAAGTGTGTCCTGTGATCTAGCGCTCTTCTCTCCACATGCTTAAGTACAGCAAAAGTTATAAAAACACTCATTCTAGTTTTCTATACTTTAATGGTTGTAGAACATCAGAAGAGAATTGGGAGATGGGAATGTTTTGTGCTTGACATTGCATTTGAGGGGAAAATAAAAACTTGGACATAATATGTGGGATGTCTCCACAGTAATACATGGGAGGGCAAGAAAAAAATGCTATCAAATTTCTACCATGCGCTGAGCCCCTTATATCAACAAATATCCAGCCTTTCTAATGTACTAACAACCATTCTTCATAGCAAGTATTCTATTCCCAGCTTGTAGGTAAGAAACAAAGCTTCAGAAAGGGATCTTCACCAATTTCACACAGTCAATAAAAGGCAGAACTAGGGCAAGTATCAATAATAAAAATAGCAATCTAATCCTAATTGGACCTGGCACTGTTCTAAGAAGAAAATCATTAACAAAGGATTTTGAGTTACCACACTCTTAGTCTCCCCGTTTTACAAAAGAAGCAACTGGGGTAAAGTGAAGCTATGCCGTTTCTTTTCAAGCTCATATACCTAACAAGATACCACTTTAATCATGGGTCTCTGATAGATCGTGTACCTCATTTCTAGCGTTTGCTGAGATTTTTCTTATTAACCCTAAGCAAGTATTTGATCCCTGGTAAGTATGCTGTAATTTTTTCACCGCTCATTCTTATCACGGTTCTTCAAGAAAAGTACAGTTCAACACATTTGTCCTATTTGGTTACAAATTTTGAAATTCAAAATATGTATCACACTAAGCTGTTAGCTCCATTTGGAATTTTAAAAAACTAAATTTTTCACTCAGTTAAAAAAAATTGCATTGTTTACTCCCATATCTACAATATAGCTTATAAGTGTATATTTGTATTGAAAACATAATTTTCTACAACTTTTATAATATTTAAATATTATTTAAGGTTTTAATAATATTTAAATATTTAAATAATACATTTAAAAACATAGTTCAACAAGTCCGAATAATCCATCACTTACTTATGACAGAATATTTGTTCAGTATCTTCTGTTTGTTCACTCTTGTGTAATATATCCTATTTTAAGAATCAAAAACTTCTCTTAATGTCAACACTACAGCCTCTTCACAATTCCTACTTATTCCTAATTACCCTTCAGGAGCAAATAAAATGAATTTATCCCAAATTTCTTTGCTTTGAAACAACTTCAGTGAAAATGGTGGTTGTCAACCATATCTACCATTCATATATCCCATTGTTTTCTGCATTAAATTTCATCTAATACTCCTTATGCCATCAGTGTCACTACAAAGGGGGACAGGGGATGAATCTCATCATGAACAAAGGTATATACACTAGATCTTAGGATGTTCAATCATTTCCTTACTCTATTATGTCCCATCTGAACTACTCATATTAAAATGAGCAACTATATGAACATGGTACTTTTAAGAAAGGATGTTCAAAAATTAATTCATATCTTGTACAAATTGGTATCCAAGAAATCATGACCTAATAGGCATCACATATGTGAATGAAAAAATTCACTTTCAGCAATGAATGTTGATGACACTCCTTTAGCAAGAGTTGTACCGAGCTACCCACAACTCCTCAGCACTCACTATTCTCATACATGCGGTCGGACAATGTCCAAGGGTGCAGTGATTCTGTCCAGAGGCTTTTCTGGGCCGTTAGAGCTGTCTCAGCCTGTGTACAGGGTTATACAGACACTCTAGGGCATTCATGACTCTGATCACTGGAGCAGCCCTGTACTAACTGCAAATTTATGGAGGAAACTTTCAAGTCCTCTTGCCCCCCAGTTGGGGTAACTCTGTTACCTATTTCATGTGGTCTCAGTTCTCCAACAAAAATGATCTCGGCCTGCTCATCTTACTTCCATTTCACTACATGGCACAACTAGAAGTTGACTAGGTATTCTGCTTTAATGTATATGCAAAGCCCTCTTGTTCAGGAATGTTTGTAGAATAATATTTCTAAATTAGGAATACAATTGGTCTTGTTCTTTCCTGAGGGATAAAATGTCATCTCTCTTCTTCTCTCCCTCTCTCCTTTCTTCCTAACTCAGCTAACCCTCTATCTGAAAGAATTACAAAGGAAGAAATCTAGGGCATTGTTTAGCATTCTCAGGAGGACTGGAAATATTGGAATGACAGCGAGTATCACACATACACTGCTTGAAGTATTTTGCAGGATCCAAGGGAAGAGAAAATTTTGACATTCCAGAAAATTTAAGTCATCCTTTTAATATCAGGACCAGAAAGAAACAGGTCACACGGGCAAGAGCCATAAAACTAATTATCTTGACTCTTTCCAGAATACCTGAGCTATAAATGTACAGGGAATCCTGTAATCAGATGCAAAGTTGTGTATAATATACTTAGTTCCCAAATGTAACTAGGAATTTTATGTATATAATGTGAAAAATCGTTCCAAAGTATTTGAGACTCCAAAAACTTTCCTAGCTAGCATTCAATATTCTTGCTTAACTTCTCCTTATACCCCTAACTGTATTGAGCATGCATAGACACACAAAAGCTAGGATCAACTATTACCGCTTAAGAAAGAAAAGGAGGAAAAAGGCTGTATTATAGGGATTTAGTTTTCTTCCTCAACTCTTGAAGAAGCCTATTTGTATCAGCCCGTGTCAGACAACAAAGTACTTATCAATAAAGTTTTATGAATGTGGTCACATATGAAATATAAGAGCATTCAGTTTCTACCTCTCCTTTTCTCATAAATCCTACATCAGATAGACATTAGCTATATCTGCCAATGTTTCCACGGAATCTTAAAGACTATTCACTGCAAAGCTGGCAGTGTAGCCTGAAAGCAAGTTATGTCTGCGTTGCAACTTCACACTAAGTGGTTTAAAAATACAACTAAAGGTGGCCTGTCTTTATCTTGATTATAAGACATAAATTATCCCAAGAATATTCTTAGTAAAAATTGGGTCTCCCGGTCAAGCCACTTCTATTAAGAAGGACACAGGTCAGTTTTTAGGAGTTTAGGTGTTATTTGGAAGTTAGGAGCATCTAAATATGGAATATAACTCCATTAAATTATAGTATATTTTATATCAAAGAGAAACGACAAAAATAAGAAATGTTTTAAGTATTTTTTCGTATAGCGTGTTCATATATAATTACTTCAGTAGTCTCAATGTAGTCATGCAATTGTTTGGGTAAAGAACTAAACTTGAAGTTAAATAGCATAGGTCTGAATTCTTATGGTTTATAACATTCATATATTTTATATGTTCCAGAATAATATGTAATTTCTAAGTTTATAACATAATAATTACAGAAATCTAGGTAAAGTAATACTTCTGTGACACAGTCTCTTCATCTACAAAATGGAATATTGCTTTTCTCCTTAAATTTATATTAAAAATTGGAGAAGTAATATATGTGAAAGAACCTTACATTAAATATGCAAGTTTTATTTGTTGAATTCAAACAGTCATTAAAGAACAAAATAAAACATTACATTTGGATTAACAAAGTAGATACATATATCTCAATCTGAGAAACCTTTAAGCTCTCTTGACCATAAAATGACATTGGATCCTATAAGAGAGTTTGGTAAATATTTGAAAGATATTTCAATTTCACACCTAAATGTTGATTCTGACATTTATTTCCTAAACTTATCATTTGTATACTTACCTGCTATTAAATCCACAGGGGTCATGTCACTAACTGTATGCCCACCGATTTTATTGAGAGGTATTCAGCAAGGCCCACAAAGTAAGTATTGAATTTTTTTAAAAAACAGACCCAAAACACCTAAAAGCAAAACACTTAGTAAATTCTTATAATCATGAAGATCACAAATTAGTGCTATTAGTAAGAAAGAAACTTCTAAACCAAATAAAGTCCTAATACCTCCAACGAATTTTGTCTCTCTGATACACACACACACGATTAAAAAAAAAAATGAAGGAAATGTAAAAAAATAAATAAATGAAGGAAGTTCTGTGGGAAATGTCCATAATTTCATGCCCAGAATTTCCCTATCAATCTCTTTCCCCAAAGTTCTTCCGAGAAAATAAAGTTGCCTTTCTCTCAACGTTAACTCATCACTTTTCTCATAGCATTTTCAAAAGAAATATTTCCTGTCAGCCGGCCACTTAAACTTTGTGCTGTTAAAGAAATCCAAAAAGGTATCAATTTTGCAACAAAGGATAAAGAGGAGACGAAGTGAACCAACATGGCTTTTAAGCTAAATTGCCGTCACCTGTCACAGGTTGTCTAGCGAGCCTCAAGTTCCCTCTAATAAGCTTATGGAGGGTGCGGAGCAAAGGCACCTCAAGGTGCTCTGCGGGTTTTCCCCTGGTAAATTAGGCTGAAAGGAAAAGAGTCCCACCCCCCACCCCCAAACTTGGAGACCAGGGCTGCCCTGCCGAATGCTGTGCCCAGACCTCCTACTTCCACGCCCTTCCAGTCCTTTCCTCGGCTTGGAAAATTGGGCATGAGGCAAGCAAAAGGAAGGACAGAAGGCCAAAACGGGCATCCGGGAAGCCAAATTTCTGTCTCAAAAGCTCGTCTAGAAACGCGTACATAGCGCGTGCCTTGCGGACATCTCCTAAAACCCCGTTCACTGAAGCTAATTCCTCCCGAACGCCCCCACGCCGGCTGAGGATCGCAACCGCCCATCCGCCCCTCCAGCCTGTGCAGCCGCCCCCGAAACCTCCCGTGAATCGGGAAATGTCAAGGCAGCAGCGCTTGGGGAGCCGAGCAGCCTCGCCAGTTCCAAGTCTCTGGTTCCAGACCCCTCGCTTCGCCTCTTTGGGGAACTCACCTGGAGTCAGGTTTAGATGGCAGCCTCCACCCAGGGGACAGGGAAGCGGCCCCGGGAAGCGCCGCCGCGTCCTGTGAATAACGAGCGCAGCGCAGCGGAGCAGCTCCCCCTGGACTGGCCGCTCCCCGATTCCTCCCGCTCTGTCCGGGAACCGTCCCTCCGTTCTTTCCTCTCCCTCCCCTGCCTGCAGCCGCCGCGCTCCCTCCTCCTGCTGGCGGCTCAGGGCTGTGCTTCCGCCTCCCTCCTGCGGGCGCACGAGCTGCCCGCGCTGCTAATGAGCAGGCTCCAGGCTCCGCCCGGCCAGGGGTGCGCACACGCCCCACGCCGGAGACGAGCTCCCGGGAGCGGAGCTATGGATACGCCTGGTGCGGCCGCTGGAGAAATGAACTGGAGGAGGCATCCAGCATCTCACACTTTCTGGCCACTCAGCTTAACTAAGCCATAACCCCAGACTTCTTCCTAAATCTCCAGTAATTTACAGGTGCTGAAAAGTCAATGAGGGGTTTGAGCACAATCTGTGTTAACAGTATTGCCAGTATAGAGATGCTAATCTGGCTAGATTCTAGGGATGAAATGTTCAAGGGACGGTATATGATTCTTTCTGGTGGTTATTTTGACATATTTTGGCTATACTTACAGATCTGTAAAATAAACCAGCAATCTTCTAATCATGACAACACAGATTCCTAATTGAAGGCAGCTGATACTTATTAAATACCAGGCTCTGTTTAATAGGCTCTTCTTTCCCAGCTGATCTTTACTACAATTCTGTGAGCACTACTAGCACCCCTATTCTATATTTTAAGAATTTGGGTTTAACTTTTAAAACAAGACGGTCTTAAAACAAGACTAAGGATCATGTCCAACCTTGCAGAGATTCTAAGTTTCTGAGCCTAAATAATAACTGATATCTGTAGCTCCCACAACCCATACCCTGTGTATAATGTGTTGCAGCATCTTGGATGGTACCGTGTAACTGAACCAACAAAGATAATAGGACCATCAGCAAATACACACCACGAGACTAATGAATACCTAGAATCCTAGTGAGACTTGTAAATAGTCAAGCACCCTAAGTAACAATAGTTCAAGTGCATGCTAAACATGGTGATTACTTATAAAAGAACAGCAACCAGTATGAGTGAAGACAGGCAAATAATGTTCAAAATGTTCAGAATCAATGTCCAGCCACTTATGAGTTGAATTCCCCACTCTAAAAAGGAGGCCAGATGTGATGTATTCTAAGAAGTCTACAATGGGCGTGGTCTTTTCGCAACCAAAAAGGGCTTTTTAAACACTTATATCCCATTAAGAATATGCAATAGCTAATTAATATTAAATCTGAAAATCAGTGATAATTTATTTCAACTAACCTTACATGAAAAAATCATTACTCATTCAAGCTTTTAGAATTAGATTAAATAGCATTGAGTATCAAATTTACTTCAACCCATAGAAATAATAGACAGTTAATTAATAAAGTAAGTAATTTAATTAACTTTACTTTTGTGTCATGATGTATTTTTCCTTAGGAAAAGGATAAGACATTTTTTCCATGGTATAAAACACTAGAATATGACTTTTATATTTTTCTTCATGAAGATTAAAGAATTAATAAAATAAGTACAGACATATTGTCAACAAATCTATCCAGATCATTCATTCTCCACTCAAGAAATTATGCTAGGCAAGCTTTATTTCTCCATATGTACAAGGCAATTCAGAGGTCAAAAATTTGAAAACACTTCAATGAACATCAACCATTAATTAACTAAGAGTAGATTTTATTTATAAACAACTTTAAAAGACTATAAAAAAGGTATAACAAACTTCTACTTTATCAGTACTGCTACTCCTGTTGAACACAAAGATATATAATTATAGTTTTCTCCCTATTTAAAATATTTATTGATTCTGGCATAATAATGTCATACTCATCCCTCAATAATCAGTGTACATGGAACCAGAAATCTTTTCTTTCACCTAGTCAATTGAAGTATTTCTGTGTTTTGCATGTTAACACTCTATTTATTCTGTGTTTCTAGTGCTTATCCTCAAAATTTTTATAGTTCCGTTCACATATGAATTCTACCAATCAGCACTATATATAAATAATGCAACGTATAAAATGTGTTAAATAAATGGATGTAAGATTTATGCTAAATTTTTCACATAGTAAGTACTTCAAAACCCTTATTATTTTTCCTTAAGCTTTTATGTGCATATATTTTATCTCTCCAATTAAAGAATAAACTTCTAAATAAGAAGAGTTTTGTCTATAAATTTTACGCATTTTAATACATTATTAATCTAAAACCTTGGACTAGAGTTTGGAATTCTTTTATGTATTCATTTATTGATTCAAAAAATAGGTGTCCATGCCATTTTTTCTAAACCTTGTGCAAGATGTAGGGTATACAATGATGTCCAGACTTTAGAGTCCTTGACCTCATGGCGTTTAAAGTGCAGTAATGTACAGTAATTTTAAAATCTATTTATTATTATTTAAAACAATAAATGAATACATTCTTGTCGAAAATAACTGAAAAGTCTGTCTGAATTCCCTGGCCAAGGCCAAAACATGAAAGCAAAAGAGCTGCCTGAAAACAGTGCAAGCCACTCTCCAGAGGGTTTCTCTGTTGAAACAGCACATCGCATTATGGAAATAATGAGAAAAATTAGTAACTGTGCAAACGACAACACATATGCATCTTTGTGGTTTCTGACCTTTTAGCATCGTCGAAGCAAGACCACAAACCTTTCAACACCAGGCGTGGTATTAATCTTGCACAGAATATAATGTTTTCACATATTTTATTCTGATTTCCTACAAAGTAATTTCAATTTCTAGCTAAAGCTAATGGATTTTTCTAGTGAAAACATTGTGTACAGAATGACTTTCCAGTGAGATCCGCGTACCATGCGCCATTTTCATGTTCGTGCTCATTTCTCTGAAGTCTGTTTGCCTTTAATTCACCATAATAAAATTCCTTGTGTACTTTTATTGGCAACCATTGCATAGTGACACTTGCATCCAAATGTAATTCCATTTGAGCTTGGCAGTGTTTGCTTTTTTATCAGAAGAGGAAAGTTAGAGGGAACAAGGGGCAAAGATGTGTGTAAGAATATCTGAGGGACCATCACAGCATCATCACAAATTCAAGATTTTTTTGAAACATTAGACAAGGGACTGACAGCCATGCCCTGGGATGGCTGAAACACTTCACAACCTGCTCATGTTTATGACCAAAATCATCACCTAAAATGAATTCAATGTGTCAATATCATAATATTGTTTGTGTATAAGTAATCATGAAGCAGTTAGGGAAGGGAGTATAATCTAGTAAGAAATTGGAACAAAAAGTGTTAGACAAAATTCAAGAAGATTTAAAAGAAGAAAATTAACCTGTCTGATCTGAACAGAATTGGAAAAGCACATCAATCATAGCTCTATACATTGACCATAGACTTAAAGCATAACATAAAAATAAAGAAGGCAGATAACTCAGGAAAACATTTCTATTAAATCTACTCCGTAAAGTTTTCCCATACTTTTATTTTACTAACAGGAGCATACATTTAAATCTGACAAAATCATATATATTTTGTTGATTCAATTTGTAGCAGATAGAGGAGCATGTCCCAGTGCTATGACAGTGAGTTGTCACTATAACATACCACTGCTTTACATCTTACCCACAGGCTAAAATGTTTACCCCTAGAGTCGTGACTTTGTATATGACAGGAGATTGCTAGTAAAAGTAAATATATTTGGCTGAAGGGTAGATACAACTTTAGGCCATTATATCATTCACTAAAATTTAGCTGGCATTTACATATTTACCTGCTTAGTTCATATGACAAATATGTTTGAGAGACTGCCATATACAAAAAAAAAAGATGGAACCATCTTACAAATTTAGAGATTACTTAAAGAAATGGAACTGAAGGGTTAACTGTGATGGCAAGAATGAAGAGAGCAAAACCAGAGGGTACTTCAAGGAGAACAGGCATGAGAGAGGCATTATAATTTGGAGGGTGCTATGATTTGAACCTATGTGCCCATCCAAAGTTTGTATGTTGAAACTAAAATCCCAGGACAATGACATCAAGAGATGGGGCTTTTGGTTAAGTGATTAAGTGAAGAAGGATCCACCCTCATGAATGAGATAAACGTCCTCGTAAAAGATGCTTTAGAGGAATGCCGGGCTCCTCAGTCTCTTCTGCCATGTCGTTACATTGTCCGTTTTTGCCCACTTTTGTCACGTGAAGACGAAGCAAGAAGGTGCCACCTCGGGACCAACTGCCAAATCTCCGCTGCCTTGATTTCGGACTTCTCAGCCCCAGAACTGTGAGAAATACATTTCTGTTTTTTATGAATTAATCTGTGGCATTTTGTTATAGCAGCATACAGACAAAAACAGGGTAAACAGCCTGGTGAGAGTGGATATTTTAGAAACTTGAGATGATTCAATGTCGCTGATTCTCCATTTTCTCATATGTAAAATGAAGGAAATAATGCTGATTACTTCATAGTTCATTGTACAAATTAAATTAACTATGTAAATAAAGCAAGCAATATAGTTCCTTTTATCTGGTATACATTGTTTAAGTGTTGTTGTCATTACATGAGGAAAACAAGAACTTCCCCAAACAGAAGGATGTGGGAACCAAAACTAAGATATAAGAAAGGACCAAAGTTCACTGTGACAATCTGGTCAAGCGCTGGTTAGGGAAGATAGCATAATGTTACGCATAGATATTATTATAGGATAATTTTCCTCCACCTCGAACTCCTCTAGCACTTTCCCTACGTCTTTCATTGCACTTCTTCATTTGTCTCTTTAATTACGGTTATTTATATAAATCTTTTAGCTTCCTACAAAAATAAGCTTGTAGTGGGACAGATTCTTGAGGATCTATGTCAAAGCAATTTTTCTATTTCCTACAGCAAGTAACCCAGTAGTAATCACACAGAATTTGTTAAAAGAATAAACATAGGAAGATTAATTTCCATTTTTTTCTTTGCTAATTTTTAATCAGAATTATACCATTGTTAGGGAGGGAGAAATTATAAATTGAGGACATGAGTATTAACATTTAAATCTGTTATTCTGCTTTATTTTAGAGCTTGCCATGTTTTGTGATTAAAAAAAGAAACAGGACATTCTATATAGCTGTTGCAAAACGTGTGGTCTGTTGGTGAACTAGCAGCACCAGCATTACCAAGATTTCCTTAGTTTGCAGGGCTACTGAGTCAGAATTCGCATTTTGACAAAACTCCAGGTGATTCATGCTCTGCATTTAAGTTGGAGAAGCACTGTTCTATAGTTCTCCTTATGTCCTAAATGCATTGTCAGTGAAAGAAAATACTATACGTATGATAATAATAACGGTAATATTAACAAAAATGTAACTATTAGTAATTTTCTATGCTCTCCCAGATACTAAGTCCTTTATTTAATACTTGTGATATTTCTGCGAAGTTGCAATTGATATCACCTACTAAACTGATACTCAGAAATCTGAGGTAATTCTCCAAGGTCACAAAGCTAGTGAATCACAAACCAGATTTTTAAACTCTTGCTGCTTCATTCCAAAGACTAAACCGTTTCTAACTCACGGTTAATACATTTGCTTCTGCCTTCCATTTCCTAAATATGGTTTCCTTTCTATTTCATTAGCTTTACTTATACATGACTGATTTTTAACCCTCTCTAACATTTGCAGAATATGGTGTACTATGGTTAATAAGGACAATACCAAGTAATATCATGTTGAGAAAGCGTGCAGAAGTAGCATCAAAAAACAGACTTTTTCCAAAATGTTTACTAAAAACTTTCAATAAAAACAAGATTTTCTACTTAGAATTTCTACCTTGCATAACTCAAATGGAGCATGACTATTAAAATGACAAATAGATTCCGTAGTTGCCTAAGAGCTAAGAATAAGAATTGCTATATAAAAAAGCATAAATATGCCATATGAATGACATGTATAAGAATCATGGGAGTGCTATTTGGTATTTAGTATTTAGTTCCATTCTGCAGCATGATCAAAAAGAAGCATCTGTATAGTTCACTGTGCATTATAGCACAATAAATCACCTCATTAGGCTCAGATATATGTAAAGATTTACAGTCTGGGAAAGTCCACTAGATATTCTTAATCACTTCTTAGACTGTACTGTCCCCCATATTTCTCTTTTTCTATAGAAAGGTTGCACATGGAAAGGCTTTATTTGAAATCCAGCAATGAATGGAATGTCTGTGAAGCAAGAAATAGATGGAAATTGACATTTTAAAAGAAAGTTTGGCTTCTGAAGAGATACAGCTGTGACCTTGGTCTTTTTGTTGGAGAGAAGTATTCCCTAGCCTTACTGTACTATTTTTCCCAAAGCACCCTCTCTATTGTTCTCCCTTCATCTCTGGCTCGTATCATATGGCCCCTCCCTCATTCTATCTGGTGAGTTCTGAGAAAAATGCTTAAATTCTGCAGAGAAGATTGAGAACAATGCTAAATATTCCTCAGAGAAGCAAAATATTATGTTAACAGTTTATATTTTCACATGAAATTGTCTATCTCTTCTCTCTGTCTCATGTGTGTATGTGTGTATGTGTGTATGTGTATATATATATAATATACAGTAGATATGTATATATAGAGTATAATATTCAGTATATATGTATATATAGTATAATATACCGTATATATGTATATATATACAGTGTGTGTGTGTGTATATATATATACATATATATATGTATATATATACTACCATTTACCTCCCAGGCTATACGTCCTGACATCTTAAAAGTAGAAAGCCCTCACAGGCCGCGGTTGCTCATGACTGTAATCCCAGCACTTTGAGAGGCCGAGGCGTGCAGATCACCTGAGGTCGGGAGTTCAAGACCAGCCTGACCAACATGGTGAAACCCCATCTCTACTAAAAATACAAAAAATTAGCTGGGCGTTGTGTTGCGCACCTGTAATCCCAGCTACTCAGGAGGTGGAGGCAGGAGAATCACATGAACCCGGGAGTCGGAGGTTGTGTGAGCCGAGACCATGACATTGCACTGCAGCCTGGGCAATGAGAGCAAAACTCCATCAGAAAAAGGAAGGTGGATAGGCCTTAAAAGACTTTTGAAAATGAGATTTGTCGAATATTTATTAGAGATGAAGAAAATAAGTGCGGACCCACACGTAACTTGTCTGAGGTCACAGAAGTAGGGACCCACACGTAACTTGTCTGAGGTCACAGAGGTAGTCATGCTGCAGCAGCCTTATTGGTTTTCCTCTATGACATGCATTATTATTGTTTTTGATCATTTCAAGAGGTTTCTAGTCGATAGTGGGACAAAATTTCTAATTTGGGAACCTAATTTTCTCTGCAAATCTTCTTTACATCTCTAGCTTATTAATACACCTCAGAAGTGTTACAGGAATTAATTCGCAGGATTTTGAAGAATATTTTGAGGTATGCTGGGAAAAATCATGTCAAGTATCAATGATTAGAAACTAAACAATCAATATTAGATATTGTAAAATTATATTTAATCTTCCATATGGCATAAATAAGTTATTTTAATGTACAGTCGTTGTACTTTGTAAACTTGCATATAAAATATTTGAAAAAATAACTTTCAATATGTAAAATGTAAATATACAAAGGAAAGCATCGGAAAAAATAGATAAAAATAATCAGGCTAAGAAAACACTACAGTGTCACCCTCAGAAGACTATAGAAGGATTCTCACCCTCGAGAAACAGAGGAACTTGAACATGGAAATGACCCTCTGCTGGCCATACTGATTATGGTACATAATTTTAAAAGGCTTTTAGAGAGAAGGGAAATGTTTTATTATGCATTCAGCACAGTGTTATGGTGATGTTTCTTAATTATCAGCTATTTTTAAAATTCCTATAATCTTTCTATAGATGACAAAGTTACATAAATATGAAGGATAAGAAGGGCCCCTGCAAACCTGATAATAGAATTCTCTTTTCAATGATAACGTATATCTAAGCGCGCATCTCCTAATCATATTGATGTGCATTAAGTGTTCTTTTACCTACACCTGTCAAAGTGGCTAAAGTAATCCTTCATGAGGAGATAATTTTTTTCTTTAGGTGATTTTTTCAGCATAATACCCTAACATTTCCAATTCCATCATTCTCGAAAAAGTTTACAAGATATACATATAAAATTACTAAAATTTTGGCGGCATAAATAATTTAAATGGACTTTACTTCAAAGATAATATTTACTTTTAAAGTTGTAAACCTTTGAATCATCAATTAATTAGAATTATCTTTTTCTTTATAAATAAAGTTTTTTGTCCCTACATATTTATGATTAGGAAATTTTCACCTGGAAAATTTCAT
This sequence comes from Symphalangus syndactylus, assembly GCF_028878055.3. Classification (NCBI taxonomy): domain Eukaryota; kingdom Metazoa; phylum Chordata; class Mammalia; order Primates; family Hylobatidae; genus Symphalangus; species Symphalangus syndactylus. The sequence goes on along the minus strand of NC_072444.2, from coordinate 6,282,884 downwards.
TTTCAGTTGGATGCCTTGTCTTTAGTATAAAATTCAGTATTTCAATTTCAATATAATTTTTTGATTGATTTTAATGCAGAGAACAGAAAGGAATATCTTCAAATATAAACTACACAGAATCATTCTGTGAAACTTCTTTCTGATCTGTGCATTCAGCTAACAGAGTTAAACCGTACATTTGATTGAGCAGTTCTGAACACTCTTTCTGTAGAAAATGCAACTGGACATTTGGAGCGCTAAGAGGGTAGTAGTGGAAAAAGGAATATATTCAAATATAAAGTACACAGAAGCATTCTGTGAAATTTCTTTCTGTTCTCTGCAACTTCTTTCTGTTCTCTGCATTCAACTAACAGAGTTGAGCCTTACTTTTGAAGGAGCAGTTCTGAAACACTCTTTGTGTAGAAACTGAAATTGGACATTCGGAGAGCTAAGAGGATAATAGTTGAAAAAGGAATATCTTCAGCTAAATACTACACAGAAGCATTCTGTGAAACTTATTTCTGATATGTGAATTCAACTAACAGAGTAAAACCATACTTTTGATTGAGCCGTTATGAACACTCTTTCTGAAGAAAATGCAAGTGGACATTCGGAGCACTAAGAAGGTAATACTGGAAAAAGGAATATATTCAAATATAAACTACACAGAAGAATTCTGTGAAACTTCTTTCTGTTCTGTGCATTCAACTAACAGAGTTGAACCTTACTTTTGATTGAGCCGTCCTGAAACACTCATTCTGTAGAAACTGCAATTGGACATTCTGAGCGCTAAGTGGCCTATATTGGGAAAAAGAATATCTCCAAATAAAAACTACTCAGAAGAATTCTGTGAAACTTATTTCTGATCTGTGCATTCAGCTAACAGAGTTAAACCACACTTTTGATTGAGCAGTTATTAAACACTGTTTCTGTAGGAAATGCAAGTGGACATTAGGAGCGCTAAGATTGTAATAGTGGAAAAAGGAATATCCCCAAATAAAAACTACACAGAAGCATTCTCTGAAACTCCTTTCTGTTCTCTGCATTAAACTAACAGAGTTGAGCCTTACTTTTGAAGGTGCTGTTCTGAAACACTCTTTGTGTAGAAACTGCCAGTGGATATGCGGAACGCTAAGAGGGTAATAGTCGAAAAAGGAATATCTTCAACTAAATACTAAACAGAAGCATTCTGTGAAACTTCTTTCTGTTCTGTGCATTCAACTAAAAGAGTTGAACCTTACTTTTGATTGAGCCGTTCTGAAACACTCTTTCTGTAGAAAATGCAAGTGGTGATTCGGAGCGCTAAGAGGGTAATAGTGGAAAAAGGAGTATCTTCAAATATAAACTACACAGAAGCATTCTGTAAAACTTCTTTCTGTTCCTTGCATTCAACTAACAATATTGAACCTTACTTTTGATTGACCAGTTCTGAAACTCTCTTTCTGTAGATACTGCAATTGGAAATTCTGAGCGCTAAGAGTCCTATATTGGAAAAAGGAATATGTTCAAATAAAAACTACACAGAAGAATTCTGTGAAACTTCTTTCTGATCTGTGCATTAAACTAACAGAGTTAAACCATACTTTTGATTGAGCAGTTCTGAACACTCTTTCTGTAGAAAATGCAAGTGGACATTCGGAGCTCTAAGAGGGTAATAGTGGAAAAAGTAATATCGTCAAATAAGAACTACAGACAGGCATTCTGTGAAACTACTTTCTGTTCTGTGCATTCAAATAACAGAGTTGAACCTTACTTTTGATTGAGCCATTCTGAAACACTCTTTCTGTAGAAAATTCAATTGGACAGTCTGAGCGATAAGAGGCCTATATTGGGAAAAAGAATATCTTCAAATAAAAACTACACAGAAGCATTCTGTGAAACTTTTTCTGATCTGTGCATTCAGCTAACAGAGTTAAATCATACATTTGATTGATCAATTCTGAACACTCTTTCTGTAGAAAATGCAACTGGACATTTGGAGCGCTAAGAGGGTAGTAGTGCAAAAAGGAATATATTCCAATATAAACTACACAGAAGCATTCTGTGAAACTTCTTTCTGTTCTGTGCATTCAACTAACATAGTTGAACCTTACTTTTGATTGAGCCTTTCTGAAACACTCTTTCTGTAGAAACTGCAATTGGACATTCTGAGCGCTAAGAGGCCTATATTGGTAAAAAGAATATCTTCATATAAACACTACACAGCAGCATTCTGTGAAACTTCTTTCTGATCTGTGCATTCAGCTAACAGAGTTAAACCATACTTTTGATTGAGCAGTTCTGAAACACTCTTTCTGTAGAAAATGCAACTGGACATTCAGAGCGCTAAGTGGGTAATAGTGGAAAATGGAATATCTTCAAATATAAACTACACAGAAGAATTCTGTGAAACTTATTTCTGATCTGTGCATTCACCTAACAGAGTTAAACCATACTTTTGATAGAGCAGTTCTGAACACACTTTCTGTAGAAAATGCAAGTGGACATTCGGAGATCTAAGAGGGTAACAGTGGAAAAAGGAATATATTCAAATATAAACTACACAGAAGCAATCTGTGAAACTACATTCTGTTCTGTGCATTCAACTAACAGAGTTGAACCTTAATTTTGATTGAGCAGTTCTGAAACACTCTTTCTGTAGAAACTGTAATTGGATTTCTGAACGCTAAGAGGCCTATATTGAGAAAAATAATATCTTCAAATAAAAACTACAGAGATGCATTCTCTGAAACTTCTTTCTGTTCTGTGCATTCAGCTAACAGAATTAAACGATACATTTGATTTAGCAGTTCTGAAACACTCTTTCTGTAGAAAATGCAAGTGGACATTCGGTGTGCTAAGTTGGTAATTGTGGAAAAAGGAATATCTTCAAATAAAAACTACACAGAGGCATTCTCTGAAACTTCTTTCTGTTCTCTGCATTCAACTAACAGAGTTGAGCCTTATTTTTGAAGGAGCAGCCCTGAAACACACTTTCTGTAGAAACTGCAATTTGACATTCCGAGCGCTACTAGGGTAATAGTGGAAAAAGGAATACCTTCAAATAAATACTACACAGAAGCAATCTGTGAAACTACTTTCTGTTCTGTGAATTCAACTAAAAGTGTTGAACCCTACTTTTCATTTTGCCGTTCTGAAACACTCTTTCTGTAGAAACTGCAATTGGATATTTGGAGCGCTAAGAGGCCTATATTTGAAAAAGGACTATCTTCAAATAAAAACTACACAGAAGCATTCTGTGAAACTTCGTACTGATATGTGCATTCAGCTAACAGAGATACACCAACTTTTGATTGAGCAGTTCTGAACACTCTTTTTGTAGAAAATGCAGGTGGACATTAGGAGCGCTAAGAGGGTAATACTGAAAAAAGGAATATATTCAAATATAAACTACACAGAAGCATTCTGTGAAGCTTCTTTCTGTTCTCTGCATTCAACTTACAGTGTTGAGCATTACTTTTGAAGGAGCAGTTCTGAAAAACACTTTGTGTAGAAACTGCCAGTGGACATTCGGAGCGCTAAGAGGGTAATATTCGAAAAAGGAATATCTTCAACTAAATACTACACAGAAGCCTTCTCTGAAACTTATTTCTGATATGTGCATATAACTAACAGAGTGAAACCATATTTTTGATTGAGCCGTTCTGAACAATCTTTATGTAGAAAATGCAAGTGGACATTCGGAGTGCTAAGAGGGTAATAGTGCAAAAAGGAATATATTCAAATATAAACTACTCAGAAGCATTCTGTGAAACTTCTTTTTGTTCTGTGCATTCAACTAACAGAGTTGAACCTTACTTTTGATTCAGCCGTTCTGAAACACTCTTTCTGTAGAAACTGCAATTTAACATACTGAGCGCTATGATGCCTATATTGGGATAAAGAATATCTTCAAATAAAAACTACACAGATGCATTCTGTGAAACTTCTTTCTTATCTGTGCATTCAGCTAACAGAGTTAAACGATACTTTTGATTTAGCAGTTCTGAAACACTCTTTCTGTAGAAAATGCAAGTGGTCATTCGGTGCGCTAAGATGGTAATTGTGGAAAAAGGAATATCTTCAAATAAAAACTACAAAGAGGCATTCTCTGAAACTTGTTTCTGTTCTCTGCTTTCAACTAACAGGGTTGAGCCTTATTTTTGAAGGAGCAGTCCTGAAACACTCTTTCTGTAGAAACTGCAAGTGGACATTCGGAGCGCTAAGAGGGTAATAGTGGAAAAAGGAATATCTTCAAATAAATACTACACAGAAGCATTCTGTGAAACTACTCTCTGTTCTGTGCATTCAACTAAATGAGTTGAACCCTACTTTTGATTGAGCCATTCTGAAACACTCTTTCTGTAGAAACTGCAATTGGATATTCGGAGCGCTAAGAGGCCTATATTGGAAAAAGGACTATCTTCAAATAAAAACTACACAGAAGCATTCCGTGAAACTTCGTACTGATCTGTGCATTCAGCTAACAGAATTAAACCATACTTTTGATTGAGCAGTTCGGAAACACTCATTCTGTAGAAAATGCAAGTGGACATTCGGAGCGCTTAGAAGGTAATAGTGGAAAAAGGAACATCTTCAAATATAAACTACACAGAAGCATTCTATGAAACTTCTTTCTGTTCCGTTCATTCAACTAACAGAGTTGAACCTTACATTTGATTAAGCAGTTCAGAAACACTCTTTCTGTAGATACTGCAACTGGACATTCTGAGCGCTAAGACTCCTATATTGGAGAAAGGAATATCTTCAAATAAAAAGTACACAGAAGCATTCTGTGAAAATTCTTTCTGATCTGTGCATTCAGCTAACAGAGTTAAACCATACTTTGGATTGAGCAGTTCCGAACACTCTTTCTGTAGAAAATGCAAGTGGACATTCGGAGCGCTAAGAGGGTAATACTGAAAAAGGGAATATATTCAAATATAAACTACACAGAGGCATTCTGTGAAACTTCTTTCTGTTCTCTGCATTCAACTAACAGAGTTGAGCCCTACTTTTGAAGGAGCAGTTCTGAAACACTCTTTGTTTAGAAACTGAAATTGGACATTCGGAGAGCTAAGAGGATAATAGTCGAAAAAGGAATATCTTCAACAAAATACTACACGGAAGGATTATGTGAAACTTATTTCTGATATGTGCATTCAAATAACAGAGTAAAACCATACTTTTGATTGAGCCGTTCAGAACACTCTTTCTGTAGAAAATGCAAGTGGACATTCGGAGCACTAAGAGGGTAATACTGGAAAAAGGAATATATTCAAATATAAACTACACAGAAGCATTCTGTGAAACTTCTTGCTGTTCTGTGCATTCAAGTAACAGAGTTGAACCTTACTTTTGATTGAGCCTTTCTGAAACTCTCTTTCTGTAGAAAATGCAAGTGGACATTCGGAGCGCTAAGATGGTAATAGTGGAAAAAGGAATACATTCAAATATAAACTACACAGAAGCATTCTGTGAAACTTCTTTCTGTTCTGTGCATTCAACTAACAGAGTTGAACCTTACTTTTGATTGAGCCTTCTGAAACACTCATTTTGTAGAAACGGCAATTGGACATTCTGAGCGCTAAGTGGCCTATATTGGGAAAAAGAATATCTCCAAATAAAAACTACTCAGAAGCATTCTGTGAAACTTATTTCTGATCTGTGCATTCAGCTAACAGAGTTAAACCATACTTTTGATTGAGCAGATCTGAACACTCTTTCTGTAGAAAACGCAAGTGGACATTCGGAGCGCTAAAATTGTATTAGTGGAAAAAGGAATATCCCCAAATTAAAACTACACAGAAGCATTCTCTGAAACTCCTTTCTGTTCTCTGCATTCAACTAACAGATTTGAGCCTTACTTTGAAGGAGCTGTTCTGAAACACTCTTTGTGTAGAAACTGCCAGTGGACATTCGGAACGCTAAGAGGGTAATAGTCGAAAAAGGAATATCTATAACTAAATACTACACAGAAGCATTCTGTGAAACTTCTTTCTGTTCTGTGCATTCAACTAAACGAGTTGAACCTTACTTTTGATTGAGCCGTTCTGAAACACTCTTTCTGTAGAAAATGCAAGTGGTGATTCGGAGCGCTAAGAGGGTAATAGTGGAAAAAGGAATATCTTCCAATATAAACTACACAGAAGCATTCTCTGAAACTTCTTTCTGTTCCGTGCATTCAACTAACAGTATTGAACCTTACTTTTGATTGAGCAGTTCTGAAACTCTCTTTCTGTAGATACTGCAATTGGACATTCTGAGCGCTAAGAGACCTATATTGGAAAAAGGAATATCTTCAAATAAAAACTACACAGAAGAATTCTGTGAAACTTCTTTCTGATCTGTGCATTCAACTAACAGAGTTAAACCATACTTTTGATGGAGCAGTTCTGAACACTCTTTCTGTAGAAAATGCAAGTGGACATTCCGAGCTCTAAGAGGGTAATAGTGGAAAAAGTAATATCGTCAAATATGAACTACAGAGAAGCATTCTGTGAAACTACTTTCTGTTCTGTGCATTGAAATAGCAGAGTTGAACCTTACTATTGAAAGAGCCATTCTGAAACACTCTTTCTGTAGAAACTGCAATTGGACAATCTGAGCACTAAGAGGCCTATATTGGGAAAAAGTATATCTTCAAATAAAAACTACACAGAAGCATTCTGTGCAACTTCTTTCTAATCTGTGCATTCAGCTAAGAGAGTTAAATCATACATTTGATTGAGCAGTTCTGAACACTCTTTCTGTAGAAAATGCAACTGGACATTTGGAGCGCTAAGAGGGTAGTAGTGGAAAAAGTAATATATTCAAATATAAACTACACAGAAGCATTCTGTGAAACTACTTTCTGTTCTGTGCATTCAACTAACAGGGTTGAACCTTACTTTTGATTGAGCCTTTCTGAAACTCTCTTTCTGTAGAAACTGCAATTGGACATTCTGAGCGCTAAGAGACCTATATTGGTAAAAAGAATATCTTCATATAAACATTACACCGCAGCATTCTGTGAAACTTCTTTCTGTTCTGTGCATTCAGCTAACAGAGTTAAACCATTCATTTGACTGAGCAGTACTGAAACACTCTTTCTGTAGAAAATGCAACTGGAGATTCAGAGCGCTAAGTGGGTAATAGTGGAAAATGGAATATCTTCAAATATAAACTACACTGAAGAATTCTGTGAAAGTTCTTTCTGATCTGTGCATTCACCTAACAGGGTTAAACCACACTTATGATTGAGCAGTTCTGAACACTCCTTCTGTAGAAAATGCACCTGGACATTTGGAGCGCTAAGAGGTTACTGGTGGAAAAAGGAATACCTTCAAATAAATACTACACAGAAGCATTCTGTGAAACTTCTTTCCGTTCTGTGAATTCAACTAAAAGAGTTGAACCCTACTTTTCATTGAGGCGTTCTGAAACAATTTTTCTGTAGAAACTGAAATTGGATATTCGGAGCGCTAAGAGGCCTATATTTGGGAAAGGACTATCTTCAAATAAAAACTACACAGAAACATTCTGTGAAACTTCGTACTGATCTGTGCATTCAGCTAACAGAGTTAAACCATACTTTTGATTGAGCAGTTCGGAAACACTCTTTCTGTAGAAAATGCAAGTGGACATTCGGAGAGCTTAGAAGGTAATAGTGGAAAAAGGAATATCTTCAAATATAAACTACACAGAATCATTCTCTGAAACTTCTTTCTGTTCTGTTCATTCAACTAAAAGAGTTGAACCTTACTTTTGATTGAGCCTTTCTGAAACACTCTCTCTGTAGAAACTGCAATTGGACATTCTGTGCGCTAAGAGGCCTATATTGGTAAAAAGAATAACTTCATATAAACACTACACAGCAGCATTCTGTGAAACTTCTTTCTGATCTGTGCATTCAGCTAACAGAGTTAAACCATACTTTTGACTGAGCAGTTCTGAAACACTCTTTCTGTAGAAAATGCAACTGGACATTCAGAGCACTAAGTGGGTAATAGTGGAAAGTGGAATATCTTCAAATATAAACTACACAGAAAAATTCTGTGAAACTTATTTCTGATCTGTGCATTCACCTAAAAAGTTAAAACATACTTTTGATAGAGCAGTTCTGAACACACTTTCTGTAGAAAATGCAAGTGGACATTTTGAGCTCTAAGAGGGTAACAGTGGAAAAAGGAATACCTTCAAATACAAACTACACAGAAGCAATCTGTGAAACTACATTCTCTTCTGTGCATTCAACTAAGAGATTTGAACCTTAGTTTTGATTGAGACGTTCTGAAACACTCTTTCTGTAGAAAATGCAAGTGGAGATTTGGAGCGCTAAGAGGGTAATAGTGGAAAAAGGAATGTCTTCAAATATAAACTACACAGAATCATTCTGTGAAACTTCTTTCTGATATGTGCATTCAGCTAACAGTGTTAAACCATACTTTTGATTGAGCAGATCTGAACACTCTTTCTGTAGAAAATGCAACTGGACATTTGGAGCGCTAAGAGAGTAGTAGTGGAAAAAGGAATATATTCAAATATAAACTACACAGAAGCATTCTGTGAAACTTCTTTCTGATCTGAGCATTCAGCTAACAGAGTTAAACCATACTTTTGATTGAGCAGTTTTGAAACACTCTGTCTGTAGAAAATGCAACTGGACATTCGTAGCGCTAAGTGGGTAATAGTGGAAAAAAGAATATGTTCAAATATAAACTACACAGAAGTATTCTGTGAAACTTCTTGCTGTTCTGTGCATTCAACTAACAGAGTTGAACCTTTCTTTTGATTGAGCCGTTCTGAAACACTCTTTCTGTAGAAACTGCAATTGGACATTCTGAGCGCTAAGAGGCCTACATTGGGAAAAAGAATGTCTACAAATAAAAACTACACAGAAGAATTGTGTGAAACTTCTTTCTGTTCTGTTTGTCCAACTAAAGGAGTTGAACCTTAGTTTTGATTGAGCCGTTCTGAAACACTCTTTCTGTAGAAAATGCAAGTGGACATTCGGAGCGCTAAGAGGGTAATAGTGGAAAAAGGAATGTCTCCAAATATAAACTACACAGAATCATTCTGTGAAACTTCTTTCTGATCTGTGCATTCAGCTAACAGAGTTAAACCATACTTTTGATTGAGCAGATCTGAACACTCTTTCTGTAGAAAATGCAACTGGACATTTGGAGCGCTCAGAGAGTAGTAGTGGAAAAAGGAATATATTCAAATATAAACTACACAGAAGCATTCTGTGAAACTTCTTTCTGATATGAGCATTCAGCTAACAGAGTTAAACCATACTTTTGATTGAGCAGTTTTGAAACACTCTGTCTGTAGAAAATGCAACTGGACATTCGTAGCGCTAAGTGGGTAATAGTGGAGAAAAGAATATGTTCAAATACAAACTACACAGAAGCATTGTATGAAACTTCTTTCTGTTCTGTGTATTCAACTAACAGAGTTGAACCTTACTTTTGATTGAGCCTTTCTGAAACACACTTTCTGTAGAAACTGCAATTGGACATTCTGAGTGCTAAGAGGCCTCTATTGGGAAAAATAATATCTTGAAATAAAAACTACACAGAAGCATTGTGTGAAACTTATTTCTGATATGTTCATTAAGCTAACAGAGTTAAACCATACTTTTGATTGCGCAGTTCTGAACACTCTTTCTGTAGAAAATGCAAGTGGACATTCGGAGCGCTAAGAGGGTAATAGTGGAAAAAGGAATATATTCAAATATAAACTACACAGTAGCATTCTGTGAAAACCCTTACTGTTCTGTGCATTCACCTAACAGAGTTGAACCTTACTTTTGATTGAGCCGTTCTGAAACACTCTTTATGTAGAAACTGCAATTGGACATGCTAAGCGCTAAGAGGCCTACATTGGGAAAAAGAATATCTTCAAATAAAAACTACACAGATGCATTCTGTGAAACTTATTTCTGATCTGTAAATTCAGTTAACAGAGATAAAACATATTTTTGATTGAGCAGTTATGAAACACTCTTTTTGTAGAAAATGCAAGTGGAGATTCGGAGCGCTAAGAGGGTAATAGTGGAAAAAGGAATGTCTTCAAATATAAACTACACAGAATCATTCGGTGAAACTTCTTTCTGATCTGTGCATTCAGCTAACAGAGTTAAACCATACTTTTGATTGAGCAGATCTGAACACTCTTTCTGTAGAAAATGCAACTGGACATTTGGAGCGCTAAGAGCGTAGTAGTGGCAAAAGGAATATATTCAAATATAAACTACACAGAAGCATTCTGTGAAACTTCTTTCTGATCTGAGGATTCAGCTAACAGAGTTAAACCATACTTTTGATTGAGCAGTTTTGAAACACTCTGTCTGTAGAAAATGCAACTGGACATTCGTAGCGCTAAGTGGGTAATAGTGGAAAAAAGAATATGTTCAAATATAAACTACACAGAAGCATTCTGTGAAACTTCTTGCTGTTCTGTGCTTTCAACTAACAGAGTTGAACCTTACTTTTGATTGAGCCGTTCTGAAACACTCTTTCTGTAGAAACTGCAATTGGACATTCTGAGCGCTAAGAGGCCTACATTGGGAAAAAGAATGTCTACAAATAAAAACTACACAGAAGAATTGTGTGAAACTTCTTTCTGTTCTGTTTGTTCAACTAAAAGAGTTGAACCTTAGTTTTGATTGAGCCGTTCTGAAACACTCTTTCTGTAGAAAATGCAATTGGAGATTCGGAGCGCTAAGAGGGTAATAGTGGAAAAAGGAATGTCTCCAAATATAAACTACACAGAATCATTCTGTGAAACTTCTTTCTGATCTGTGCATTCAGCTAACAGAGTTAAACCATACTTTTGATTCAGCAGATCTGAACACTCTTTCTGTAGAAAATGCAACTGGACATTTGGAGCGCTAAGAGAGTAGTAGTGGAAAAAGGAATATATTCAAATATAAACTACACAGAAGCATTCTGTGAAACTTCTTTCTGATCTGAGCATTCAGCTAACAGAGTTAAACCATACTTTTGATTGAGCAGTTTTGAAACACTCTGTCTGTAGAAAATGCAACTGGACATTCGTAGCGCTAAGTGGGTAATAGTGGAGAAAAGAATATGTTCAAATATAAACTACACAGAAGCATTGTATGAAACTACTTTCTGTTCTGTGCATTCAACTAACAGAGTTGAACCTTACTTTTGATTGAGCCTTTCTGAAACACTCTTTCTTTAGAAACTGCAATTGGACATTCTGAGCGCTTAGAGGCCTCTATTGGGAAAAATAATATCTTCAAATAAAAACTACACAGAAGCATTGTGTGAAACTTATTTCTGATATGTTCATTAAGCTAACAGAGTTAAACCATACTTTTGATTGCGCAGTTCTGAACACTCTTTCTGTAGAAAATGCAAGTGGACATTCGGAGCGCTAAGAGGGTAATAGTGGAAAAAGGAATATATTCAAATATAAACTACACAGTAGCATTCTGTGAAAACTCTTTCTGTTCTGTGCATTCAGCTAACAGAGTTGAACCTTACTTTTGATTGAGCCGTTCTGAAACACTCTTTCTGTAGATACTGCAATTGGACATGCTAAGCGCTAAGAGGCCTACATTGGGAAAAAGAATATCTTCAAATAAAAACTACACAGATGCATTCTGTGAAACTTATTTCTGATCTGTAAATTCAGATAACAGAGATAAAACATATTTTTGATTGAGCAGTTATGAAACACTCTTTTTGTAGAAAATGCAAGTGGAGATTCGGAGCGCTAAGAGGGTAACAGTGGAAAAAGGAATGTCTTCAAATATAAACTACACAGAATCATTCGGTGAAACTTTTTTCTGATCTGTGCATTCAGCTAACAGAGTTAAAACATACTTTTGATGGAGCAGATCTGAACACTCTTTCTGTAGAAAATGCAACTGGACATTTGGAGCGCTAAGAGCGTAGTAGTGGAAAAAGGAATATATTCAAATATAAACTACACAGAAGCATTCTGTGAAACTTCTTTCTGATCTGAGCATTCAGCTAACAGAGTTAAACCATACTTTTGATTGAGCAGTTTTGAAACACTCTGTCTGTAGAAAATGCAACTGGACATTCGTAGCGCTAAGTGGGTAATAGTGGAAAAAAGAATATGTTCAAATATAAACTACACAGAAGCATTCTGTGAAACTTCTTGCTGTTCTGTGCATTCAACTAACAGAGTTGAACCTTATTTTGATTGAGCCGTTCTGAAACACTCTTTCTGTAGAAACTGCAATTGGACATTCTGAGCGCTAAGAGGCCTACATTGGGAAAAAGAATATCTTCAAATAAAAACTACACAGATGCATTCTGTGAAACTTATTTCTGATCTGTAAATTCAGTTAACAGAGATAAAGCATATTTTTGATTGAGCAGTTATGAAACACACTTTTTGTAGAAAATGCAAGTGGAGATTCGGAGCGCTAAGAGGGTAATAGTGGAAAAAGGAATGTCTTCAAATATAAACTACACAGAATCATTCGGTGAAACTTCTTTCTGATCTGTGCATTCAGCTAACAGATTTAAACCATACTTTTGATTGAGCAGATCTGAACACTCTTTCTGTAGAAAATGCAACTGGACATTTTGAGTGCTAAGAGTGTATTAGTGGAAAAAGGAATATATTCAAATATAAACTACACAGAAGCATTCTGTGAAACTTCTTTCTGATCTGAGCATTCAGCTAACAGAGTTAAACCATACTTTTGATTGAGCAGTTTTGAAACACTCTGTCTGTAGAAAATGCAACTGGACATTCGTAGCGCTAAGTGGGTAATAGTGGAAAAAAGAATATGTTCAAATATAAACTACACAGAAGCATTCTGTGAAACTTCTTGCTGTTCTGTGCATTCAACTAACAGAGTTGAACCTTACTTTTGATTGAGCCGTTCTGAAACACTCTTTCTGTAGAAACTGCAATTGGACAGTCTGAGCGCTAAGAGGCCTATATTGGGAAAAAGAATGTCTACAAATGAAAACTACACAGAAGAATTGTGTGAAACTTCTTTCTGTTCTGTTTGTTCAACTAAAAGAGTTGAACCTTAGTTTTGATTGAGCCGTTCTGAAACACTCTTTCTGTAGAAAATGCAAGTGGAGATTCGGAGCGCTAAGAGGGTAATAGTGGAAAAAGGAATGTCTCCAAATATAAACTACACAGAATCATTCTGTGAAACTTCTTTCTGATCTGTGCATTCAGCTAACAGAGTTAAACCATACTTTTGATTCAGCAGATCTGAACACTCTTTCTGTAGAAAATGCAACTGGACATTTGGAGCGCTAAGAGAGTAGTAGTGGAAAAAGGAATATATTCAAATATAAACTACACAGAAGCATTCTGTGAAACTTCTTTCTGATCTGAGGATTCAGCTAACAGAGTTAAACCATACTTTTGATTGAGCAGTTTTGAAACACTCTGTCTGTAGAAAATGCAACTGGACATTCGTAGCGCTAAGTGGGTAATAGTGGAGAAAAGAATATGTTCAAATATAAACTACACAGAAGCATTCTGTGAAACTTCTTGCTGTTCTGTGCTTTCAACTAACAGAGTTGAACCTTACTTTTGATTGAGCCGTTCTGAAACACTCTTTCTGTAGAAATTGCAATTGGACATTCTGAGCGCTAAGAGGCCTACATTGGGAAAAAGAATGTCTACAAATAAAAACTACACAGAAGAATTGTGTGAAACTACTTTCTGTTCTGTTTGTTCAACTAAAAGAGTTGAAACTTAGTTTTGATTGAGCCGTTCTGAAACACTCTTTCTGTAGAAAATGCAATTGGAGATTCGGAGCGCTAAGAGGGTAATAGTGGAAAAAGGAATGTCTCCAAATATAAACTACACAGAATCATTCTGTGAAACTTCTTTCTGATCTGTGCATTCAGCTAACAGAGTTAAACCATACTTTTGATTCAGCAGATCTGAACACTCTTTCTGTAGAAAATGCAACTGGACATTTGGAGCGCTAAGAGAGTAGTAGTGGAGAAAGGAATATATTCAAATATAAACTACACAGAAGCATTCTGTGAAACTTCTTTCTGATCTCAGCATTCAGCTAACAGAGTTAAACCATACTTTTGATTGAGCAGTTTTGAAACACTCTGTCTGTAGAAAATGCAACTGGACATTCGTAGCGCTAAGTTGGTAATAGTGGAGAAAAGAATATGTTCAAATATAAACTACACAGAAGCATTGTATGAAACTTCTTTCTGTTCTGTGCATTCAACTAACAGAGTTGAACCTTACTTTTGATTGAGCCTTTCTGAAACACTCTTTCTTTAGAAACTGCAATTGGACATTCTGAGCGCTAAGAGGCCTCTATTGGGAAAAATAATATCTTCAAATAAAAACTACACAGAAGCATTGTGTGAAACTTATTTCTGATATGTTCATTAAGCTAACAGAGTTAAACCATACTTTTGATTGCGCAGTTCTGAACACTCTTTCTGTAGAAAATGCAAGTGGACATTCGGAGCGCTAAGAGGGTAATATTGGAAAAAGGAATATATTCATATATAAACTACACAGTAGCATTCTGTGAAAACTCTTTCTGTTCTGTGCATTCAGCTAACAGAGTTGAACCTTACTTTTGATTGAGCCGTTCTGAAACACTCTTTCTGAAGATACTGCAATTGGACATGCTAAGCGCTAAGAGGCCTACATTGGGAAAAAGAATATCTTCAAATAAAAACTACACAGAAGCATTCTGTGAAACTGCTTTCTGATCTGAGCATTCAGCTAACAGAGTTAAACCATACTTTTGATTGAGCAGTTTTGAAACACTCTGTCTGTAGAAAATGCAACTGGACATTCGTAGCGCTAAGTGGGTAATAGTGGAGAAAAGAATATGTTCAAATACAAACTACACAGAAGCATTGTATGAAAATTCTTTCTGATCTGTGTATTCAACTAACAGAGTTGAACCTTACTTTTGATTGAGCCTTTCTGAAACACTCTTTCTGTAGAAACTGCAATTGGACATTCTGAGTGCTAAGAGGCATCTATTGGGAAAAATAATATCTTCAAATAAAAACTACACAGAAGCATTGTGTGAAACTTATTTCTGATATGTTCATTAAGCTAACAGAGTTAAACCATACTTTTGATTGCGCAGTTCTGAGCACTCTTTCTGTAGAAAATGCAAGTGGACATTCGGAGCGCTAAGAGGGTAATAGTGGAAAAAGGAATATATTCAAATATAAACTACACAGTAGCATTCTGTGAAAATTATTTCTGTTCTGTGCATTCAACTAACAGAGTTGAACCTTACTTTTGATTGAGCCGTTCTGAAACACTCTTTATGTAGAAACTGCAATTGGACATGCTAAGCGCTAAGAGGCCTACATTGGGAAAAAGAATATCTTCAAATAAAAACTACACAGATGCATTCTGTGAAACTTATTTCTGATCTGTAAATTCAGTTAACAGAGATAAAACATATTTTTGATTGAGCAGTTATGAAACACTCTTTTTGTAGAAAATGCAAGTGGAGATTCGGAGCGCTAAGAGGGTGATAGTGGAAAAAGGAATGTCTTCAAATATAAACTACACAGAATCATTCGGTGAAACTTCTTTCTGATCTGTGCATTCAGCTAACAGAGTTAAACCATACTTTTGATTGAGCAGATCTGAACACTCTTTCTGTAGAAAATGCAACTGGACATTTGGAGCGCTAAGAGCGTAGTAGTGGCAAAAGGAATATATTCAAATATAAACTACACAGAAGCATTCTGTGAAACTTCTTTCTGATCTGAGGATTCAGCTAACAGAGTTAAACCATACTTTTGATTGAGCAGTTTTGAAACACTCTGTCTGTAGAAAATGCAACTGGACATTCGTAGCGCTAAGTGGGTAATAGTGGAAAAAAGAATATGTTCAAATATAGACTACACAGAAGCATTCTGTGAAACGTCTTGCTGTTCTGTGCTTTCAACTAACAGAGTTGAACCTTACTTTTGATTGAGCCGTTCTGAAACACTCTTTCTGTAGAAACTGCAATTGGACATTCTAAGCGCTAAGAGGCCTACATTGGGAAAAATAATGTCTACAAATAAAAACTACACAGAAGAATTGTGTGAAACTTCTTTCTGTTCTGTTTGTTCAACTAAAAGAGTTGAACCTTAGTTCTGATTGAGCCGTTCTGAAACACTCTTTCTGTAGAAAATGCAATTGGAGATTCGGAGCGCTAAGAGGGTAATAGTGGAAAAAGGAATGTCTCCAAATATAAACTACACAGAATCATTCTGTGAAACTTCTTTCTCATCTGTGCATTCAGCTAACAGAGTTAAACCATACTTTTGATTCAGCAGATCTGAACACTCTTTCTGTAGAAAATGCAACTGGACATTTGGAGCGCTAAGAGAGTAGTAGTGGAAAAAGGAATATATTCAAATATAAACTACACAGAAGCATTCTGTGAAACTTCTTTCTGATCTGAGCATTCAGCTAACAGAGTTAAACCATACTTTTGATTGAGCAGTTTTGAAACACTCTGTCTGTAGAAAATGCAACTGGACATTCGTAGCGCTAAGTGGGTAATAGTGGAAAAAAGAATATGTTCAAATATAAACTACACAGAAGCATTCTGTGAAACGTCTTGCTGTTCTGTGCATTCAACTAACAGAGTTGAACCTTACTTTTGATTGAGCCGTTCTGAAACACTCTTTCTGTAGAAACTGCAATTGGACATTCTGAGCGCTAAGAGGCCTATATTGGGAAAAAGAATGTCTACAAATAAAAACTACACAGAAGAATTGTGTGAAACTTCTTTCTGTTCTGTTTGTTCAACTAAAAGAGTTGAACCTTAGTTTTGATTGAGCCGTTCTGAAACACTCTTTCTGTAGAAAATGCAAGTGGAGATTCGGAGCGCTAAGAGGGTAATAGTGGAAAAAGGAATGTCTCCAAATATAAACTACACAGAATCATTCTGTGAAACTTCTTTCTCATCTGTGCATTCAGCTAACAGAGTTAAACCTTACTTTTGATTCAGCAGATCTGAACACTCTTTCTGTAGAAAATGCAACTAGACATTTGGAGCGCTAAGAGAGTAGTAGTGGAAAAAGGAATATATTCAAATATAAACTACACAGAAGCATTCTGTGAAACTTCTTTCTGATCTGAGCATTCAGCTAACAGAGTTAAACCATACTTTTGATTGAGCAGTTTTGAAACACTCTGTCTGTAGGAATTGCAACTGGACATTCGTAGCGCTAAGTGGGTAATAGTGGAGAAAAGAATATGTTCAAATATAAACTACACAGAAGCATTGTATGAAACTTCTTTCTGTTCTGTGCATTCAACTAACAGAGTTGAACCTTACTTTTGATTGAGCCTTTCTGAAACACTCTTTCTGTAGAAACTGCAATTGGACATTCTGAGCGCTAAGAGGCCTCTATTGGGAAAAATAATATCTTCAAATAAAAACTACACAGAAGCATTGTGTGAAACTTATTTCTGATATGTTCATTAAGCTAACAGAGTTAAACCATACTTTTGATTGCGCAGTTCTGAACACTCTTTCTGTAGAAAATGCAAGTGGACATTCGGAGCGCTAAGAGGGTAATAGTGGAAAAAGGAATTTATTCAAATATAATCTACACAGTAGCATTCTGTGAAAACTCTTACTGTTCTGTGCATTCAGCTAACAGAGTTGAACCTTACTTTTGATTGAGCCGTTCTGAAACACTCTTTCTGTAGAAATTGCAATTGGACATGCTAAGCGCTAAGAGGCCTACATTGGGAAAAAGAATATCTTCAAATAAAAACTACACAGATGCATTCTGTGAAACTTATTTCTGATCTGTAAATTCAGTTAACAGAGATAAAACATATTTTTGATTGAGCAGTTATGAAACACTCTTTTTGTAGAAAATGCAAGTGGAGATTCGGAGCGCTAAGTGGGTAATAGTGGAAAAAGGAATGTCTTCAAATATAAACTACACAGAATCATTCGGTGAAACTTCTTTCTGATCTGTGCATTCAGCTAACAGAGTTAAACCATACTTTTCATTGAGCAGATCTGATCACTCTTTCTGTAGAAAATGCAACTGGACATTTGGAGCGCTAAGAGCGTAGTAGTGGAAAAAGGAATATATTCAAATATAAACTACACAGAAGCATTCTGTGATACTTCTTTCTGATCTGAGCATTCAGCTAACAGAGTTAAACCATAATTTTGATTGAGCAGTTTTGAAACACTCTGTCTGTAGAAAATGCAACTGGACATTCGTAGCGCTAAGTGGGTAATAGTGGAAAAAAGAATATGTTCAAATATAAACTACACAGAAGCATTCTGTGAAACTTCTTTCTGTTCTGTGCATTCAACTTACAGAGTTGAACCTTACTTTTGATTGAGCCGTTCTGAAACACTCTTTCTGTAGAAACTGCAATTGGACATTCTGAGCGCTAAGAGGCCTATATTGGGAAAAAGAATGTCTACAAATAAAAACTACACAGAAGAATTGTGTGAAACTTGTTTCTGTTCTGTTTGTTCAACTAAAAGAGTTGAACCATAGTTTTGATTGAGCCGTTCTGAAACACTCTTTCTGTAGAAAATGCAAGTGGAGATTCGGAGCGCTAAGATGGTAATAGTGGAAAAAGGAATGTCTCCAAATATAAACTACACAGAATCATTCTGTGAAACTTCTTTCTGATCTGTGCATTCAGCTAACAGAGTGAAACCATACTTTTGATTCAGCAGATCTGAACACTCTTTCTGTAGAAAATGCAACTGGACATTTTGAGCGCTAAGAGATTAGTAGTGGAAAAAGGAATATATTCAAATATAAACTACACAGAAGCATTCTGTGAAACTTCTTTCTGATCTGAGCATTCAGCTAACAGAGTTAAACCATAC
The DNA here is from genome assembly GCF_028878055.3 of Symphalangus syndactylus. Taxonomy (NCBI): domain Eukaryota; kingdom Metazoa; phylum Chordata; class Mammalia; order Primates; family Hylobatidae; genus Symphalangus; species Symphalangus syndactylus. The sequence goes on along the minus strand of NC_072444.2, from coordinate 6,264,088 downwards.
TTTTGATTGAGCAGTTTTGAAACACTCTGTCTGTAGAAAATGCAACTGGACATTCGTAGCGCTAAGTGGGTAATAGTGGAAAAAAGAATATGTTCAAATATAAACTACACAGAAGCATTGTATGAAACTTCTTTCTGTTCTCTGCATTCAACTAACAGAGTTGAACCTTACTTTTGATTGAGCCTTTCTGAAACACTCTTTCTGTAGAAACTGCAATTGGACATTCTGAGTGCTAAGAGGCCTCTATTGGGAAAAATAATATCTTCAAATAAAAACTACACAGAAGCATTGTGTGAAACTTATTTCTGATATGTTCATTAAGCTAACAGAGTTAAACCATACTTTTGATTGCGCAGTTCTCAACACTCATCTGTAGAAAATGCAAGTGGACACTCGGAGCGCTAAGAGGGTAATAGTGGAAAAAGGAATATATTCAAATATAAACTACACAGTAGCATTCTGTGAAAATTCTTTCTGTTCTGTGCATTCAACTAACAGAGTTGAACCTCACTTTTGATTGAGCCGTTCTGAAACACTCTTTCTGTAGAAACTGCAATTGGACATGCTAAGCGGTAAGAGGCCTACATTGGGAAAAAGAATATCTTCAAATAAAAACTACACAGATGCATTCTGTGAAACTTATTTCTGATCTGTAAATTCAGTTAACAGAGATAAAACATATTTTTGATTGAGCAGTTATGAAACACTCTTTTTGTAGAAAATGCAAGTGGAGTTTCGGAGCGCTAAGAGGGTAATAGTGGAAAAAGGAATGTCTTCAAATATAAACTACACAGAATCATTCGGTGAAACTTCTTTCTGATCTGTGCATTCAGCTAACAGAGTTAAACCATACTTTTGATTGAGCAGATCTGAACACTCTTTCTGTAGAAAATGCAACTGGACATTTGGAGCGCTAAGAGCGTAGTAGTGGAAAAAGGAATATATTCAAATATAAACTACACAGAAGCATTCTGTGAAACTTCTTTCTGATCTGAGCATTCAGCTAACAGAGTTAAACCATACTTTTGATTGAGCAGTTTTGAAACACTCTGTCCGTAGAAAATGCAACTGGACATTCGTAGCGCTAAGTGGGTAATAGTGGAAAAAAGAATATGTTCAAATATAAACTACACAGAAGCATTCTGTGAAACTTCTTTCTGTTCTGTGCATTCAACTAACAGAGTTGAACCTTACTTTTGATTGAGCCGTTCTGAAACACTCTTTCTGTAGAAACTGCAATTGGACATTGTGAGCGCTAAGAGGCCTATATTGGGAAAAAGAATGTCTACAAATAAAAACTACACAGAAGAATTGTGTGAAACTTCTTTCTGTTCTGTTTGTTCAACTAAAAGAGTTGAACCTTAGTTTTGATTGAGCCGTTCTGAAACACCCTTTCTGTAGAAAATGCAAGTGGAGATTCGGAGCGCTAAGTGGGTAATAGTGGAAAAAGGAATGTCTCCAAATATAAACTACACAGAATCATTCTGTGAAACTTCTTTCTGATCTGTGCATTCAGCTAACAGAGTTAAACCATACTTTTGATTGAGCAGATCTGAACACTCTTTCTGTAGAAAATGCAACTGGACATTTGGAGCGCTAAGAGAGTAGTAGTGGAAAAAGGAATATATTCAAATATAAACTACACAGAAGCATTCTGTGAAACTTCTTTCTGATCTGAGCATTCAGCTAACAGAGTTAAACCATAATTTTGATTGAGCAGTTTTGAAATACTCTGTCTGTAGAAAATGCAACTGGACATTCGTAGCGCTAAGTGGGTAATAGTGGAAAAAAGAATATGTTCAAATATAAACTACACAGAAGCATTCTGTGAAACTTCTTTCTGTTCTGTGCATTCAACTAACAGAGTTGAACCTTACTTTTGATTGAGCCGTTCTGAAACACTCTTTCTGTAGAAACTGCAATTGGATATTCTGAGCGCTAAGAGGCCTATATTGGGAAAAAGAATGTCTACAAATAAAAACTACACAGAAGAATTGTGTGAAACTTCTTTCTGTTCTGTTTGTTCAACTAAAAGAGTTGAACCTTAGTTTCGATTGAGACGTTCTGAAACACTCTTTCTGTAGAAAATGCAAGTGGAGATTCGGAGCGCTAAGAGGGTAATAGTGGAAAAAGGAATGTCTCCAAATATAAACTACACAGAATCATTCTTTGAAACTTCTTTCTGATCTGTGCATTCAGCTAACAGAGTTAAACCATACTTTTGATTGAGCAGATCTGAATACTCTTTCTGTAGAAAATGCAACTGGACATTTGGAGCGCTAAGAGTGTAGTAGTGGAAAAAGGAATATATTCAAATATAAACTACACAGAAGCATTCTGTGAATCTTCTTTCTGATCTGAGCATTCAGCTAACAGAGTTAAACCATACTTTTGATTGAGCAGTTTTGAAACACTCTGTCTGTAGAAAATGCAACTGGACATTCGTAGCGCTAAGTGGGTAATAGTGGAAAAAAGGATATGTTCAAATATAAACTACACAGAATCATTGTATGAAACTTCTTTCTGTTCTGTGCATTCAACTAACAGAGTTGAACCTTACTCTTGATTGAGCCGTTCTGAAACACTCTTTCTGTAGAAACTGCAATTGGACATTCTGAGCGCTAAGAGGCCTATATTGGGAAAAAGAATGTCTACAGATAAAAACTACACAGAAGAATTGTGTGAAACTTCTTTCTGTTCTGTTTGTTCAACTAAACGAGTTGAACCTTAGTTTTGATTGAGCCGTTCTGAAACACTCTTTCTGTAGAAAATGCAAGTGGAGATTCGGAGCGCTAAGAGGGTAATAGTGGAAAAAGGAATGTCTCCAAATATAAACTACACAGAATCATTCTGTGAAACTTCTTTCTGATCTGTGCATTCAGCTAACAGAATTAAACCATACTTTTGATTGAGCAGATCTGAACACTCTTTCTGTAGAAAATGCAACTGGACATTTGGAGCGCTAAGAGAGTAGTAGTGGAAAAAGGAATATATTCAAATATAAACTACACAGAAGCATTCTGTGAAACTTCTTTCTGATCTGAGCATTCAGCTAACAGAGTTAAACCATACTTTTGATTGAGCAGTTTTGAAACACTCTGTCTGTAGAAAATGCAACTGGACATTCGTAGCGCTAAGTGGGTAATAGTGGAAAAAAGAATATGTTCAAATATAAACTACACAGAAGCATTGTATGAAACTTCTTTCTGTTCTGTGCATTCAACTAACAGAGTTGAACCTTACTTTTGATTGAGCCGTTCTGAAACACTCTTTCTGTAGAAACTGCAATTGGACATTCTGAGCGCTAAGAGGCCTCTATTGGGAAAAATAATATCTTCAAATAAAAACTACACAGAAGCATTGTGTGAAACTTATTTCTGATATGTTCATTAAGCTAACAGAGTTAAACCATACTTTTGATTGCGCAGTTCTCAACACTCATCTGTAGAAAATGCAAGTGGACACTCGGAGCGCTAAGAGGGTAATAGTGGAAAAAGGAATATATTCAAATATAAACTACACAATAGCATTCTGTGAAAATTCTTTCTGTTCTGTGCATTCAACTAACAGAGTTGAACCTTACTTTTGATTGAGCCGTTCTGAAACACTCTTTCTGTAGAAACTGCAATTGGACATGCTAAGCGGTAAGAGGCCTACATTGGGAAAAAGAATATCTTCAAATAAAAACTACACAGATGCATTCTGTGAAACTTATTTCTGATCTGTAAATTCAGTTAACAGAGATAAAACATATTTTTGATTGAGCAGTTATGAAACACTCTTTTTGTAGAAAATGCAAGTGGAGTTTCGGAGCGCTAAGAGGGTAATAGTGGAAAAAGGAATGTCTTCAAATATAAACTACACAGAATCATTTGGTGAAACTTCTTTCTGATCTGTGCATTCAGCTAACAGAGTTAAACCATACTTTTGATTGAGCAGATCTGAACACTCTTTCTGTAGAAAATGCAACTGGACATTTGGAGCGCTAAGAGCGTAGTAGTGGAAAAAGGAATATATTCAAATATAAACTACACAGAAGCATTCTGTGAAACTTCTTTCTGATCTGAGCATTCAGCTAACAGAGTTAAACCATACTTTTCACTGAGCAGTTTTGAAACACTCTGTGTGTAGGAAATGCAACTTTACATTCGTAGCGCTAAGTGGGTAATAGTGGAAAAAAGAATCTATTCAAATATAAACTACACAGAAGCATTGTATGAAACTTCTTTCTGTTCTGTGCATTCAACTAACAGAGTTGAACGTTACTTTTGATTGAGCCGTTCTGAAACACTCTTTCTGTAGGAACTGCAATTGGACATTCTGAGCGCTAAGAGGCCTATATTGGGAAAAAGAATGTCTACAAATAAAAACTACACAGAAGAATTGTGTGAAACTTCTTTCTGTTCTGTTTGTTCAACTAAAAGAGTTGAACCTTAGTTTTGATTGAGCCGTTCTGAAACACCCTTTCTGTAGAAAATGCAAGTGGAGATTCGGAGCGCTAAGTGGGTAATAGTGGAAAAAGGAATGTCTCCAAATATAAACTACACAGAATCATTCTGTGAAACTTCTTTCTGATCTGTGCATTCAGCTAACAGAGTTAAACCATACTTTTGATTGAGCAGATCTGAACACTCTTTCTGTAGAAAATGCAACTGGACATTTGGAGCGCTAAGAGAGTAGTAGTGGAAAAAGGAATATATTCAAATATAAACTACACAGAAGCATTCTGTGAAACTTCTTTCTGATCTGAGCATTCAGCTAACAGAGTTAAACCATAATTTTGATTGAGCAGTTTTGAAATACTCTGTCTGTAGAAAATGCAACTGGACATTCGTAGCGCTAAGTGGGTAATAGTGGAAAAAAGAATATGTTCAAATATAAACTACACAGAAGCATTCTGTGAAACTTCTTTCTGTTCTGTGCATTCAACTAACAGAGTTGAACCTTACTTTTGATTGAGCCGTTCTGAAACACTCTTTCTGTAGAAACTGCAATTGGATATTCTGAGCGCTAAGAGGCCTATATTGGGAAAAAGAATGTCTACAAATAAAAACTACACAGAAGAATTGTGTGAAACTTCTTTCTGTTCTGTTTGTTCAACTAAAAGAGTTGAACCTTAGTTTCGATTGAGACGTTCTGAAACACTCTTTCTGTAGAAAATGGAAGTGGAGATTCGGAGCGCTAAGAGGGTAATAGTGGAAAAAGGAATGTCTCCAAATATAAACTACACAGAATCATTCTTTGAAACTTCTTTCTGATCTGTGCATTCAGCTAACAGAGTTAAACCATACTTTTGATTGAGCAGATCTGAATACTCTTTCTGTAGAAAATGCAACTGGACATTTGGAGCGCTAAGAGTGTAGTAGTGGAAAAAGGAATATATTCAAATATAAACTACACAGAAGCATTCTGTGAAACTTCTTTCTGATCTGAGCATTCAGCTAACAGAGTTAAACCATACTTTTGATTGAGCAGTTTTGAAACACTCTGTCTGTAGAAAATGCAACTGGACATTCGTAGCGCTAAGTGGGTAATAGTGGAAAAAAGGATATGTTCAAATATAAACTACACAGAATCATTGTATGAAACTTCTTTCTGTTCTGTGCATTCAACTAACAGAGTTGAACCTTACTTTTGATTGAGCCGTTCTGAAACACTCTTTCTGTAGAAACTGCAATTGGACATTCTGAGCGCTAAGAGGCCTATATTGGGAAAAAGAATGTCTACAGATAAAAACTACACAGAAGAATTGTGTGAAACTTCTTTCTGTTCTGTTTGTTCAACTAAACGAGTTGAACCTTAGTTTTGATTGAGCCGTTCTGAAACACTCTTTCTGTAGAAAATGCAAGTGGAGATTCGGAGCGCTAAGAGGGTAATAGTGGAAAAAGGAATGTCTCCAAATATAAACTACACAGAATCATTCTGTGAAACTTCTTTCTGATCTGTGCATTCAGCTAACAGAATTAAACCATACTTTTGATTGAGCAGATCTGAACACTCTTTCTGTAGAAAATGCAACTGGACATTTGGAGCGCTAAGAGAGTAGTAGTGGAAAAAGGAATATATTCAAATATAAACTACACAGAAGCATTCTGTGAAACTTCTTTCTGATCTGAGCATTCAGCTAACAGAGTTAAACCATACTTTTGATTGAGCAGTTTTGAAACACTCTGTCTGTAGAAAATGCAACTGGACATTCGTAGCGCTAAGTGGGTAATAGTGGAAAAAAGAATATGTTCAAATATAAACTACACAGAAGCATTGCAAGAAACTTCTTTCTGTTCTGTGCATTCAACTAACAGAGTTGAACCTTACTTTTGATTGAGCCGTTCTGAAACACTCTTTCTGTAGAAACTGCAATTGGACATTCTGAGCGCTAAGAGGCCTCTATTGGGAAAAATAATATCTTCAAATAAAAACTACACAGAAGCATTGTGTGAAACTTATTTCTGATATGTTCATTAAGCTAACAGAGTTAAACCATACTTTTGATTGCGCAGTTCTCAACACTCATCTGTAGAAAATGCAAGTGGACACTCGGAGCGCTAAGAGGGTAATAGTGAAAAAAGGAATATATTCAAATATAAACTACACAATAGCATTCTGTGAAAATTCTTTCTGTTCTGTGCATTCAACTAACAGAGTTGAACCTTACTTTTGATTGAGCCGTTCTGAAACACTCTTTCTGTAGAAACTGCAATTGGACATGCTAAGCGGTAAGAGGCCTACATTGGGAAAAAGAATATCTTCAAATAAAAACTACACAGATGCATTCTGTGAAACTTATTTCTGATCTGTAAATTCAGTTAACAGAGATAAAACATATTTTTGATTGAGCAGTTATGAAACACTCTTTTTGTAGAAAATGCAAGTGGAGTTTCGGAGCGCTAAGAGGGTAATAGTGGAAAAAGGAATGTCTTCAAATATAAACTACACAGAATCATTTGGTGAAACTTCTTTCTGATCTGTGCATTCAGCTAACAGAGTTAAACCATACTTTTGATTGAGCAGATCTGAACACTCTTTCTGTAGAAAATGCAACTGGACATTTGGAGCGCTAAGAGCGTAGTAGTGGAAAAAGGAATATATTCAAATATAAACTACACAGAAGCATTCTGTGAAACTTCTTTCTGATCTGAGCATTCAGCTAACAGAGTTAAACCATACTTTTCACTGAGCAGTTTTGAAACACTCTGTGTGTAGAAAATGCAACTTTACATTCGTAGCGCTAAGTGGGTAATAGTGGAAAAAAGAATCTATTCAAATATAAACTACACAGAAGCATTGTATGAAACTTCTTTCTGTTCTGTGCATTCAACTAACAGAGTTGAACGTTACTTTTGATTGAGCCGTTCTGAAACACTCTTTCTGTAGGAACTGCAATTGGACATTCTGAGCGCTAAGAGGCCTATATTGGGAAAAAGAATGTCTACAAATAAAAACTACACAGAAGAATTGTGTAAAACTTCTTTCTGTTCTGTTTGTTCAACTAAAAGAGTTGAACCTTAGTTTCGATTGAGCCGTTCTGAAACACTCTTTCTGTAGAAAATGCAAGTGGAGATTCGGAGCGCTAAGAGGGTAATAGTGGAAAAAGGAATGTCTCCAAATATAAATTACACAGAATCATTCGGTGAAACTTCTTTCTGATCTGTGCATTCAGCTAACAGAGTTAAACCATACTTTTGATTGAGCAGATCTGAACACTCTTTCTGTAGAAAATGCAACTGGACATTTGGAGCGCTAAGAGTGTAGTAGTGGAAAAAGGAATATATTCAAATATAAACTACACAGAAGCATTCTGTGAAACTTCTTTCTGATCTGAGCATTCAGCTAACAGAGTTAAACCATACTTTTGATTGAGCAGTTTTGAAACACTCTGTCTGTAGAAAATGCAACTGGACATTCGTAGCGCTAAGTGGGTAATAGTGGAAAAAAGAATATGTTCAAATATAAACTACACAGAATCATTGTATGAAACTTCTTTCTGTTCTGTGCATTCAACTAACAGAGTTGAACCTTACTTTTGATTGAGCCGTTCTGAAACACTCTTTCTGTAGAAACTGCAATTGGACATTCAGAGCGCTAAGAGGCCTATATTGGGAAAAAGAATGTCTACAAATAAAAACTACACAGAAGAATTGTGTGAAACTTCTTTCTGTTCTGTTTGTTCAACTAAAAGAGTTGAACCTTAGTTTTGATTGAGCCGTTCTGAAACACTATTTCTGTAGAAAATGCAAGTGGAGATTCGGAGCGCTAAGAGGGTAATAGTGGAAAAAGGAATGTCTCCAAATATAAACTACACAGAATCATTCTGTGAAACTTCTTTCTGATCTGTGCATTCAGCTAACAGAGTTAAACCATACTTTTGATTGAGCAGATCTGAACACTCTTTCTGTAGAAAATGCAACTGGACATTTGGAGCGCTAAGAGAGTAGTAGTGGAAAAAGGAATATATTCAAATATAAACTACACAGAAGCATTCTGTGAAACTTCTTTCTGATCTGAGCATTCAGCTAACAGAGTTAAACCATACTTTTGATTGAGCAGTTTTGAAACACTCTGTCTGTAGAAAATGCAACTGGATATTCGTAGCGCTAAGTGGGTAATAGTGGAAAAAAGAGTATGTTCAAATATAAACTACACAGAAGCATTGTATGAAACTTCTTTCTGTTCTGTGCATTCAACTAACAGAGTTGAACCTTACTTTTGATTGAGCCTTTCTGAAACACTCTTTCTGTAGAAACTGCAATTGGACATTCTGAGCGCTAAGAGGCCTCTATTGGGAAAAATAATATCTTCAAATAAAAACTACACAGAAGCATTGTGTGAAACTTATTTCTGATATGTTCATTAAGCTAACAGAGTTAAACCATACTTTTGATTGCGCAGTTCTGAACACTCTTTCTGTAGAAAATGCAAGTGGACATTCGGAGCGCTAAGAGGGTAATAGTGGAAAAAGGAATATATTCAAATATAAACTACACAGTAGCATTCTGTGAAAATTATTTCTGTTCTGTGCATTCAACTAACAGAGTTGAACCTTACTTTTGATTGAGCCGTTCTGAAACACTCTTTCTGTAGAAACTGCAATTGGACATGCTAAGCGCTAAGAGGCCTACATTGGGAAAAAGAATATCTTCAAATAAAAACTACACAGATGCATTCTGTGAAACTTATTTCTGATCTGTAAATTCAGTTAACAGAGATAAAACTTATTTTTGATTGAGCAGTTATGAAACACTCTTTTTGTAGAAAATGCAAGTGGAGATTCGGAGCGCTAAGAGGGTAATAGTGGAAAAAGGAATGTCTTCAAATATAAACTACACAGAATCATTCGGTGAAACTTCTTTCTGATCTGTGCATTCAGCTAACAGAGTTAAACCATACTTTTGATTGAGCAGATCTGAACACTCTTTCTGTAGAAAATGCAACTGGACATTTGGAGCGCTAAGAGCGTAGTAGTGGAAAAAGGAATATAGTCAAATATAAACTACACAGAAGCATTCTGTGAAACTTCTTTCTGATCTGAGCATTCAGCTAACCGAGTTAAACCATACTTTTGATTGAGCAGTTTTGAAACACTCTGTCCGTAGAAAATGCAACTGGACATTCGTAGCGCTAAGTGGGTAATAGTGGAAAAAAAATATGTTCAAATATAAACTACACAGAAGCATTCTGTGAAACTTCTTTCTGTTCTGTGCATTCAACTAACAGAGTTGAACCTTACTTTTGATTGAGCCGTTCTGAAACACTCTTTCTGTAGAAACTGCAATTGGACATTCTGAGCGCTAAGAGGCCTATATTGGGAAAAAGAATGTCTACAAATAAAAACTACACAGAAGAATTGTGTGAAACTTCTTTCTGTTCTGTTTGTTCAACTAAAAGAGTTGAACCTTTGTTTTGATTGAGACCTTCTGAAACACTCTTTCTGTAGAAAATGCAAGTGGAGATTCGGAGCGCTAAGAGGGTAATAGTGGAAAAAGGAATGTCTCCAAATATAAACTACACAGAATCATTCTGTGAAACTTCTTTCTGATCTGTGCATTCAGCTAACAGAGTTAAACCATACTTTTGATTCAGCAGATCTGAACACTCTTTCTGTAGAAAATGCAACTGGACATTTGGAGCGCTAAGAGAGTAGTAGTGGAAAAAGGAATATATTCAAATATAAACTACACAGAAGCATTCTTTGAAACTTCTTTCTGATCTGAGCATTCAGCTAACAGAGTTAAACCATACTTTTGATTGAGCAGTTTTGAAACACTCTGTCTGTAGAAAATGCAACTGGACATTCGTAGCGCTAAGTGGGTAATAGTGGAAAAAAGAATATGTTCAAATATAAACTACACAGAAGCATTGTATGAAACTTCTTTCTGTTCTGTGCATTCAACTAACAGAGTTGAAACTTACTTTGGATTGAGCCTTTCTGAAACACTCTTTCTGTAGAAACTGCAATTGGACATTCTGAGCGCTAAGAGGCCTATATTGGGAAAAATAATATCTTCAAATAAAAACTACACAGAAGCATTGTGTGAAACTTATTTCTGATATGTTCATTAAGCTAACAGAGTTAAACCATACTTTTGATTGCGCAGTTCTGAACACTCTTTCTGTAGAAAATGCAAGTGGACATTCGGAGCGCTAAGGGGGTAATAGTGGAAAAAAGAATATATTCAAATATAAACTACACAGTAGCATTCTGTGAAAATTCTTTCTGTTCTGTGCATTCAACTAACAGAGTTGAACCTTACTTTTGATTGAGCTGTTCTGAAACACTCTTTCTGTAGAAACTGCAATTGGACATGCTAAGCGCTAAGAGGCCTATATTGGGAAAAAGAATATCTTCAAATAAAAACTACACAGATGCATTCTTTGAAACTTATTTCTGATCTGTAAATTCAGTTAACAGAGATAAAACATATTTTTGATTGAGCAGTTATGAGACACTCTTTCTGTAGAAAATGCAAGTGGAGATTCGGAGCGCTAAGAGGGTAATAGTGGAAAAAGGAATGTCTTCAAATATAAACTACACAGAATCATTCTGTGAAACTTCTTTCTGATCTGTGCATTCAGCTAACAGAGTTAAACCATACTTTTGATTGAGCAGATCTGAACACTCTTTCTGTAGAAAATGCAACTGGACATTTGGAGCGCTAAGAGAGTAGTAGTGGAAAAAGGAATATATTCAAATATAAACTACACAGAAGCATTCTGTGAAACTTCTTTCTGATCTGAGCATTCAGCTAACAGAGTTAAACCATACTTTTGATTGAGCAGTTTTGAAACACTCTGTCTGTAGAAAATGCAACTGGACATTCGTAGCGCTAAGTGGGTAATAGTGGAAAAAAGAATATGTTCAAATATAAACTACACAGAAGCATTGTATGAAACTTCTTTCTGTTCTGTGCATTCAACTAACAGAGTTGAACCTTACTTTTTATTGAGCCTTTCTGAAACACTCTTTCTGTAGAAACTGCAATTGGACATTCTGAGTGCTAAGAGGCCTATATTGGGAAAAATAATATCTTCAAATAAAAACTACACAGAAGCATTGGGTGAAATTTATTTCTGATATGTTCATTAAGCTAACAGAGTTAATCCATACTTTTGATTGCTCAGTTCTGAACACTCTTTCTGTAGAAAATGCCAGTGGACATTCGGAGCGCTAAGAGGGTAATAGTGGAAAAAGGAATATATTCAAATATAAACTACACAGTAGCATTCTGTGAAAATTCTTTCTGTTCTGTGCATTCAACTAACAGAGTTGAACCTTACTTTTGATTGAGCTGTTCTGAAACACTCTTTCTGTAGAAACTGCAATTGGACATGCTAAGCGCTAAGAGGCCTACATTGGGAAAAAGAATATCTTCAAATAAAAACTACACAGATGCATTCTGTGAAACTTATTTCTGATCTGTAAATTCAGTTAACAGAGATAAAACATATTTTTGATTGAGCAGTTATGAAACACTCTTTTTGTAGAAAATGCAAGTGGAGATTCGGAGCGCTAAGAGGGTAATAGTGGAAAAAGGAATGTCTTCAAATATAAACTACACAGAATCATTCGGTGAAACTTCTTTCTGATCTGTGCATTCAGCTAACAGAGTTAAACCATACTTTTGATTGAGCAGATCTGAACACTCTTTCTGTAGAAAATGCAACTGGACATTTGGAGCGCTAAGAGCGTAGTAGTGGAAAAAGGAATATAGTCAAATATAAACTACACAGAAGCATTCTGTGAAACTTCTTTCTGATCTGAGCATTCAGCTAACAGAGTTAAACCATACTTTTGATTGAGCAGTTTTGAAACACTCTGTCTGTAGAAAATGCAACTGGACATTCGTAGCGCTAAGTGGGTAATAGTGGAAAAAAGAATATGTTCAAATATAAACTACACAGAAGCATTCTGTGAAACTTCTTTCTGTTCTGTGCATTCAACTAACAGAGTTGAACCTTACTTTTGATTGAGCCGTTCTGAAACACTCTTTCTGTAGAAACTGCAATTGGACATTCTGAGCGCTACGAGGCCTATATTGGGAAAAAGAATGTCTACAAATAAAAACTACACAGAAGAATTGTGTGAAACTTCTTTCTGTTCTGTTTGTTCAACTAAAAGAGTTGAACCTTAGTTTTGATTGAGCCGTTCTGAAACACCCTTTCTGTAGAAAATGCAAGTGGAGATTCGGAGCGCTAAGAGGGTAATAGTGGAAAAAGGAATGTCTCCAAATATAAACTACACAGAATCATTCTGTGAAACTTCTTTCTGATCTGTGCATTCAGCTAACAGAGTTAAAACATACTTTTGATTGAGCAGATCTGAACACTCTTTCTGTAGAAAATGCAACTGGACATTTGGAGCGCTAAGAGTGTAGTAGTGGAAAAAGGAATATATTCAAATATAAACTACACAGAAGCATTCTGTGAAACTTCTTTCTGATCTGAGCATTCAGCTAACAGAGTTAAACCATACTTTTATTGAGCAGTTTTGAAATACTCTGTCTGTAGAAAATGCAACTGGACATTCGTAGCGCTAAGTGGGTAATAGTGGAAAAAAGAATATGTTCAAATATAAACTACACAGAAGCATTCTGTGAAACTTCTGTCTGTTCTGTGCATTCAACTAACAGAGTTGAACCTTACTTTTGATTGAGCCGTTCTGAAACACTCTTTCTGTAGAAACTGCAATTGGATATTCTGAGCGCTAAGAGGCCTATATTGGGAAAAAGAATGTCTACAAATAAAAACTACACAGAAGAATTGTGTGAAACTTCTTTCTGTTCTGTTTGTTCAACTAAAAGAGTTGAACCTTAGTTTCGATTGAGCCGTTCTGAAACACTCTTTCTGTAGAAAATGCAAGTGGAGATTCGGAGCGCTAAGAGGGTAATAGTGGAAAAAGGAATGTCTCCAAATATAAACTACACAGAATCATTCTGTGAAACTACTTTCTGATCTGTGCATTCAGCTAACAGAGTTAAACCCTACTTTTGATTGAGCAGATCTGAACACTCTTTCTGTAGAAAATGCAACTGGACATTTGGAGCGCTAAGAGTGTAGTAGTGGAAAAAGGAATATATTCAAATATAAACTACACAGAAGCATTCTGTGAAACTTCTTTCTGATCTGAGCATTCAGCTAACAGAGTTAAACCATACTTTTGATTGAGCAGTTTTGAAACACTCTGTCTGTAGAAAATGCAACTGGACATTCGTAGCGCTAAGTGGGTAATAGTGGAAAAAAGAATATGTTCAAATATAAACTACACAGAAGCATTGTATGAAACTTCTTTCTGTTCTGTGCATTCAACTAACAGAGTTGAACCTTACTTTTGATTGAGCCGTTCTGAAACACTCTTTCTGTAGAAACTGCAATTGGACATGATAAGCGCTAAGAGGCCTACATTGGGAAAAAGAATATCTTCAAATAAAAACTACACAGATGCATTCTGTGAAACTTATTTCTGATCTGTAAATTCAGTTAACAGAGATAAAACATGTTTTTGATTGAGCAGTTATGAAACACTCTTTTTGTAGAAAATGCAAGTGGAGATTCGGAGCGCTAAGAGGGTAATAGTGGAAAAAGGAATGTCTTCAAATATAAACTACACAGAATCATTCGGTGAAACTTCTTTCTGATCTGTGCATTCAGCTAACAGAGTTAAACCATACTTTTGATTGAGCAGATCTGAACACTCTTTCTGTAGAAAATGCAACTGGACATTTGGAGCGCTAAGAGCGTAGTAGTGGAAAAAGGAATATATTCAAATATAAACTACACAGAAGCATTCTGTGAAACTTCTTTCTGATCTGAGCATTCAGCTAACAGAGTTAAACCATACTTTTGATTGAGCAGTTTTGAAACACTCTGTCTGTAGAAAATGCAACTGGACATTCATAGCGCTAAGTGGGTAATAGTGGAAAAAATAATATGTTCAAATAGAAACTACACAGAAGCATTGTATGAAACTTCTTCCTGTTCTGTGCATTCAACTAACAGAGTTGAACCTTAATTTTGATGGAGCCGTTCTGAAACACTCTTTCTGTAGAAACTGCAATTGGACATTCTGAGCGCTAAGAGGCCTATATTGGGAAAAAGAATGTATACAAATAAAAACTACAGAGAAGAATTGTGTGAAACTTCTTTCTGTTCTGTTTGTTCAACTAAAAGAGTTGAACCTTTGTTTTGATTGAGACCTTCTGAAACACTCTTTCTGTAGAAAATGCAAGTGGAGATTCGGAGCGCTAAGAGGGTAATAGTGGAAAAAGGAATGTCTCCAAATATAAACTACACAGAATCATTCTGTGAAACTTCTTTCTGATCTGTGCATTCAGCTAACAGAGTTAAAACATACTTTTGATTCAGCAGATCTGAACACTCTTTCTGTAGAAAATGCAACTGGACATTTGGAGCGCTAAGAGAGTAGTAGTGGAAAAAGGAATATATTCAAATATAAACTACACAGAAGCATTCTTTGAAACTTCTTTCTGATCTGAGCATTCAGCTAACAGAGTTAAACCATACTTTTGATTGAGCAGTTTTGAAACACTCTGTCTGTAGAAAATGCAACTGGACATTCGTAGCGCTAAGTGGGTAATAGTGGAAAAAAGAATATGTTCAAATATAAACTACACAGAAGCATTGTATGAAACTTCTTTCTGTTCTGTGCATTCAACTAACAGAGTTGAAACTTACTTTGGATTGAGCCTTTCTGAAACACTCTTTCTGTAGAAACTGCAATTGGACATTCTGAGCGCTAAGAGGCCTATATTGGGAAAAATAATATCTTCAAATAAAAACTACACAGAAGCATTGTGTGAAACTTATTTCTGATATGTTCATTAAGCTAACAGAGTTAAACCATACTTTTGATTGCGCAGTTCTGAACACTCTTTCTGTAGAAAATGCAAGTGGACATTCGGAGCGCTAAGGGGGTAATAGTGGAAAAAAGAATATATTCAAATATAAACTACACAGTAGCATTCTGTGAAAATTCTTTCTGTTCTGTGCATTCAACTAACAGAGTTGAACCTTACTTTTGATTGAGCTGTTCTGAAACACTCTTTCTGTAGAAACTGCAATTGGACATGCTAAGCGCTACGAGGCCTATATTGGGAAAAAGAATATCTTCAAATAAAAACTACACAGATGCATTCTTTGAAACTTATTTCTGATCTGTAAATTCAGTTAACAGAGATAAAACATATTTTTGATTGAGCAGTTATGAGACACTCTTTCTGTAGAAAATGCAAGTGGAGATTCGGAGCGCTAAGAGGGTAATAGTGGAAAAAGGAATGTCTCCAAATATAAACTACACAGAATCATTCTGTGAAACTTCTTTCTGATCTGTGCATTCAGCTAACAGAGTTAAACCATACTTTTGATTGAGCAGATCTGAACACTCTTTCTGTAGAAAATGCAACTGGACATTTGGAGCGCTAAGAGAGTAGTAGTGGAAAAAGGAATATATTCAAATATAAACTACACAGAAGCATTCTGTGAAACTTCTTTCTGATCTGAGCATTCAGCTAACAGAGTTAAACCATACTTTTGATTGAGCAGTTTTGAAACACTCTGTCTGTAGAAAATGCAACTGGACATTCGTAGCGCTAAGTGGGTAATAGTGGAAAAAAGAATATGTTCAAATATAAACTACACAGAAGCATTGTATGAAACTTCTTTCTGTTCTGTGCATTCAACTAACAGAGTTGAACCTTACTTTTTATTGAGCCTTTCTGAAACACTCTTTCTGTAGAAACTGCAATTGGACATTCTGAGCGCTAAGAGGCCTATATTGGGAAAAATAATATCTTCAAATAAAAACTACACAGAAGCATTGGGTGAAATTTATTTCTGATATGTTCATTAAGCTAACAGAGTTAATCCATACTTTTGATTGCTCAGTTCTGAACACTCTTTCTGTAGAAAATGCCAGTGGACATTCGGAGCGCTAAGAGGGTAATAGTGGAAAAAGGAATGTCTCCAAATATAAACTACACAGAATCATTCTGTGAAACTTCTTTCTGATCTGTGCATTCAGCTAACAGAGTTAAAACATACTTTTGATTGAGCAGATCTGAACACTCTTTCTGTAGAAAATGCAACTGGACATTTGGAGCGCTAAGAGTGTAGTAGTGGAAAAAGGAATATATTCAAATATAAACTACACAGAAGCATTCTGTGAAACTTCTTTCTGATCTGAGCATTCAGCTAACAGAGTTAAACCATACTTTTATTGAGCAGTTTTGAAATACTCTGTCTGTAGAAAATGCAACTGGACATTCGTAGCGCTAAGTGGGTAATAGTGGAAAAAAGAATATGTTCAAATATAAACTACACAGAAGCATTCTGTGAAACTTCTGTCTGTTCTGTGCATTCAACTAACAGAGTTGAACCTTACTTTTGATTGAGCCGTTCTGAAACACTCTTTCTGTAGAAACTGCAATTGGATATTCTGAGCGCTAAGAGGCCTATATTGGGAAAAAGAATGTCTACAAATAAAAACTACACAGAAGAATTGTGTGAAACTTCTTTCTGTTCTGTTTGTTCAACTAAAAGAGTTGAACCTTAGTTTCGATTGAGCCGTTCTGAAACACTCTTTCTGTAGAAAATGCAAGTGGAGATTCGGAGCGCTAAGAGGGTAATAGTGGAAAAAGGAATGTCTCCAAATATAAACTACACAGAATCATTCTGTGAAACTACTTTCTGATCTGTGCATTCAGCTAACAGAGTTAAACCCTACTTTTGATTGAGCAGATCTGAACACTCTTTCTGTAGAAAATGCAACTGGACATTTGGAGCGCTAAGAGTGTAGTAGTGGAAAAAGGAATATATTCAAATATAAACTACACAGAAGCATTCTGTGAAACTTCTTTCTGATCTGAGCATTCAGCTAACAGAGTTAAACCATACTTTTGATTGAGCAGTTTTGAAACACTCTGTCTGTAGAAAATGCAACTGGACATTCGTAGCGCTAAGTGGGTAATAGTGGAAAAAAGAATATGTTCAAATATAAACTACACAGAAGCATTGTATGAAACTTCTTTCTGTTCTGTGCATTCAACTAACAGAGTTGAACCTTACTTTTGATTGAGCCGTTCTGAAACACTCTTTCTGTAGAAACTGCAATTGGACATGATAAGCGCTAAGAGGCCTACATTGGGAAAAAGAATATCTTCAAATAAAAACTACACAGATGCATTCTGTGAAACTTATTTCTGATCTGTAAATTCAGTTAACAGAGATAAAACATGTTTTTGATTGAGCAGTTATGAAACACTCTTTTTGTAGAAAATGCAAGTGGAGATTCGGAGCGCTAAGAGGGTAATAGTGGAAAAAGGAATGTCTTCAAATATAAACTACACAGAATCATTCGGTGAAACTTCTTTCTGATCTGTGCATTCAGCTAACAGAGTTAAACCATACTTTTGATTGAGCAGATCTGAACACTCTTTCTGTAGAAAATGCAACTGGACATTTGGAGCGCTAAGAGCGTAGTAGTGGAAAAAGGAATATATTCAAATATAAACTACACAGAAGCATTCTGTGAAACTTCTTTCTGATCTGAGCATTCAGCTAACAGAGTTAAACCATACTTTTGATTGAGCAGTTTTGAAACACTCTGTCTGTAGAAAATGCAACTGGACATTCATAGCGCTAAGTGGGTAATAGTGGAAAAAATAATATGTTCAAATAGAAACTACACAGAAGCATTGTATGAAACTTCTTCCTGTTCTGTGCATTCAACTAACAGAGTTGAACCTTAATTTTGATGGAGCCGTTCTGAAACACTCTTTCTGTAGAAACTGCAATTGGACATTCTGAGCGCTAAGAGGCCTATATTGGGAAAAAGAATGTATACAAATAAAAACTACAGAGAAGAATTGTGTGAAACTTCTTTCTGTTCTGTTTGTTCAACTAAAAGAGTTGAACCTTTGTTTTGATTGAGACCTTCTGAAACACTCTTTCTGTAGAAAATGCAAGTGGAGATTCGGAGCGCTAAGAGGGTAATAGTGGAAAAAGGAATGTCTCCAAATATAAACTACACAGAATCATTCTGTGAAACTTCTTTCTGATCTGTGCATTCAGCTAACAGAGTTAAACCATACTTTTGATTCAGCAGATCTGAACACTCTTTCTGTAGAAAATGCAACTGGACATTTGGAGCGCTAAGAGAGTAGTAGTGGAAAAAGGAATATATTCAAATATAAACTACACAGAAGCATTCTTTGAAACTTCTTTCTGATCTGAGCATTCAGCTAACAGAGTTAAACCATACTTTTGATTGAGCAGTTTTGAAACACTCTGTCTGTAGAAAATGCAACTGGACATTCGTAGCGCTAAGTGGGTAATAGTGGAAAAAAGAATATATTCAAATATAAACTACACAGAAGCATTGTATGAAACTTCTTTCTGTTCTGTGCATTCAACTAACAGAGTTGAAACTTACTTTGGATTGAGCCTTTCTGAAACACTCTTTCTGTAGAAACTGCAATTGGACATTCTGAGCGCTAAGAGGCCTATATTGGGAAAAATAATATCTTCAAATAAAAACTACACAGAAGCATTGTGTGAAACTTATTTCTGATATGTTCATTAAGCTAACAGAGTTAAACCATACTTTTGATTGCGCAGTTCTGAACACTCTTTCTGTAGAAAATGCAAGTGGACATTCGGAGCGCTAAGGGGGTAATAGTGGAAAAAAGAATATATTCAAATATAAACTACACAGTAGCATTCTGTGAAAATTCTTTCTGTTCTGTGCATTCAACTAACAGAGTTGAACCTTACTTTTGATTGAGCTGTTCTGAAACACTCTTTCTGTAGAAACTGCAATTGGACATGCTAAGCGCTACGAGGCCTATATTGGGAAAAAGAATATCTTCAAATAAAAACTACACAGATGCATTCTTTGAAACTTATTTCTGATCTGTAAATTCAGTTAACAGAGATAAAACATATTTTTGATTGAGCAGTTATGAGACACTCTTTCTGTAGAAAATGCAAGTGGAGATTCGGAGCGCTAAGAGGGTAATAGTGGAAAAAGGAATGTCTCCAAATATAAACTACACAGAATCATTCTGTGAAACTTCTTTCTGATCTGTGCATTCAGCTAACAGAGTTAAACCATACTTTTGATTGAGCAGATCTGAACACTCTTTCTGTAGAAAATGCAACTGGACATTTGGAGCGCTAAGAGAGTAGTAGTGGAAAAAGGAATATATTCAAATATAAACTACACAGAAGCATTCTGTGAAACTTCTTTCTGATCTGAGCATTCAGCTAACAGAGTTAAACCATACTTTTGATTGAGCAGTTTTGAAACACTCTGTCTGTAGAAAATGCAACTGGACATTCGTAGCGCTAAGTGGGTAAAAGTGGAAAAAAGAATATGTTCAAATATAAACTACACAGAAGCATTGTATGAAACTTCTTTCTGTTCTGTGCATTCAACTAACAGAGTTGAACCTTACTTTTTATTGAGCCTTTCTGAAACACTCTTTCTGTAGAAACTGCAATTGGACATTCTGAGCGCTAAGAGGCCTATATTGGGAAAAATAATATCTTCAAATAAAAACTACACAGAAGCATTGGGTGAAATTTATTTCTGATATGTTCATTAAGCTAACAGAGTTAATCCATACTTTTGATTGCTCAGTTCTGAACACTCTTTCTGTAGAAAATGCCAGTGGACATTCGGAGCGCTAAGAGGGTAATAGTGGAAAAAGGAATATATTCAAATATAAACTACACAGTAGCATTCTGTGAAAATTCTTTCTGTTCTGTGCATTCAACTAACAGAGTTGAACCTTACTTTTGATTGAGCTGTTCTGAAACACTCTTTCTGTAGAAACTGCAATTGGACATGCTAAGCGCTAAGAGGCCTACATTGGGAAAAAGAATATCTTCAAATAAAAACTACACAGATGCATTCTGTGAAACTTATTTCTGATCTGTAAATTCAGTTAACAGAGATAAAACATATTTTTGATTGAGCAGTTATGAAACACTCTTTTTGTAGAAAATGCAAGTGGAGATTCGGAGCGCTAAGAGGGTAATAGTGGAAAAAGGAATGTCTTCAAATATAAACTACACAGAATCATTCGGTGAAACTTCTTTCTGATCTGTGCATTCAGCTAACAGAGTTAAACCATACTTTTGATTGAGCAGATCTGAACACTCTTTCTGTAGAAAATGCAACTGGACATTTGGAGCGCTAAGAGTGTAGTAGTGGAAAAAGGAATATATTCAAATATAAACTACACAGAAGCATTCTGTGAAACTTCTTTCTGATCTGAGCATTCAGCTAACAGAGTTAAACCATACTTTTATTGAGCAGTTTTGAAATACTCTGTCTGTAGAAAATGCAACTGGACATTCGTAGCGCTAAGTGGGTAATAGTGGAAAAAAGAATATGTTCAAATATAAACTACACAGAAGCATTCTGTGAAACTTCTTTCTGTTCTGTGCATTCAACTAACAGAGTTGAACCTTACTTTTGATTGAGCCGTTCTGAAACACTCTTTCTGTAGAAACTGCAATTGGACATTCTGAGCGCTACGAGGCCTATATTGGGAAAAAGAATGTCTACAAATAAAAACTACACAGAAGAATTGTGTGAAACTTCTTTCTGTTCTGTTTGTTCAACTAAAAGAGTTGAACCTTAGTTTTGATTGAGCCGTTCTGAAACACCCTTTCTGTAGAAAATGCAAGTGGAGATTCGGAGCGCTAAGAGGGTAATAGTGGAAAAAGGAATGTCTCCAAATATAAACTACACAGAATCATTCTGTGAAACTTCTTTCTGATCTGTGCATTCAGCTAACAGAGTTAAAACATACTTTTGATTGAGCAGATCTGAACACTCTTTCTGTAGAAAATGCAACTGGACATTTGGAGCGCTAAGAGTGTAGTAGTGGAAAAAGGAATATATTCAAATATAAACTACACAGAAGCATTCTGTGAAACTTCTTTCTGATCTGAGCATTCAGCTAACAGAGTTAAACCATACTTTTATTGAGCAGTTTTGAAATACTCTGTCTGTAGAAAATGCAACTGGACATTCGTAGCGCTAAGTGGGTAATAGTGGAAAAAAGAATATGTTCAAATATAAACTACACAGAAGCATTCTGTGAAACTTCTGTCTGTTCTGTGCATTCAACTAACAGAGTTGAACCTTACTTTTGATTGAGCCGTTCTGAAACACTCTTTCTGTAGAAACTGCAATTGGATATTCTGAGCGCTAAGAGGCCTATATTGGGAAAAAGAATGTCTACAAATAAAAACTACACAGAAGAATTGTGTGAAACTTCTTTCTGTTCTGTTTGTTCAACTAAAAGAGTTGAACCTTAGTTTCGATTGAGCCGTTCTGAAACACTCTTTCTGTAGAAAATGCAAGTGGAGATTCGGAGCGCTAAGAGGGTAATAGTGGAAAAAGGAATGTCTCCAAATATAAACTACACAGAATCATTCTGTGAAACTACTTTCTGATCTGTGCATTCAGCTAACAGAGTTAAACCATACTTTTGATTGAGCAGATCTGAACACTCTTTCTGTAGAAAATGCAACTGGACATTTGGAGCGCTAAGAGTGTAGTAGTGGAAAAAGGAATATATTCAAATATAAACTACACAGAAGCATTCTGTGAAACTTCTTTCTGATCTGAGCATTCAGCTAACAGAGTTAAACCATACTTTTGATTGAGCAGTTTTGAAACACTCTGTCTGTAGAAAATGCAACTGGACATTCGTAGCGCTAAGTGGGTAATAGTGGAAAAAAGAATATGTTCAAATATAAACTACACAGAATCATTGTATGAAACTTCTTTCTGTTCTGTGCATTCAACTAACAGAGTTGAACCTTACTTTTGATTGAGCCGTTCTGAAACACTCTTTCTGTAGAAACTGCAATTGGACATTCTGAGCGCTAAGAGGCCTATATTGGGAAAAAGAATGTCTAAAAATAAAAACTACACAGAAGAATTGTGTGAAACATCTTTCTGTTCTGTTTGTTCAACTAAAAGAGTTGAACCTTAGTTTTGATTGAGCTGTTCTGAAACACTCTTTCTGTAGAAAATGCAAGTGGAGATTCGGAGCGCTAAGAGGGTAATAGTGGAAAAAGGAATGTCTCCAAATATAAACTACACAGAATCATTCTGTGAAACTTCTTTCTGATCTGTGCATTCAGCTAAGAGAGTTAAACCATACTTTTGATTGAGCAGATCTGAACACTCTTTCTGTAGAAAATGCAACTGGACATTTGGAGCGCTAAGAGAGTAGTAGTGGAAAAAGGAATATATTCAAATATAAACTACACAGAAGCATTCTGTGAAACTTCTTTCTGATCTGAGCATTCAGCTAACAGAGTTAAACCGTACTTTTGATTGAGCAGTTTTGAAACACTCTGTCTGTAGAAAATGCAACTGGACATTCGTAGCGCTAAGTGGGTAATAGTGGAAAAAAGAATATGTTCAAATATAAACTACACAGAAGCATTGTATGAAACTTCTTTCTGTTCTGTGCATTCAACTAACAGAGTTGAACCTTACTTTTGATTGAGCCTTTCTGAAACACTCTTTCTGTATAAACTGCATTTGGACATTCTGAGCGCTAAGAGGCCTATATTGGGAAAATAATATCTTCAAATAAAAACTTCACAGAAGCATTGTGTGAAACTTATTTCTGATATGTTCATTAAGCTAAGAGAGTTAAACCATACTTTTGATTGCGCAGTTCTGAACACTCCTTCTGTAGAAAATGCAAGTGGACATTCGGAGCGCTAAGAGGGTAATAGTGGAAAAAGGAATATATTCAAATATGAACTACACAGTAGCATTCGGTGAAAATTCTTTCTGTTCTGTGCATTCAACTAACAGAGTTGAACCTTACTTTTGATTGAGCCGTTCTGAAACACTCTTTCTGTAGAAACTGCAATTGGACATGCTAAGCGCTAAGAGGCCTACATTGGGAAAAAGAATATCTTCAAATAAAAACTACACAGATGCATTCTGTGAAACTTATTTCTGATCTGTAAATTCAGTTAACAGAGATAAAACATATTTTTGATTGAGCAGTTATGAAACACTCTTTTTGTAGAAAATGCAAGTGGAGATTCGGAGCGCTAAGGGGGTAATAGTGGAAAAAGGAATGTCTTCAAATATAAACTACACAGAATCATTCGGTGAAACTTCTTTCTGATCTGTGCATTCAGCTAACAGAGTTAAACCATACTTTTGATTGAGCAGATCTGAACACTCTTTCTGTAGAAAATGCAACTGGACATTTGGAGCGCTAAGAGCGTAGTAGTGGAAAAAGGAATATATTCAAATATAAACTACACAGAAGCATTCTGTGAAACTTCTTTCTGATCTGAGCATTCAGCTAACAGAGTTAAACCATACTTTTGATTGAGCAGTTTTGAAACACTCTGTCTGTAGAAAATGCAACTGGACATTCGTAGCGCTAAGTGGGTAATAGTGGAAAAAAGAATATGTTCAAATAGAAACTACACAGAAGCATTGTATGAAACTTCTTCCTGTTCTGTGCATTCAACTAACAGAGTTGAACCTTACTTTTGATTGAGCCGTTCTGAAACACTCTTTCTGTAGAAACTGCAATTGGACATTCTGAGCGCTAAGAGGCCTATATTGGGAAAAAGAATGTATACAAATAAAAACTACACAGAAGAATTGTGTGAAACTTCTTTCTGTTCTGTTTGTTCAACTAAAAGAGTTGAAACTTTGTTTTGATTGAGCCCTTCTGAAACACTCTTTCTGTAGAAAATGCAAGTGGAGATTCGGAGCGCTAAGAGGGTAATAGTGGAAAAAGGAATGTCTCCAAATATAAACTACACAGAATCATTCTGTGAAACTTCTTTCTGATCTGTGCATTCAGCTAACAGAGTTAAACCATACTTTTGATTCAGCAGATCTGAACACTCTTTCTGTAGAAAATGCAACTGGACATTTGGAGCGCTAAGAGAGTAGTAGTGGAAAAAGGAATATATTCAAATATAAACTACACAGAAGCATTCTGTGAAACTTCTTTCTGATCTGAGCATTCAGCTAACAGAGTTAAACCATACTTTTGATTGAGCAGTTTTGAAACACTCTGTCTGTAGAAAATGCAACTGGACATTCGTAGCGCTAAGTGGGTAATATTGGAAAAGGAATATGTTCAAATATAAACTACACAGAAGCATTGTATGAAACTTCTTTCTGTTCTGTGCATTCAACTAACAGAGTTGAACCTTACTTTGGATTGAGCCTTTCTGAAACACTCTTTCTGTAGAAACTGCAATTGGACATTCTGAGCGCTAAGAGGCCTCTATTGGGAAAAATAATATCTTCAAATAAAAACTACACAGAAGCATTGTGTGAAACTTATTTCTGATATGTTCATTAAGCTAACAGAGTTAAACCATACTTTTGATTGCACAGTTCTGAACACTCTTTCTGTAGAAAATGCAAGTGGACATTCGGAGCGCTAAGAGGGTAATAGTGGAAAAAGGAATATATTCAAATATAAACTACACAGTAGCATTCTGTGAAAATTCTTTCTGTTCTGTGCATTCAACTAACAGAGTTGAACCTTACTTTTGATTGAGCCGTTCTGAAACACTCTTTCTGTAGAAACTGCAATTGGACATGCTAAGCGCTAAGAGGCCTACATTGGGAAAAAGAATATCTTCAAATAAAAACTACACAGATGCATTCTGTGAAACTTATTTCTGATCTGTAAATTCAGTTAACAGAGATAAAATATGTTTTTGATTGAGCAGTTATGAAACACTCTTTTTGTAGAAAATGCAAGTGGAGATTCGGAGCGCTAAGATGGTAATAGTGGAAAAAGGAATGTCTTCAAATATAAACTACACAGAATCATTCGGTGAAACTTCTTTCTGATCTGTGCATTCAGCTAACAGAGTTAAACCATACTTTTGATTGAGCAGATCTGAACACTCTTTCTGTAGAAAATGCAACTGGACATTTGGAGCGCTAAGAGCGTAGTAGTGGAAAAAGGAATATATTCAAATATAAACTACACAGAAGCATTCTGTGAAACTTCTTTCTGATCTGAGCATTCAGCTAACAGAGTTAAACCATACTTTTGATTGAGCAGTTTTGAAACACTCTGTCTGTAGAAAATGCAACTGGACATTCGTAGCGCTAAGTGGGTAATAGTGGAAAAAAGAATATGTTCAAATATAAACTACACAGAAGCATTGTATGAAACTTCTTTCTGTTCTGTGCATTCAACTAACAGAGTTGAACCTTAATTTTGATGGAGCCGTTCTGAAACACTCTTTCTGTAGAAACTGCAATTGGACATTCTGAGCGCTAAGAGGCCTATATTGGGAAAAAGAATGTATACAAATAAAAACTACAGAGAAGAATTGTGTGAAACTTCTTTCTGTTCTGTTTGTTCAACTAAAAGAGTTGAACATTTGATTTGATTGAGACCTTCTGAAACACTCTTTCTGTAGAAAATGCAAGTGGAGATTCGGAGCGCTAAGAGGGTAATAGTGGAAAAAGGAATGTCTCCAAATATAAACTACACAGAATCATTCTGTGAAACTTCTTTCTGATCTGTGCATTCAGCTAACAGAGTTAAAGCATACTTTTGATTGAGCAGATCTGAACATTCTTTCTGTAGAAAATGCAACTGGACATTTGGAGCGCTAAGAGAGTAGTAGTGGAAAAAGGAATATATTCAAATATAAACTACACAGAAGCATTCTGTGAAACTTCTTTCTGATCTGAGCATTCAGCTAACAGAGTTAAACCATACTTTTGATTGAGCAGTTTTGAAACACTCTGTCTGTAGAAAATGCAACTGGACATTCGTAGCGCTAAGTGGGTAATATTGGAAAAGGAATATGTTCAAATATAAACTACACAGAAGCATTGTATGAAACTTCTTCCTGTTCTGTGCATTCAACTAACAGAGTTGAACCTTACTTTGGATTGAGCCTTTCTGAAACACTCTTTCTGTAGAAACTGCAATTGGACATTCTGAGCGCTAAGAGGCCTCTATTGGGAAAAATAATATCTTCAAATAAAAACTACACAGAAGCATTGTGTGAAACTTATTTCTGATATGTTCATTAAGCTAACAGAGTTAAACCATACTTTTGATTGCACAGTTCTGAACACTCTTTCTGTAGAAAATGCAAGTGGACATTCGGAGCGCTAAGAGGGTAATAGTGGAAAAAGGAATATATTCAAATATAAACTACACAGTAGCATTCTGTGAAAATTCTTTCTGTTCTGTGCATTCAACTAACAGAGTTGAACCTTACTTTTGATTGAGCCGTTCTGAAACACTCTTTCTGTAGAAACTGCAATTGGACATGCTAAGCGCTGAGAGGCCTACATTGGGAAAAAGAATATCTTCAAATAAAATCTACACAGATGCATTCTGTGAAACTTATTTCTGATCTGTAAATTCAGTTAACAGAGATAAAACATGTTTTTGATTGAGCAGTTATGAAACACTCTTTTTGTAGAAAATGCAAGTGGAGATTCGGAGCGCTAAGAGGGTAATAGTGGAAAAAGGAATGTCTTCAAATATAAACTACACAGAATCATTCGGTGAAACTTCTTTCTGATCTGTGCATTCAGCTAACAGAGTTAAACCATACTTTTGATTGAGCAGATCTGAACACTCTTTCTGTAGAAAATGCAACTGGACATTTGGAGCGCTAAGAGCGTAGTAGTGGAAAAAGGAATATATTCAAATATAAACTACACAGAAGCATTCTGTGAAACTTCTTTCTGATCTGAGCATTCAGCTAACAGAGTTAAACCATACTTTTGATTGAGCAGTTTTGAAACACTCTGTCTGTAGAAAATGCAACTGGACATTCGTAGCGCTAAGTGGGTAATAGTGGAAAAAATAATATGTTCAAATAGAAACTACAGAGAAGCATTGTATGAAACTTCTTCCTGTTCTGTGCATTCAACTAACAGAGTTGAACCTTAATTTTGATGGAGCCGTTCTGAAACACTCTTTCTGTAGAAACTGCAATTGGACATTCTGAGCGCTAAGAGGCCTATATTGGGAAAAAGAATGTATACAAATAAAAACTACAGAGAAGAATTGTGTGAAACTTCTTTCTGTTCTGTTTGTTCAACTAAAAGAGTTGAACCTTTGTTTTGATTGAGACCTTCTGAAACACTCTTTCTGTAGAAAATGCAAGTGGAGATTCGGAGCGCTAAGAGGGTAATAGTGGAAAAAGGAATGTCTCCAAATATAAACTACACAGAATCATTCTGTGAAACTTCTTTCTGATCTGTGCATTCAGCTAACAGAGTTAAACCATACTTTTGATTCAGCAGATCTGAACACTCTTTCTGTAGAAAATGCAACTGGACATTTGGAGCGCTAAGAGAGTAGTAGTGGAAAAAGGAATATATTCAAATATAAACTACACAGAAGCATTCTGTGAAACTTCTTTCTCATCTGAGCATTCAGCTAACAGAGTTAAAACATACTTTTGATTGAGCAGTTTTGAAACACTC
This sequence comes from Symphalangus syndactylus, assembly GCF_028878055.3. NCBI lineage: Eukaryota > Metazoa > Chordata > Mammalia > Primates > Hylobatidae > Symphalangus > Symphalangus syndactylus. The sequence goes on along the minus strand of NC_072444.2, from coordinate 6,236,076 downwards.
TGTCTGTAGAAAATGCAACTGGACATTCGTAGCGCTAAGTGGGTAATAGTGGAAAAAAGAATATGTTCAAATATAAACTACACAGAAGCATTGTATGAAACTTCTTTCTGTTCTGTGCATTCAACTAACAGAGTTGAAACTTACTTTGGATTGAGCCTTTCTGAAACACTCTTTCTGTAGAAACTGCAATTGGACATTCTGAGCGCTAAGAGGCCTATATTGGGAAAAATAATATCTTCAAATAAAAACTACACAGAAGCATTGTGTGAAACTTATTTCTGATATGTTCATTAAGCTAACAGAGTTAAACCATACTTTTGATTGCGCAGTTCTGAACACTCTTTCTGTAGAAAATGCAAGTGGACATTCGGAGCGCTAAGGGGGTAATAGTGGAAAAAAGAATATATTCAAATATAAACTACACAGTAGCATTCTGTGAAAATTCTTTCAGTTCTGTGCATTCAACTAACAGAGTTGAACCTTACTTTTGATTGAGCTGTTCTGAAACACTCTTTCTGTAGAAACTGCAATTGGACATGCTAAGCGCTAAGAGGCCTATATTGGGAAAAAGAATATCTTCAAATAAAAACTACACAGATGCATTCTTTGAAACTTATTTCTGATCTGTAAATTCAGTTAACAGAGATAAAACATATTTTTGATTGAGCAGTTATGAAACACTCTTTCTGTAGAAAATGCAAGTGGAGATTCGGAGCGCTAAGAGGGTAATAGTGGAAAAAGGAATGTCTCCAAATATAAACTACACAGAATCATTCTGTGAAACTTCTTTCTGATCTGTGCATTCAGCTAACAGAGTTAAACCATACTTTTGATTGAGCAGATCTGAACACTCTTTCTGTAGAAAATGCAACTGGACATTTTGAGCGCTAAGAGAGTAGTAGTGGAAAAAGGAATATATTCAAATATAAACTACACAGAAGCATTCTGTGAAACTTCTTTCTGATCTGAGCATTCAGCTAACAGAGTTAAACCATACTTTTGATTGAGCAGTTTTGAAACACTCTGTCTGTAGAAAATGCAACTGGACATTCGTAGCGCTAAGTGGGTAATAGTGGAAAAAAGAATATGTTCAAATATAAACTACACAGAAGCATTGTATGAAACTTCTTTCTGTTCTGTGCATTCAACTAACAGAGTTGAACCTTACTTTTTATTGAGCCTTTCTGAAACACTCTTTCTGTAGAAACTGCAATTGGACATTCTGAGCGCTAAGAGGCCTATATTGGGAAAAATAATATCTTCAAATAAAAACTACACAGAAGCATTGGGTGAAACTTATTTCTGATATGTTCATTAAGCTAACAGAGTTAATCCATACTTTTGATTGCTCAGTTCTGAACACTCTTTCTGTAGAAAATGCCAGTGGACATTCGGAGCGCTAAGAGGGTAATAGTGGAAAAAGGAATATATTCAAATATAAACTACACAGTAGCATTCTGTGAAAATTCTTTCTGTTCTGTGCATTCAACTAACAGAGTTGAACCTTACTTTTGATTGAGCTGTTCTGAAACACTCTTTCTGTAGAAACTGCAATTGGACATGCTAAGCGCTAAGAGGCCTACATTGGGAAAAAGAATATCTTCAAATAAAAACTACACAGATGCATTCTGTGAAACTTATTTCTGATCTGTAAATTCAGTTAACAGAGATAAAACATATTTTTGATTGAGCAGTTATGAAACACTCTTTTTGTAGAAAATGCAAGTGGAGATTCGGAGCGCTAAGAGGGTAATAGTGGAAAAAGGAATGTCTTCAAATATAAACTACACAGAATCATTCGGTGAAAATTCTTTCTGATCTGTGCATTCAGCTAACAGAGTTAAACCATACTTTTGATTGAGCAGATCTGAACACTCTTTCTGTAGAAAATGCAACTGGACATTTGGAGCGCTAAGAGCGTAGTAGTGGAAAAAGGAATATATTCAAATATAAACTACACAGAAGCATTCTGTGAAACTTCTTTCTGATCTGAGCATTCAGCTAACAGAGTTAAACCATATTTTGATTGAGCAGTTTTGAAACACTCTGTCTGTAGAAAATGCAACTGGACATTCGTAGCGCTAAGTGGGTAATAGTGGAAAAAAGAATATGTTCAAATATAAACTACACAGAAGCATTGTATGAAACTTATTTCTGTTCTGTGCATTCAACTAACAGAGTTGAACCTTACTTTTGATTGAGCCGTTCTGAAACACTCTTTCTGTAGAAACTGCAATTGGACATGCTAAGCGCTAAGAGGCCTATATTGGGAAAAAGAATATCTTCAAATAAAAACTACACAGATGCATTCTGTGAAACTTATTTCTGATCTGTAAATTCAGTTAACAGAGATAAAACATATTTTTGATTGAGCAGTTATGAAACACTCTTTCTGTAGAAAATGCAAGTGGAGATTCGGAGCGCTAAGAGGGTAATAGTGGAAAAAGGAATGTCTCCAAATATAAATTACACAGAATCATTCGGTGAAACTTCTTTCTGATCTGTGCATTCAGCTAACAGAGTTAAACCATACTTTTGATTGAGCAGATCTGAACACTCTTTCTGTAGAAAATGCAACTGGACATTTGGAGCACTAAGAGCGTAGTAGTGGAAAAATGAATATATTCAAATATAAACTACACAGAATCATTCTGTGAAACTTCTTTCTGATCTGAGCATTAGGCTAACAGAGTTAAACCATACTTTTGATTGAGCCGTTCTGAAACACTCTTTCTGTAGAAACTGCAATTGGACATTCTGAGCGCTAAGAGGCCTATATTGGGAAAAAGAATGTCTACAAATAAAAACTACACAGAAGAATTGTGTGAAACTTCTTTCTGTTCTGTTTGTTCAACTAAAAGAGTTGAACTTTAGTTTTGATTGAGCCGTTCTGAAACACTCTTTCTGTAGAAAATGCAAGTGGAGATTCGGAGCTCTAAGAGGGTAATAGTGGAAAAAGGAATGTCTCCAAATATAAACTACACAGAATCATTCTGTGAAACTTCTTTCTGATCTGTGCATTCAGCTAACAGAGTTAAAGCATACTTTTGATTGAGCAGATCTGAACATTCTTTCTGTAGAAAATGCAACTGGACATTTGGAGCGCTAAGAGAGTAGTAGTGGAAAAAGGAATATATTCAAATATAAACTACACAGAAGCATTCTGTGAAACTTCTTTCTGATCTGAGCATTCAGCTAACAGAGTTAAACCATACTTTTGATTGAGCAGTTTTGAAACACTCTGTCTGTAGAAAATGCAACTGGACCTTCGTAGCGCTAAGTGGGTAATAGTGGAAAAAAGAATATGTTCAAATATAAACTACACAGAAGCATTGTATGAAACTTCTTTCTGTTCTGTGCATTCAACTAACAGAGTTGAACCTTACTTTTGATTGAGCCTTTCTGAAACACTCTTTCTGTAGAAACTGCAATTGGACATTCTGAGCGCTAAGAGGCCTATATTGGGAAAAATAATATCTTCAAATAAAAACTACACAGAAGCATTGTGTGAAACTTATTTCTGATATGTTCATTAAGCTAACAGAGTTAAACCATACTTTTGATTGTGCAGTTCTGAACACTCTTTCTGTAGAAAACGCAAGTGGACATTCGGAGCGCTAAGAGGGTAATAGTGGAAAAAGGAATATATTCAAATATAAACTACACAGTAGCATTCTGTGAATATCCTTTCTGTTCTGTGCATTCAACTAACAGAGTTGAACCTTACTTTTGATTGAGCCGTTCTGAAACACTCTTTCTGTAGAAACTGCAATTGGACATGCTAAGCGCTAAGAGGCCTACATTGGGAAAAAGAATATCTTCAAATAAAAACTACACAGATGCATTCTGTGAAACTTATTTCTGATCTGTAAATTCAGTTAACAGAGATAAAACATATTTTTGATTGAGCAGTTATGAAACACTCTTTTTGTAGAAAATGCAAGTGGAGATTAGGAGCGCTAAGAGGGTAATAGTGGAAAAAGTAATGTCTTCAAATATAAACTACACAGAATAATTCGGTGAAACTTCTTTCTGATCTGTGCATTCAGCTAACAGAGTTAAACCATACTTTTGATTGAGCAGATCTGAACACTCTTTCTGTAGAAAATGCAACTGGACATTTTGAGCGCTAAGAGCGTAGTAGTGGAAAAAGGAATATATTCAAATATAAACTACACAGAAGCATTCTGTGAAACTACTTTCTGATCTGAGCATTCAGCTAACAGAGTTAAACCATACTTTTGATTGAGCAGTTTTGAAACACTCTGTCTGTAGAAAATGCAACTGGACATTCATAGCGCTAAGTGGGTAATAGTGGGAAAAAGAATATGTTCAAATATAAACTACACAGAAGCATTGTATGAAACTTCTTTCTGTTCTGTGCATTCAACTAACAGAGTTGAACCTTACTTTTGATTGAGCCGTTCTGAAACACTCTTTCTGTAGAAACTGCAATTGGACATTCTGAGCGCTAAGAGGCCTATATTGGGAAAAAGAATGTCTAAAAATAAAAACTACACAAAAGAATTGTGTGAAACTCCTTTCTGATCTGTTCGTTCAACTAAAAGAGTTGAACCTTAGTTTTGATTGAGCCGTTCTGAAAAACTCTTTCTGTAGAAAATGCAAGTGGAGATTCGGAGCGCTAAGAGGGTAATAGTGGAAAAAGGAATGTCTCCAAATATAAACTACACAGAATCATTCTGTGAAACTACTTTCTGATCTGTGCATTCAGCTAACAGAGTTAAACCATACTTTTGATTGAGCAGATCTGAACACTCTTTCTGTAGAAAATGCAACTGGACATTTGGAGCGCTAAGAGAGTAGTAGTGGAAAAAGGAATATATTCAAATATAAACTACACAGAAGCATTCTGTGAAACTTCTTTCTGATCTGAGCATTCAGCTAACAGAGTTAAACCATACTTTTGATTGAGCAGTTTTGAAACACTCTGTCTGTAGAAAATGCAACTGGACATTCGTAGCGCTAAGTGGGTAATAGTGGAAAAAAGAATATGTTCAAATATAAACTACACAGAAGCATTGTATGAAACTTCTTTCTGTTCTGTGCATTAAACTAACAGAGTTGAACCTTACTTTTTATTGAGCCTTTCTGAAACACTCTTTCTGTAGAAACTGCAATTGGACATTCTGAGCGCTAAGAGGCCTATATTGGGAAAAATAATATCTTCAAATAAAAACTACACAGAAGCATTGGGTGAAACTTATTTCTGATATGTTCATTAAGCTAACAGAGTTAATCCATACTTTTGATTGCTCAGTTCTGAACACTCTTTCTGTAGAAAATGCCAGTGGACATTCGGAGCGCTAAGAGGGTAATAGTGGAAAAAGGAATATATTCAAATATAAACTACACAGTAGCATTCTGTGAAAATTCTTTCTGTTCTGTGCATTCAACTAACAGAGTTGAACCTTACTTTTGATTGAGCTGTTCTGAAACACTCTTTCTGTAGAAACTGCAATTGGACATGCTAAGCGCTAAGAGGCCTACATTGGGAAAAAGAATATCTTCAAATAAAAACTACACAGATGCATTCTGTGAAACTTATTTGTGATCTGTAAATTCAGTTAACAGAGATAAAACATATTTTTGATTGAGCAGTTATGAAACACTCTTTTTGTAGAAAATGCAATTGGAGATTCGGAGCGCTAAGAGGGTAATAGTGGAAAAAGGAATGTCTTCAAATATAAACTACACAGAATCATTCGGTGAAACTTCTTTCTGATCTGTGCATTCAGCTAACAGAGTTAAACCATACTTTTGATTGAGCAGATCTGAACACTCTTTCTGTAGAAAATGCAACTGGACAATTGGAGCGCTAAGAGCGTAGTAGTGGAAAAAGGAATATATTCAAATATAAACTACACAGAAGCATTCTGTGAAACTTCTTTCTGATCTGAGCATTCAGCTAACAGAGTTAAACAATACTTTTGATTGAGCAGTTTTGAAACACTCTGTCTGTAGAAAATGCAACTGGACATTCGTAGCGCTAAGTGGGTAATAGTGGAAAAAAGAATATGTTCAAATATAAACTACACAGAAGCATTGTATGAAACTTCTTTCTGTTCTGTGCATTCAACTAACAGAGTTGAACCTTACTTTTGATTGAGCCGTTCTGAAACACTCTTTCTGTAGAAACTGCAATTGGACATGCTAAGCGCTAAGAGGCCTATATTGGGAAAAAGAATATCTTCAAATAAAAACTACACAGATGCATTCTGTGAAACTTATTTCTGATCTGTAAATTCAGTAAACAGAGATAAAACATATTTTTGATTGAGCAGTTATGAAACACTCTTTCTGTAGAAAATGCAAGTGGAGATTCGGAGCGCTAAGAGGGTAATAGTGGAAAAAGGAATGTCTCCAAATATAAATTACACAGAATCATTCGGTGAAACTTCTTTCTGATCTGTGCATTCAGCTAACAGAGTTAAACCATACTTTTGATTGAGCAGATCTGAACACTCTTTCTGTAGAAAATGCAACTGGACATTTGGAGCACTAAGAGCGTAGTAGTGGAAAAATGAATATATTCAAATATAAACTACACAGAATCATTCTGTGAAACTTCTTTCTGATCTGAGCATTAGGCTAACAGAGTTAAACCATACTTTTGATTGAGCAGTTTTGAAACACTCTGTCTGTAGAAAATGCAACTGGACATTCGTAGCGCTAAGTGGGTAATAGTGGAAAAAAGAATATGTTCAAATATAAACTACACAGAATCATTGTATGAAACTTCTTTCTGTTCTGTGCATTCAACTAACAGAGTTGAACCTTACTTTTGATTGAGCCGTTCTGAAACACTCTTTCTGTAGAAACTGCAATTGGACATTCTGAGCGCTAAGAGGCCTATATTGGGAAAAAGAATGTCTACAAATAAAAACTACACAGAAGAATTGTGTGAAACTTCTTTCTGTTCTGTTTGTTCAACTAAAAGAGTTGAACCTTAGTTTTGATTGAGCCGTTCTGAAACACTCTTTCTGTAGAAAATGCAAGTGGAGATTCGGAGCGCTAAGAGGGTAATAGTGGAAAAAGGAATGTCTCCAAATATAAACTACACAGAATCATTCTGTGAAACTTCTTTCTGATCTGTGCATTTAGCTAACAGAGTTAAACCATACTTTTGATTGAGCAGATCTGAACACTCTTTCTGTAGAAAATGCAACTGGACATTTGGAGCGCTAAGAGAGTAGTAGTGGAAAAAGGAATATATTCAAATATAAACTACACAGAAGCATTCTGTGAAACTTTTTTCTGATCTGAGCATTCAGCTAACAGAGTTAAACCATACTTTTGATTGAGCAGTTTTGAAACACTCTGTCTGTAGAAAATGCAACTGGACATTCGTAGCGCTAAGTGGGTAATATTGGAAAAGGAATATGTTCAAATATAAACTACACAGAAGCATTGTATGAAACTTCTTTCTGTTCTGTGCATTCAACTAACAGAGTTGAACCTTACTTTGGATTGAGCCTTTCTGAAACACTCTTTCTGTAGAAACTGCAATTGGACATTCTGAGCGCTAAGAGGCCTCTATTGGGAAAAATAATATCTTCAAATAAAAACTACACAGAAGCATTGTGTGAAACTTATTTCTGATATGTTCATTAAGCTAACAGAGTTAAACCATACTTTTGATTGCGCAGTTCTGAACACTCTTTCTGTAGAAAATGCAAGTGGACATTCGGAGCGCTAAGAGGGTAATAGTGGAAAAAGGAATATATTCAAATATAAACTACACAGTAGCATTCTGTGAAAATTCTTTCTGTTCTGTGCATTCAACTAACAGAGTTGAACCTTACTTTTGATTGAGCCGTTCTGAAACACTCTTTCTGTAGAAACTGCAATTGGACATGCTAAGCGCTAAGAGGCCTACATTGGGAAAAAGAATATCTTCAAATAAAAACTACACAGATGCATTCTGTGAAACTTATTTCTGATCTGTAAATTCAGTTAACAGAGATAAAACATGTTTTTGATTGAGCAGTTATGAAACACTCTTTTTGTAGAAAATGCAAGTGGAGATTCGGAGCGCTAAGAGGGTAATAGTGGAAAAAGGAATGTCTTCAAATATAAACTACACAGAATCATTCGGTGAAACTTCTTTCTGATCTGTGCATTCAGCTAACAGAGTTAAACCATACTTTTGATTGAGCAGATCTGAACACTCTTTCTGTAGAAAATGCAACTGGACATTTGGAGCGCTAAGAGCGCAGTAGTGGAAAAAGGAATATATTCAAATATAAACTACACAGAAGCATTCTGTGAAACTTCTTTCTGATCTGAGCATTCAGCTAACAGAGTTAAACCATACTTTTGATTGAGCAGTTTTGAAACACTCTGTCTGTAGAAAATGCAACTGGACATTCGTAGCGCTAAGTGGGTAATAGTGGAAAAAAGAATATGTTCAAATATAAACTACACAGAAGCATTGTATGAAACTTCTTTCTGTTCTGTGCATTCAACTAACAGAGTTGAACCTTAATTTTGATGGAGCCGTTCTGAAACACTCTTTCTGTAGAAACTGCAATTGGACATTCTGAGCGCTAAGAGGCCTATATTGGGAAAAAGAATGTATACAAATAAAAACTACAGAGAAGAATTGTGTGAAACTTCTTTCTGTTCTGTTTGTTCAACTAAAAGAGTTGAACCTTTGATTTGATTGAGACCTTCTGAAACACTCTTTCTGTAGAAAATGCAAGTGGAGATTCGGAGCGCTAAGAGGGTAATAGTGGAAAAAGGAATGTCTCCAAATATAAACTACACAGAATCATTCTGTGAAACTTCTTTCTGATCTGTGCATTCAGCTAACAGAGTTAAAGCATACTTTTGATTGAGCAGATCTGAACATTCTTTCTGTAGAAAATGCAACTGGACATTTGGAGCGCTAAGAGAGTAGTAGTGGAAAAAGGAATATATTCAAATATAAACTACACAGAAGCATTCTGTGAAACTTCTTTCTGATCTGAGCATTCAGCTAACAGAGTTAAACCATACTTTTGATTGAGCAGTTTTGAAACACTCTGTCTGTAGAAAATGCAACTGGACATTCGTAGCGCTAAGTGGGTAATATTGGAAAAGGAATATGTTCAAATATAAACTACACAGAAGCATTGTATGAAACTTCTTCCTGTTCTGTGCATTCAACTAACAGAGTTGAACCTTACTTTGGATTGAGCCTTTCTGAAACACTCTTTCTGTAGAAACTGCAATTGGACATTCTGAGCGCTAAGAGGCCTCTATTGGGAAAAATAATATCTTCAAATAAAAACTACACAGAAGTATTGTGTGAAACTTATTTCTGATATGTTCATTAAGCTAACAGAGTTAAACCATACTTTTGATTGCACAGTTCTGAACACTCTTTCTGTAGAAAATGCAAGTGGACATTCGGAGCGCTAAGAGGGTAATATTGGAAAAAGGAATATATTCAAATATAAACTACACAGTAGCATTCTGTGAAAATTCTTTCTGTTCTGTGCATTCAACTAACAGAGTTGAACCTTACTTTTGATTGAGCCGTTCTGAAACACTCTTTCTGTAGAAACTGCAATTGGACATGCTAAGCGCTGAGAGGCCTACATTGGGAAAAAGAATATCTTCAAATAAAAACTACACAGATGCATTCTGTGAAACTTATTTCTGATCTGTAAATTCAGTTAACAGAGATAAAACATGTTTTTGATTGAGCAGTTATGAAACACTCTTTTTGTAGAAAATGCAAGTGGAGATTCGGAGCGCTAAGAGGGTAATAGTGGAAAAAGGAATGTCTTCAAATATAAACTACACAGAATCATTCGGTGAAACTTCTTTCTGATCTGTGCATTCAGCTAACAGAGTTAAACCATACTTTTGATTGAGCAGATCTGAACACTCTTTCTGTAGAAAATGCAACTGGACATTTGGAGCGCTAAGAGCGTAGTAGTGGAAAAAGGAATATATTCAAATATAAACTACACAGAAGCATTCTGTGAAACTTCTTTCTGATCTGAGCATTCAGCTAACAGAGTTAAACCATACTTTTGATTGAGCAGTTTTGAAACACTCTGTCTGTAGAAAATGCAACTGGACATTCGTAGCGCTAAGTGGGTAATAGTGGAAAAAATAATATGTTCAAATAGAAACTACACAGAAGCATTGTATGAAACTTCTTCCTGTTCTGTGCATTCAACTAACAGAGTTGAACCTTAATTTTGATGGAGCCGTTCTGAAACACTCTTTCTGTAGAAACTGCAATTGGACATTCTGAGCGCTAAGAGGCCTATATTGGGAAAAAGAATGTATACAAATAAAAACTACAGAGAAGAATTGTGTGAAACTTCTTTCTGTTCTGTTTGTTCAACTAAAAGAGTTGAACCTTTGTTTTGATTGAGACCTTCTGAAACACTCTTTCTGTAGAAAATGCAAGTGGAGATGCGGAGCGCTAAGAGGGTAATAGTGGAAAAAGGAATGTCTCCAAATATAAACTACACAGAATCATTCTGTGAAACTTCTTTCTGATCTGTGCATTCAGCTAACAGAGTTAAACCATACTTTTGATTCAGCAGATCTGAACACTCTTTCTGTAGAAAATGCAACTGGACATTTGGAGCGCTAAGAGAGTAGTAGTGGAAAAAGGAATATATTCAAATATAAACTACACAGAAGCATTCTGTGAAACTTCTTTCTGATCTGAGCATTCAGCTAACAGAGTTAAACCATACTTTTGATTGAGCAGTTTTGAAACACTCTGTCTGTAGAAAATGCAACTGGACATTCGTAGCGCTAAGTGGGTAATAGTGGAAAAAAGAATATGTTCAAATATAAACTACACAGAAGCATTGTATGAAACTTCTTTCTGTTCTGTGCATTCAACTAACAGAGTTGAAACTTACTTTGGATTGAGCCTTTCTGAAACACTCTTTCTGTAGAAACTGCAATTGGACATTCTGAGCGCTAAGAGGCCTATATTGGGAAAAATAATATCTTCAAATAAAAACTACACAGAAGCATTGTGTGAAACTTATTTCTGATATGTTCATTAAGCTAACAGAGTTAAACCATACTTTTGATTGCGCAGTTCTGAACACTCTTTCTGTAGAAAATGCAAGTGGACATTCGGAGCGCTAAGGGGGTAATAGTGGAAAAAAGAATATATTCAAATATAAACTACACAGTAGCATTCTGTGAAAATTCTTTCTGTTCTGTGCATTCAACTAACAGAGTTGAACCTTACTTTTGATTGAGCTGTTCTGAAACACTCTTTCTGTAGAAACTGCAATTGGACATGCTAAGCGCTAAGAGGCCTATATTGGGAAAAAGAATATCTTCAAATAAAAACTACACAGATGCATTCTTTGAAACTTATTTCTGATCTGTAAATTCAGTTAACAGAGATAAAACATATTTTTGATTGAGCAGTTATGAAACACTCTTTCTGTAGAAAATGCAAGTGGAGATTCGGAGCGCTAAGTGGGTAATAGTGGAAAAAGGAATGTCTCCAAATATAAACTACACAGAATCATTCTGTGAAACTTCTTTCTGATCTGTGCATTCAGCTAACAGAGTTAAACCATACTTTTGATTGAGCAGATCTGAACACTCTTTCTGTAGAAAATGCAACTGGACATTTTGAGCGCTAAGAGAGTAGTAGTGGAAAAAGGAATATATTCAAATATAAACTACACAGAAGCATTCTGTGAAACTTCTTTCTGATCTGAGCATTCAGCTAACAGAGTTAAACCATACTTTTGATTGAGCAGTTTTGAAACACTCTGTCTGTAGAAAATGCAACTGGACATTCGTAGCGCTAAGTGGGTAATAGTGGAAAAAAAATATGTTCAAATATAAACTACACAGAAGCATTGTATGAAACTTCTTTCTGTTCTGTGCATTCAACTAACAGAGTTGAACCTTACTTTTTATTGAGCCTTTCTGAAACACTCTTTCTGTAGAAACTGCAATTGGACATTCTGAGCGCTAAGAGGCCTATATTGGGAAAAATAATATCTTCAAATAAAAACTACACAGAAGCATTGGGTGAAACTTATTTCTGATATGTTCATTAAGCTAACAGAGTTAATCCATACTTTTGATTGCTCAGTTCTGAACACTCTTTCTGTAGAAAATGCCAGTGGACATTCGGAGCGCTAAGAGGGTAATAGTGGAAAAAGGAATATATTCAAATATAAACTACACAGTAGCATTCTGTGAAAATTCTTTCTGTTCTGTGCATTCAACTAACAGAGTTGAACCTTACTTTTGATTGAGCTGTTCTGAAACACTCTTTCTGTAGAAACTGCAATTGGACATGCTAAGCGCTAAGAGGCCTACATTGGGAAAAAGAATATCTTCAAATAAAAACTACACAGATGCATTCTGTGAAACTTATTTCTGATCTGTAAATTCAGTTAACAGAGATAAAACATATTTTTGATTGAGCAGTTATGAAACACTCTTTTTGTAGAAAATGCAAGTGGAGATTCGGAGCGCTAAGAGGGTAATAGTGGAAAAAGGAATGTCTTCAAATATAAACTACACAGAATCATTCGGTGAAACTTCTTTCTGATCTGTGCATTCAGCTAACAGAGTTAAACCATACTTTTGATTGAGCAGATCTGAACACTCTTTCTGTAGAAAATGCAACTGGACATTTGGAGCGCTAAGAGCGTAGTAGTGGAAAAAGGAATATATTCAAATATAAACTACACAGAAGCATTCTGTGAAACTTCTTTCTGATCTGAGCATTCAGCTAACAGAGTTAAACCATACTTTTGATTGAGCAGTTTTGAAACACTCTGTCTGTAGAAAATGCAACTGGACATTCGTAGCGCTAAGTGGGTAATAGTGGAAAAAAGAATATGTTCAAATATAAACTACACAGAAGCATTGTATGAAACTTCTTTCTGTTCTGTGCATTCAACTAACAGAGTTGAACCTTACTTTTGATTGAGCCGTTCTGAAACACTCTTTCTGTAGAAACTGCAATTGGACATGCTAAGCGCTAAGAGGCCTATATTGGGAAAAAGAATATCTTCAAATAAAAACTACACAGATGCATTCTGTGAAACTTATTTCTGATCTGTAAATTCAGTTAACAGAGATAAAACATATTTTTGATTGAGCAGTTATGAAACACTCTTTCTGTAGAAAATGCAAGTGGAGATTCGGAGCGCTAAGAGGGTAATAGTGGAAAAAGGAATGTCTCCAAATATAAATTACACAGAATCATTCGGTGAAACTTCTTTCTGATCTGTGCATTCAGCTAACAGAGTTAAACCATACTTTTGATTGAGCAGATCTGAACACTCTTTCTGTAGAAAATGCAACTGGACATTTGGAGCACTAAGAGCGTAGTAGTGGAAAAATGAATATATTCAAATATAAACTACACAGAATCATTCTGTGAAACTTCTTTCTGATCTGAGCATTAGGCTAACAGAGTTAAACCATACTTTTGATTGAGCCGTTCTGAAACACTCTTTCTGTAGAAACTGCAATTGGACATTCTGAGCGCTAAGAGGCCTATATTGGGAAAAAGAATGTCTACAAATAAAAACTACACAGAAGAATTGTGTGAAACTTCTTTCTGTTCTGTTTGTTCAACTAAAAGAGTTGAACTTTAGTTTTGATTGAGCCGTTCTGAAACACTCTTTCTGTAGAAAATGCAAGTGGAGATTCGGAGCTCTAAGAGGGTAATAGTGGAAAAAGGAATGTCTCCAAATATAAACTACACAGAATCATTCTGTGAAACTTCTTTCTGATCTGTGCATTCAGCTAACAGAGTTAAAGCATACTTTTGATTGAGCAGATCTGAACATTCTTTCTGTAGAAAATGCAACTGGACATTTGGAGCGCTAAGAGAGTAGTAGTGGAAAAAGGAATATATTCAAATATAAACTACACAGAAGCATTCTGTGAAACTTCTTTCTGATCTGAGCATTCAGCTAACAGAGTTAAACCATACTTTTGATTGAGCAGTTTTGAAACACTCTGTCTGTAGAAAATGCAACTGGACATTCGTAGCGCTAAGTGGGTAATAGTGGAAAAAAGAATATGTTCAAATATAAACTACACAGAAGCATTGTATGAAACTTCTTTCTGTTCTGTGCATTCAACTAACAGAGTTGAACCTTACTTTTGATTGAGCCTTTCTGAAACACTCTTTCTGTAGAAACTGCAATTGGACATTCTGAGCGCTAAGAGGCGTTTATTGGGAAAAATAATATCTTCAAATAAAAACTACACAGAAGCATTGTGTGAAACTTATTTCTGATATGTTCATTAAGCTAACAGAGTTAAACCATACTTTTGATTGTGCAGTTCTGAACACTCTTTCTGTAGAAAACGCAAGTGGACATTCGGAGCGCTAAGAGGGTAATAGTGGAAAAAGGAATATATTCAAATATAAACTACACAGTAGCATTCTGTGAATATTCTTTCTGTTCTGTGCATTCAACTAACAGAGTTGAACCTTACTTTTGATTGAGCCGTTCTGAAACACTCTTTCTGTAGAAACTGCAATTGGACATGCTAAGCGCTAAGAGGCCTACATTGGGAAAAAGAATATCTTCAAATAAAAACTACACAGATGCATTCTGTGAAACTTATTTCTGATCTGTAAATTCAGTTAACAGAGATAAAACATATTTTTGATTGAGCAGTTATGAAACACTCTTTTTGTAGAAAATGCAAGTGGAGATTAGGAGCGCTAAGAGGGTAATAGTGGAAAAAGGAATGTCTTCAAATATAAACTACACAGAATAATTCGGTGAAACTTCTTTCTGATCTGTGCATTCAGCTAACAGAGTTAAACCATACTTTTGATTGAGCAGATCTGAACACTCTTTCTGTAGAAAATGCAACTGGACATTTTGAGCGCTAAGAGCGTAGTAGTGGAAAAAGGAATATATTCAAATATAAACTACACAGAAGCATTCTGTGAAACTACTTTCTGATCTGAGCATTCAGCTAACAGAGTTAAACCATACTTTTGATTGAGCAGTTTTGAAACACTCTGTCTGTAGAAAATGCAACTGGACATTCATAGCGCTAAGTGGGTAATAGTGGGAAAAAGAATATGTTCAAATATAAACTACACAGAAGCATTGTATGAAACTTCTTTCTGTTCTGTGCATTCAACTAACAGAGTTGAACCTTACTTTTGATTGAGCCGTTCTGAAACACTCTTTCTGTAGAAACTGCAATTGGACATTCTGAGCGCTAAGAGGCCTATATTGGGAAAAAGAATGTCTAAAAATAAAAACTACACAAAAGAATTGTGTGAAACTCCTTTCTGATCTGTTCGTTCAACTAAAAGAGTTGAACCTTAGTTTTGATTGAGCCGTTCTGAAAAACTCTTTCTGTAGAAAATGCAAGTGGAGATTCGGAGCGCTAAGAGGGTAATAGTGGAAAAAGGAATGTCTCCAAATATAAACTACACAGAATCATTCTGTGAAACTTCTTTCTGATCTGTGCATTCAGCTAACAGAGTTAAACCATACTTTTGATTGAGCAGATCTGAACACTCTTTCTGTAGAAAATGCAACTGGACATTTGGAGCGCTAAGAGAGTAGTAGTGGAAAAAGGAATATATTCAAATATAAACTACACAGAAGCATTCTGAGAAACTTCTTTCTGATCTGAGCATTCAGCTAACAGAGTTAAACCATACTTTTGATTGAGCAGTTTTGAAACACTCTGTCTGTAGAAAATGCAACTGGACATTCGTAGCGCTAAGTGGGTAATAGTGGAAAAAAGAATATGTTCAAATATAAACTACACAGAAGCATTGTATGAAACTTCTTTCTGTTCTGTGCATTAAACTAACAGAGTTGAACCTTACTTTTTATTGAGCCTTTCTGAAACACTCTTTCTGTAGAAACTGCAATTGGACATTCTGAGCGCTAAGAGGCCTATATTGGGAAAAATAATATCTTCAAATAAAAACTACACAGAAGCATTGGGTGAAACTTATTTCTGATATGTTCATTAAGCTAACAGAGTTAATCCATACTTTTGATTGCTCAGTTCTGAACACTCTTTCTGTAGAAAATGCCAGTGGACATTCGGAGCGCTAAGAGGGTAATAGTGGAAAAAGGAATATATTCAAATATAAACTACACAGTAGCATTCTGTGAAAATTCTTTCTGTTCTGTGCATTCAACTAACAGAGTTGAACCTTACTTTTGATTGAGCTGTTCTGAAACACTCTTTCTGTAGAAACTGCAATTGGACATGCTAAGCGCTAAGAGGCCTACATTGGGAAAAAGAATATCTTCAAATAAAAACTACACAGATGCATTCTGTGAAACTTATTTGTGATCTGTAAATTCAGTTAACAGAGATAAAACATATTTTTGATTGAGCAGTTATGAAACACTCTTTTTGTAGAAAATGCAATTGGAGATTCGGAGCGCTAAGAGGGTAATAGTGGAAAAAGGAATGTCTTCAAATATAAACTACACAGAATCATTCGGTGAAACTTCTTTCTGATCTGTGCATTCAGCTAACAGAGTTAAACCATACTTTTGATTGAGCAGATCTGAACACTCTTTCTGTAGAAAATGCAACTGGACAATTGGAGCGCTAAGAGCGTAGTAGTGGAAAAAGGAATATATTCAAATATAAACTACACAGAAGCATTCTGTGAAACTTCTTTCTGATCTGAGCATTCAGCTAACAGAGTTAAACAATACTTTTGATTGAGCAGTTTTGAAACACTCTGTCTGTAGAAAATGCAACTGGACATTCGTAGCGCTAAGTGGGTAATAGTGGAAAAAAGAATATGTTCTAATATAAACTACACAGAAGCATTGTATGAAACTTCTTTCTGTTCTGTGCATTCAACTAACAGAGTTGAACCTTACTTTTGATTGAGCCGTTCTGAAACACTCTTTCTGTAGAAACTGCAATTGGACATGCTAAGCGCTAAGAGGCCTATATTGGGAAAAAGAATATCTTCAAATAAAAACTACACAGATGCATTCTGTGAAACTTATTTCTGATCTGTAAATTCAGTTAACAGAGATAAAACATATTTTTGATTGAGCAGTTATGAAACACTCTTTCTGTAGAAAATGCAAGTGGAGATTCGGAGCGCTAAGAGGGTAATAGTGGAAAAAGGAATGTCTCCAAATATAAATTACACAGAATCATTCGGTGAAACTTCTTTCTGATCTGTGCATTCAGCTAACAGAGTTAAACCATACTTTTGATTGAGCAGATCTGAACACTCTTTCTGTAGAAAATGCAACTGGACATTTGGAGCACTAAGAGCGTAGTAGTGGAAAAATGAATATATTCAAATATAAACTACACAGAATCATTCTGTGAAACTTCTTTCTGATCTGAGCATTAGGCTAACAGAGTTAAACCATACTTTTGATTGAGCAGTTTTGAAACACTCTGTCTGTAGAAAATGCAACTGGACATTCGCAGCGCTAAGTGGGTAATAGTGGAAAAAAGAATATGTTCAAATATAAACTACACAGAATCATTGTATGAAACTTCTTTCTGTTCTGTGCATTCAACTAACAGAGTTGAACCTTACTTTTGATTGAGCCGTTCTGAAACACTCTTTCTGTAGAAACTGCAATTGGACATTCTGAGCGCTAAGAGGCCTATATTGGGAAAAAGAATGTCTACAAATAAAAACTACACAGAAGAATTGTGTGAAACTTCTTTCTGTTCTGTTTGTTCAACTAAAAGAGTTGAACCTTAGTTTTGATTGAGCCGTTCTGAAACACTCTTTCTGTAGAAAATGCAAGTGGAGATTCGGAGCTCTAAGAGGGTAATAGTGGAAAAAGGAATGTCTCCAAATATAAACTACACAGAATCATTCTGTGAAACTTCTTTCTGATCTGTGCATTCAGCTAACAGAGATAAACCATACTTTTGATTGAGCAGTTTTGAAACACTCTGTCTGTAGAAAATGCAACTGGACATTCGTAGCGCTAAGTGGGTAATAGTGGAAAAAAGAATATGTTCAAATATAAACTACACAGAATCATTGTATGAAACTTCTTTCTGTTCTGTGCATTCAACTAACAGAGTTGAACCTTACTTTTGATTGAGCCGTTCTGAAACACTCTTTCTGTAGAAACTGCAATTGGACATTCTGAGCGCTAAGAGGCCTATATTGGGAAAAAGAATGTCTACAAATAAAAACTACACAGAAGAATTGTGTGAAACTTCTTTCTGTTCGGTTTGTTCAACTAAAAGAGTTGAACCTTAATTTTGATTGAGCCGTTCTGAAGCACTCTTTCTGTAGAAAATGCAAGTGGAGATTCGGAGCTCTAAGAGGGTAATAGTGGAAAAAGGAATGTTTCCAAATATAAACTACACAGAATCATTCTGTGAAACTTCTTTCTGATCTGTGCATTCAGCTAACAGAGTTAAACCATACTTTTGATTGAGCTGATCTGAACACTCTTTCTGTAGAAAATGCAACTGGACATTTGGAGTGCTAAGAGAGTAGTAGTGGAAAAAGGAATATATTCAAATATAAACTACACAGAAGCATTCTGTGAAACTTCTTTCTGATCTGAGCATTCAGCTAACAGAGTTAAACCATACTTTTGATTGAGCAGTTTTGAAACACTCTGTCTGTAGAAAATGCAACTGGACATTCATAGCGCTAAGTGGGTAATAGTGGGAAAAAGAATATGTTCAAATATAAACTACACAGAAGCATTGTATGAAACTTCTTTCTGTTCTGTGCATTCAAATAAAAGAGTTGAACCTTACTTTTGATTGAGCCGTTCTGAAACACTCTTTCTGTAGAAACTGCAATTGGACATTCTGAGCGCTAAGAGGCCTATATTGGGAAAAAGAATGTCTACAAATAAAAACTACACAGAAGAATTGTGTGAAACTCCTTTCTGTTCTGTTCGTTCAACTAAAAGAGTTGAACCTTAGTTTTGATTGAGCCGTTCTGAAAAACTCTTTCTGTAGAAAATGCAAGTGGAGATTCGGAGCGCTAAGAGGGTAATAGTGGAAAAAGGAATGTCTCCAAATATAAACTACACAGAATCATTCTGTGAAACTTCTTTCTGATCTGTGCATTTAGCTAACAGAGTTAAACCATACTTTTGATTGAGCAGATCTGAACACTCTTTCTGTAGAAAATGCAACTGGACATTTGGAGCGCTAAGAGAGTAGTAGTGGAAAAAGGAATATATTCAAACTACACAGAAGCATTCTGTGAAACTTCTTTCTGATCTGAGCATTCAGCTAACAGAGTTAAACCATACTTTTGATTGAGCAGTTTTGAAACACTCTGTCTGTAGAAAATGCAACTGGACATTCGTAGCGCTAAGTGGGTAATAGTGGAAAAAAGAATATGTTCAAATATAAACTACACAGAAGCATTGTATGAAACTTCTTTCTGTTCTGTGCATTCAACTAACAGAGTTGAACCTTACTTTTGATTGAGCCTTTCTGAAACACTCTTTCTGTAGAAACTGCAATTGGACATGCTGAGCGCTAAGAGGCCTATATTGGGAAAAATAATATCTTCAAATAAAAACTACACAGAAGCATTGTGTGAAACTTATTTCTGATATGTTCATTAAGCTAACAGAGTTAAACCATACTTTTGATTGTGCAGTTCTGAACACTCTTTCTGTAGAAAACGCAAGTGGACATTCGGAGCGCTAAGAGGGTAATAGTGGAAAAAGGAATATATTCAAATATAAACTACACAGTAGCATTCTGTGAAAATTCTTTCTGTTCTGTGCATTCAAATAACAGAGTTGAACCTTACTTTTGATTGAGCCGTTCTGAAACACTCTTTCTGTAGAAACTGCAATTGGACATGCTAAGAGCTAAGAGGCCTACATTGGGAAAAAGAATATCTTCAAATAAAAACTACACAGATGCATTCTGTGAAACTTATTTCTGATCTGTAAATTCAGTTAACAGAGATAAAACATATTTTTGATTGAGCAGTTATGAAACACTCTTTTTGTAGAAAATGCAAGTGGAGATTCGGAGCGCTAAGAGGGTAATAGTGGAAAAAGGAATGTCTTCAAATATAAACTACACAGAATCATTCGGTGAAACTTCTTTCTGATCTGTGCATTCAGCTAACAGAGTTAAACCATACTTTTGATTGAGCAGATCTGAACACTCTTTCTGTAGAAAATGCAACTGGACATTTGGAGCGCTAAGAGCGTAGTAGTGGAAAAAGGAATATATTCAAATATAAACTACACAGAAGCATTCTGTGAAACTTCTTTCTGATCTGAGCATTCAGCTAACAGAGTTAAACCATACTTTTGATTGAGCAGTTTCGAAACACTCTGTCTGTAGAAAATGCAACTGGACATTCGTAGCGCTAAGTGGGTAATAGTGGAAAAAAGAATATGTTCAAATATAAACTACACAGAAGCATTGTATGAAACTTCTTTCTGTTCTGTGCATTCAACTAACAGAGTTGAACCTTACTTTTGATTGAGCCGTTCTGAAACACTCTTTCTGTAGAAACTGCAATTGGACATTCTGAGCGCTAAGAGGCCTATACTTTGAAAAAGAATGTCTACAAATAAAAACTACACAGAAGAATTGTGTGAAACTTCTTTCTGTTCTGTTCGATCAACTAAAAGAGTTGAACCTTAGTTTTGATTGAGCCGTTCTGAAACACTCTTTCTGTAGAAAATGCAAGTGGAGATTCGGAGCGCTAAGAGTGTAATAGTGGAAAAAGGAATGTCTCCAAATATAAACTACACAGAATCATTCTGTGAAACTTCTTTCTGATCTGTGCATTCAGCTAACAGAGTTAAACCATACTTTTGATTGAGCAGATCTGAACACTCTTTCTGTAGAAAAGGCAACTGGACATTTGGAGCGCTAAGAGGGTAGTAGTGGAAAAAGGAATATATTCAAATATAAACTACACAGAAGCATTCTGTGAAAATTCTTTCTGATCTGAGCATTCAGCTAACAGAGTTAAACCATACATTTGATTCAGCAGTTTTGAAACACTCTGTCTGTAGAAAGTGCAACTGGACATTCGTAGCGCTAAGTGGGTAATAGTGGAAAAAAGAATATGTTCAAATATAAACTACACAGAAGCATTGTATGAAACTTCTTCCTTTTCTGTGCATTCAACTAACAGAGTTGAACCTTACTTTTGATTGAGCCTTTCTGAAACACTCTTTCTGTAGAAACTGCAATTGGACATTCTGAGCGCTAAGAGGCCTATATTGGGAAAAATTATATCTTCAAATAAAAACTACACAGAAGCATTGTGTGAAACTTAGTTCTGATATGTTCATTATGCTAACAGAGTTAAACCATACTTTTGATTGCGCAGGTCTGAACACTCTTTCTGTAGAAAATGCAAGTGGACATTCGGAGCGCTAAGAGGGTAATAGTGGAAAAAGGAATATATTCAAATATAAACTACACAGTAGCATTCTGTGAAAATTCTTTCTGTTCGGTGCATTCAACTAACAGAGTTGAACCTTACTTTTGATTGAGCCGTTCTGAAACACTCTTTCTGTAGAAACTGCATTTGGACATGCTAAGCGCTAAGAGGCCTACATTGGAAAAAAGAATATCTTCAAATAAAAACTACACAGATGCATTCTGTGAAACTTATTTCTGATCTGTAAATTCAGTTAACAGAGATAAAACATATTTTTGATTGAGCAGTTATGAAACACTCTTTTTGTAGAAAATGCAAGTGGAGATTCGGAGCGCTAAGAGGGTAATAGTGGAAAAAGGAATGTCTTCAAATATAAACTACACGGAATCATTCGGTGAAACTACCTTCTGATCTGTGCATTCAGCTAACAGAGTTAAACCATACTTTTGATTGAGCAGATCTGAACACTCTTTCTGTAGAAAATGCAACTGGACATTTGGAGCGCTAAGAGCGTAGTAGTGGAAAAATGAATATATTCAAATATAAACTACACAGAAGAATTCTGTGAAACTTCTTTCTGATCTGAGCATTCAGCTAACAGAGTTAAACCATACTTTTGATTGAGCAGTTTTGAAACACTCTGTCTGTAGAAAATGCAACTGGACATTCATAGCGCTAAGTGGGTAATAGTGGGAAAAAGAATATGTTCAAATATAAACTACACAGAAGCATTGTATGAAACTTCTTTCTGTTCTGTGCATTCAACTAACAGAGTTGAACCTTACTTTTGATTGAGCCGTTCTGAAACACTCTTTCTGTAGAAACTGCAATTGGACATTCTGAGCGCTAAGAGGCCTATATTGGGAAAAAGAATGTCTACAAATAAAAACTACACAGAAGAATTGTGTGAAACTCCTTTCTGTTCTGTTCGTTCAACTAAAAGAGTTGAACCTTAGTTTTGATTGAGCCATTCTGAAAAACTCTTTCTGTAGAAAATGTAAGTGGAGATTCTTAGCGCTAAGAGGGTAATAGTGGAAAAAGGAATGTCTCCAAATATAAACTACACAGAATCATTCTGTGAAACTTCTTTCTGATCTGTGCATTCAGCTAACAGTGTTAAACCATACTTTTGATTGAGCAGATCTGAACACTCTTTCTGTAGAAAAGGCAACTGGACATTTGGAGCGCTAAGAGAGTAGTAGTGGAAAAAGGAATATATTCAAATATAAACTACACAGAAACATTCTGTGAAACTTCTTTCTGATCTGAGCATTCAGCTAACAGAGTTAAACCATACTTTTGATTGAGCAGTTTTGAAACACTCTGTCTGTAGAAAATGCAACTGGACATTCGTAGCGCTAAGTGGGTAATAGTGGAAAAAAGAATATGTTCAAATATAAACTACACAGAAGCATTGTATGAAACTACTTTCTGTTCTGTGCATTCAACTAACAGAGTTGAACCTTACTTTTGATTGAGCCTTTCTGAAACACTCTTTCTGTAGAAACTGCAATTGGACATTCTGAGCGCTAAGAGGCCTCTATTGGGAAAAATAATATCTTCAAATAAAAACTACACAGAAGCATTGTGTGAAACTTATTTCTGATACGTTCATTAAGCTAACAGAGTTAAACCATACTTTTCATTGTGCAGTTCTGAACAGTCTTTCTGTAGAAAACGCAAGTGGACATTCGGAGCGCTAAGAGGGTAATAGTGGAAAAAGGAATATATTCAAATATAAACTACACAGTAGCATTCTGTGAAAATTCTTTCTGTTCTGTGCATTCAACTAACAGAGTTGAACCTTACTTTTGATTGAGCCGTTCTGAAACACTCTTTCTGTAGAAACAGCAATTGGACATTCTGAGCGCTAAGAGGCCTATATTGGGAAAAAGAATGTCTACAAATAAAAACTACACAGAAGAATTGTGTGAAACTCCTTTCTGTTCTGTTCGTTCAACTAAAAGAGTTGAACCTTAGTTTTGATTGAGCCGTTCTGAAAAACCCTTTCTGTAGAAAATGCAAGTGGAGATTCGGAGCGCTAAGAGGGTAATAGTGGAAAAAGGAATGTCTCCAAATATAAACTACACAGAATCATTCTGTGAAACTTCTTTCTGATCTGTGCATTCAGCTAACAGAGTTAAACCATACTTTTGATTGAGCAGATCTGAACACTCTTTCTGTAGAAAAGGCAACTGGACATTTGGAGCGCTAAGAGAGTAGTAGTGGAAAAAGGAATATATTCAAATATAAACTACACAGAAGCATTCAGTGAAACTTCTTTCTGATCTGAGCATTCAGCAAACAGAGTTAAACCATACTTTTGATTGAGCAGTTTTGAAACACTCTGTAGAAAATGCAACTGGACATTCGTAGCGCTAAGTGGGTAATAGTGGAAAAAAGAATATGTTCAAATATAAACTACACAGAAGCATTGTATGAAACTTCTTTCTGTTCTGTGCATTCAACTAACAGAGTTGAACCTAACTTTTGATTGAGCCTTTCTGAAACACTCTTTCTGTAGAAACTGCAATTGGACATTCTGAGCGCTAAGAGGCCTCTATTGGGAAAAATAATATCTTCAAATAAAAACTACACAGAAGCATTGTGTGAAACTTATTTCTGATATGTTCATTAAGCTAACAGAGTTAAACCATACTTTTGATTGTGCAGTTCTGAACACTCTTTCTGTAGAAAACGCAAGTGGACATTCGGAGCGCTAAGAGGGTAATAGTGGAAAAAGGAATATATTCAAATATAAACTACACAGTAGCATTCTGTGAAAATTCTTTCTGTTCTGTGCATTCAACTAACAGAGTTGAACCTTACTTTTGATTGAGCCGTTCTGAAACACTCTTTCTGTAGAAACTGCAATTGGACATGCTAAGCGCTAAGAGGCCTACATTGGGAAAAAGAATATCTTCAAATAAAAACTACACAGATGCATTCTGTGAAACTTATTTCTGATCTGTAAATTCAGTTAACAGAGATAAAACATATTTTTGATTGAGCAGTTATGAAACACCCTTTTTGTAGAAAATGCAAGTGGAGATTCGGAGCGCTAAGAGGGTAATAGTGGAAAAAGGAATGTCTTCAAATATAAACTACACAGAATCATTCGGTGAAACTTCTTTCTGATCTGTGCATTCAGCTAACAGAGTTAAACCATACTTTTGATTGAGCAGATCTGAACACTCTTTCTGTAGAAAATGCAACTGGACATTTGGAGCGCTAAGAGCGTAGTAGTGGAAAATGGAATATATTCAAATATAAACTACACAGAAGCATTCTGTGAAACTTCTTTCTGATCTGAGCATTCAGCTAACAGAGTTAAACCATACTTTTGATTGAGCAGTTTTGAAACACTCTGTCTGTAGAAAATGCTACTGGACATTCCTAGCGCTAAGTGGGTAATAGTGGAAAAAAGAATATGTTCAAATATAAACTACACAGAAGCATTGTATGAAACTTCTTTCTGTTCTGTGCATTCAACTAACAGAGTTGAACCTTACTTTTGATTGAGCCGTTATGAAACACTCTTTCTGTAGAAACTGCAATTGGACATTCTGAGCGCTAAGAGGCCTATATTGGGAAAAAGAATGTCTACAAATAAAAACTACACAGAAGAATTGTGTGAAACTTCTTTCTGTTCTGTTCGTTCAACTAAAAGAGTTGAACCTTAGTTTTGATTGAGCCGTTCTGAAACACTCTTTCTTTAGAAAATGCAAGTGGAGATTTGGAGCGCTAAGAGGGTAATAGTGGAAAAAGGAATGTCTCCAAATATAAACTACACGGAATCATTCTGTGAAACTTCTTTCTGATCTGTGCATTCAGCTAACAGAGTTAAACCATACTTTTGATTGAGCAGATCTGAACACTCTTTCTGTAGAAAATGCAACTGGACATTTGGAGCGCTAAGTGGGTAGTAGTGTAAAAAGGAATATATTCAAATATAAACTACACAGAAGCATTCTGTGAAACTTCTTTCTGATCTGAGCATTCAGCTAACAGAGTTAAACCATACTTTTGATTGAGCAGTTTTGAAACACTCTGTCTGTAGAAAATGCAACTGGACATTCGTAGCGCTAAGTGGGTAATAGTGGAAAAAAGAATATGTTCAAATATAAACTACACAGAAGCATTGTATGAAACTTCTTTCTGTTCTGTGCATTCAACTAACAGAGTTGAACCTTACTTTTGATTGAGCCTTTCTGAAACACTCTTTCTGTAGAAACTGCAATTGGACATTCTGAGCGCTAAGAGGCCTATATTGGGAAAAATAATATCTTCAAATAAAAACTACACAGAAGCATTGTGTGAAACTTAGTTCTGATATGTTCATTAAGCTAACAGAGTTAAACCATACTTTTGATTGCGCAGGTCTGAACACTCTTTCTGTAGAAAATGCAAGTGGACATTCGGAGCGCTAAGTGGGTAATAGTGGAAAAAGGAATATATTCAAATATAAACTACACAGTAGCATTCTGTGAAAATTCTTTCTGTTCGGTGCATTCAACTAACAGAGTTGAACCTTACTTTTGATTGAGCCGTTCTGAAACACTCTTTCTGTAGAAACTGCATTTGGACATGCTAAGCGCTAAGAGGCCTACATTGGAAAAAAGAATATCTTCAAATAAAAACTACACAGATGCATTCTGTGAAACTTATTTCTGATCTGTAAATTCAGTTAACAGAGATAAAACATATTTTTGATTGAGCAGTTATGAAACACTCTTTTTGTAGAAAATGCAAGTGGAGATTCGGAGCGCTAAGAGGGTATTAGTATAAAAAGGAATGTCTTCAACTATAAACTACACGGAATCATTCGGTGAAACTTCTTTCTGATCTGTGCATTCAGCTAACAGAGTTAAACCATACTTTTGATTGAGCAGATCTGAACACTCTTTCTGTAGAAAATGCAACTCAACATTTGGAGCGCTAAGAGCGTAGTAGTGGAAAAAGGAATATATTCAAATATAAACTACACAGAAGAATTCTGTGAAATTTCTTTCTGATCTGAGCATTCAGCTAACAGAGTTAAACCATACTTTTGATTGAGCAGTTTTGAAACACTCTGTCTGTAGAAAATGCAACTGGACATTCATAGCGCTAAGTGGGTAATAGTGGGAAAGAGAATATGTTCAAATATAAACTACACAGAAGCATTGTATGAAACTTCTTTCTGTTCTGTGCATTCAACTAACAGAGTTGAACCTTACTTTTGATTGAGCCGTTCTGAAACACTCTTTCTGTAGAAACTGCAATTGGACATTCTGAGCGCTAAGAGGCCTATATTGGGAAAAAGAATGTCTACAAATAAAAACTACACAGAAGAATTGTGTGAAACTCCTTTCTGTTCTGTTCGTTCAACTAAAAGAGTTGAACCTTAGTTTTGATTGAGCCGTTCTGAAAAACTCTTTCTGTAGAAAATGCAAGTGGAGATTCGAGCGCTAAGAGGGTAATAGTGGAAAAAGGAATGTCTCCAAATATAAACTACACAGAATCATTCTGTGAAACTTCTTTCTGATCTGTGCATTCAGCTAACAGAGTTAAACCATACTTTTGATTGAGCAGATCTGAACACTCTTTCTGTAGAAAAGGCAACTGGACATTTGGAGCGCTAAGAGAGTAGTAGTGGAAAAAGGAATATATTCAAATATAAACTACACAGAAGCATTCTGTGAAACTTCTTTCTGATCTGAGCATTCAGCTAACAGAGTTAAACCATACTTTTGATTGAGCAGTTTTGAAACACTCTGTCTGTAGAAAATGCAACTGGACATTCGTAGCGCTATGTGGGTAATAGTGGAAAAAAGAATATGTTCAAATATAAAGTACACAGAAGCATTGTATGAAACTTCTTTCTGTTCTGTGCATTCAACTAACAGAGTTGAACCTTACTTTTGATTGAGCCTTTCTGAAACACTCTTTCTGTGGAAACTGCAATTGGACATTCTGAGCGCTAAGAGGCCTGTATTGGGAAAAATAATATCTTCAAATAAAAACTACACAGAAGCATTGTGTGAAACTTATTTCTGATATGTTCATTAAGCTAACAGAGTTAAACCATACTTTTGATTGTGCAGTTCTGAACACTCATTCTGTAGAATACGCAAGTGGACATTCGGAGCGCTAAGAGGGTAATAGTGGAAAAAGTAATATATTCAAATATAAACTACACAGTAGCATTTTGTGAAAATTCTTTCTGTTCTGTGCATTCAACTAATAGAGTTGAACCTTACTTTTGATTGAGCCGTTCTGAAACACTCTTTCTGTAGAAACTGCAATTGGACATGCTAAGCGCTAAGAGGCCTACATTGGGAAAAAGAATATCTTCAAATAAAAACTACACAGATGCATTCTGTGAAACTTATTTCTGATCTGTAAATTCAGTTAACAGAGATAAAACATATTTTTGATTGAGCAGTTTTGAAACACTCTTTTTGTAGAAAATGCAAGTGGAGATTCGGAGCGCTAAGAGGGTAATAGTGGAAAAAGGAATGTCTTCAAATATAAACTACACAGAATCATTCGGTGAAAGTTCTTTCTGTTCTGTGCATTCAGCTAACAGAGTTAAACCATACTTTTGATTGAGCAGATCTGAACACTCTTTCTGTAGAAAATGCAACTGGACATTTGGAGCGCTAAGAGCGTAGTAGTGGAAAATGGAATATATTCATATATAAACTACACAGAAGCATTCTGTGAAACTTCTTTCTGATCTGAGCATTCAGCTAACAGAGTTAAACCATACTTTTGATTGAGCAGTTTTGAAACACTCTGTCTGTAGAAAATGCAACTGGACATTCGTAGCGCTAAGTGGGTAATAGTGGAAAAAAGAATATGTTCAAATATAAACTACACAGAAGCATTGTATGGACCTTCTTTCTGTTCTGTGCATTCAACTAACAGAGTTGAACCTTACTTTTGATTGAGCCGTTCTGAAACACTCTTTCTGTAGAAACTGCAATTGGACATTCTGAGCGCTAAGAGGCCTATATTGGGAAAAAGAATGTCTACAAATAAAAACTACACAGAAGAATTGTGTGAAACTCCTTTCTGTTCTGTTCGTTCAACTAAAAGAGTTGAACCTTAGTTTTGATTGAGCCGTTCTGAAAAACTCTTTCTGTAGAAAATGCAACTGGAGATTCGGAGCGCTAAGAGGGTAATAGTGGAAAAAGGAATGTCTCCAAATATAAACTACACAGAATCATTCTGTGAAACTTCTTTCTGATCTGTGCATTCAGCTAACAGAGTTAAAAAATACTTTTGATTGAGCAGATCTGAACACTCTTTCTGTAGAAAATGCAACTGGACATTTGGAGCGCTAAGAGAGTAGTAGTGGAAAAAGGAATATATTCAAATATAAACTACACAGAAGCATTCTGTGAAACTTCTTTCTGATCTGAGCATTCAGCTAACAGAGTTAAACCATACTTTTGATTGAGCAGTTTTGAAACACTCTGTCTGTAGAAAATGCAACTGGATATTCGTAGCACTAAGTGGGTAATAGTGGAAAAAAGAATATGTTCAAATATAAACTACACAGAAGCATTGTATGAAACTTCTTTCTGTTCTGTGCATTCAACTAACAGAGTTGAAACTTACTTTTGATTGAGCCTTTCTGAAACACTCTTTCTGTAGAAATTGCAATTGGACATTCTGAGCGCTAAGAGGCCTCTATTGGGAAAAATAATATCTTCAAATAAAAACTACACAGAAGCATTGTGTGAAACTTATTGCTGATATGTTCATTAAGCTAACAGAGTTAAACCATACTTTTGATTGTGCAGTTCTGAACACTCTTTCTGTAGAAAACGCAAGAGAACATTCGGAGCGCTAAGAGGGTAATAGTGGAAAAAGGAATATATTCAAATATAAACTACACAGTAGCATTCTGTGAAAATTCTTTCTGTTCTGTGCATTCAACTAACAGAGTTGAACCTTACTTTTGATTGAGCCTTTCTGAAACACTCTTTCTGTAGAAACTGCAATTGGACATTCTGAGCGCTAAGAGGCCTATATTGGGAAAAATAATATCTTCAAATAAAAACTGCACAGAAACATTGTGTGAAACTTAGTTCTGATATGTTCATTAAGCTAACAGAGTTAAACCATACTTTTGATTGCGCAGTTCTGAACACTCTTTCTGTAGAAAATGCAAGTGGACATTCGGAGCGCTAAGAGGGTAATAGTGGAAAAAGGAATATATTCAAATATAAACTACAGAGTAGCATTCTGTGAAAATTCTTTCTGTTCGGTGCATTCAACTAACAGAGTTGAAACTTACTTTTGATTGAGCCGTTCTGAAACACTCTTTCTGTAGAAACTGCATTTAGACATGCTAAGCGCTAAGAGGCCTACATTGGAAAAAAGAATATCTTCAAATAAAAACTACACAGATGCATTCTGTGAAACTTATTTCTGATCTGTAAATTCAGTTAACAGAGATAAAACATATTTTTGATTGAGCAGTTATGAAACACTCTTTTTGTGGAAAATGCAAGTGGAGATTCGGAGCGCTAAGAGGGTAATCGTGGAAAAAGGAATGTCTTCAAATATAAACTACACGGAATCATTCGGTGAAACTTCTTTCTGATCTGTGCATTCAGCTAACAGAGTTAAACCATAATTTTGATTGAGCAGATCTGAACTCTCTTTCTGTAGAAAATGCAACTGGACATTTGGAGCGCTAAGAGCGTAGTAGTGGAAAATGGAATATATTCAAATATAAACTACACAGAAGAATTCTGTGAAACTTCTTTCTGATCTGAGCATTCAGCTAACAGAGTTAAACCATACTTTTGATTGAGCAGTTTTGAAACACTCTGTCTGTAGAAAATGCAACTGGACATTCATAGCGCTAAGTGGGTAATAGTGGGAAAAAGAATATGTTCAAATATAAACTACACAGAAGCATTGTATGAAACTTCTTTCTGTTCTGTGCATTTAACTAACAGAGTTGAACCTTAATTTTGATTGAGCCGTTCTGAAACACTCTTTCTGTAGAAACTGCAATTGGACATTCTGAGCGCTAAGAGGCCTATATTGGGAAAAAGAATGTCTACAAATAAAAACTACACAGAAGAATTGTGTGAAACTCCTTTCTGTTCTGTTCGTTCAACTAAAAGAGTTGAACCTTAGTTTTGATTGAGCCGTTCTGAAACACTCTTTCTGTAGAAAATGCAAGTGGAGATTCGGAGCGCTAAGAGGGTAATAGTGGAAAAAGGAATGTCTCCAAATATAAACTACACAGAATCATTCTGTGAAACTTCTTTCTGATCTGTGCATTCAGCTAACAGAGTTAAACCATACTTTTGATTGAGCAGATCTGAACACTCTTTCTGTAGAAAATGCAACTGGACATTTGGAGCGCTAAGAGAGTAGTAGTGGAAAAAGGAATATATTCAAATATAAACTACACAGAAGCATTCTGTGAAACTTCTTTCTGATCTGAGCATTCAGCTAACAGAGTTAAACCATACCTTTGATTGAGCAGTTTTGAAACACTCTGTCTGTAGAAAATGCAACTGGACATTCGTAGCGCTAAGTGGGTAATAGTGGAAAAAAGAATATGTTCAAATATAAACTACACAGAAGCATTGTATGAAACTTCTTTCTGTTCTGTGCATTCAACTAACAGAGTTGAACCTTACTTTTGATTGAGCCTTTCTGAAACACTCTTTCTGTAGAAACTGCAATTGGACATTCTGAGCGCTAAGAGGCCTATATTGGGAAAAATAATATCTTCAAATAAAAACTACACAGAAGCATTGTGTGAAACTTATTTCTGATATGTTCATTAAGCTAACAGAGTTAAACCATACTTTTGATTGTGCAGTTCTGAACACTCTTTCTGTAGAAAATGCAAGTGTACATTCGGAGCGCTAAGAGGGTAATAGTGGAAAAAGGAATATATTCAAATATAAACTACACAGTAGCATTCTGTGAAAATTCTTTCTGTTCTGTGCATTCAACTAACAGAGTTGAACCTTACTTTTGATTGAGCCGTTCTGAAACACTCTTTCTGTAGAAACTGCAATTGGACATGCTAAGCGCTAAGAGGCCTACATTGGGAAAAAGAATATCTTCAAATAAAAACTACACAGATGCATTCTGTGAAACTTATTTCTGATCTGTAAATTCAGTTAACAGAGATAAAACATATTTTTGATTGAGCAGTTATGAAACACTCTTTTTGTAGAAAATGCAAGTGGAGATTCGGAGCGCTAAGAGGGTAATAGTGGAAAAAGGAATGTCTTCAAATATAAACTACACAGAATCATTCGGTGAAACTTCTTGCTGATCTGTGCATTCAGCTAACAGAGTTAAACCATACTTTTGATTGAGCAGATCTGAACACTCTTTCTGTAGAAAATGCAACTGGACATTTGGAGCGCTAAGAGCGTAGTAGTGGAAAAAGGAATATATTCAAATATAAACTACACAGAAGCATTCTGTGAAACTTCTTTCTGATCTGAGCATTCAGCTAACAGAGTTAAACCATACTTTTGATTGAGCAGTTTTGAAACACTCTGTCTGTAGAAAATGCAACTGGACATTCATAGCGCTAAGTGGGTAATAGTGGGAAAAAGAATATGTTCAAATATAAACTACACAGAAGCATTGTATTAAACTTCTTTCTGTTCTGTGCATTCAACTAACAGAGTTGAACCTTACTTTTGATTGAGCCGTTCTGAAACACTCTTTCTGTAGAAACTGCAATTGGACATTCTGAGCGCTAAGAGGCCTGTATTGGGAAAAAGAATGTCTACAAATAAAAACTACACAGAAGAATTGTGTGATACTCCTTTCTGTTCTGTTCGTTCAACTAAAAGAGTTGAACCTTAGATTTGATTGAGCCGTTCTGAAATACTCTTTCTGTAGAAAATGCAAGTGGAGATTCGGAGCGCTAAGAGGGTAATAGTGGAAAAAGGAATGTCTCCAAATATAAACTACACAGAATCATTCTGTGAAACTTCTTTCTGATCTGTGCATTCAGCTAACAGAATTAAACCATACTTTTGATTGAGCAGATATGAACACTCTTTCTGTAGAAAATGCAACTGGACATTTGGAGCGCTAAGAGAGTAGTAGTGGAAAAAGGAATATATTCAAATATAAACTACACAGAAGCATTCTGTGAAACTTCTTTCTGATCTGAGCATTCAGCTAACAGAGTTAAACCATACTTTTGATTGAGCAGTTTTGAAACACTCTGTCTGTAGAAAATGCAACTGGACATTCGTAGCGCTAAATGGGTAATAGTGGAAAAAAGAATATGTTCAAATATAAACTACACAGAAGCATTGTATGAAACTTCTTTCTGTTCTGTGCATTCAACTAACAGAGTTGAACATTACTTTTGATTGAGCCTTTCTGAAACACTCTTTCTGTAGAAACTGCAATTGGACATTCTGAGCGCTAAGAGGCCTATATTGGGAAAAATAATATCCTCAAATAAAAACTACACAGAAGCATTGTGTGAAACTTATTTCTGATATGTTCATTAAGCTAACAGAGTTAAACCATACTTTTGATTGTGCAGTTCTGAACACTCTTTCTGTAGAAAACGCAAGTGGACATTCGGAGCGCTAAGAGGGTAATAGTGGAAAAAGGAATATATTCAAATATAAACTACACAGTAGCATTCTGTGAAAATTCTTTCTGTTCTGTGCATTCAACTGAGTTGAACCTTACTTTTGATTGAGCCGTTCTGAAACACTCTTTCTGTAGAAACTGCAATTGGACATGCTAAGCGCTAAGAGGCCTACATTGGGAAAAAGAATATCTTCAAATAAAAACTACACAGATGCATTCTGTGAAACTTATTTCTGATCTGTAAATTCAGTTAACAGAGATAAAACATATTTTTGATTGAGCAGTTATGAAACACTCTTTTTGTAGAAAATGCAAGTGGAGATTAGGAGCGCTAAGAGGGTAATAGTGGAAAAAGGAATGTCTTCAAATATAAACTACACGGAATCATTCGGTGAAACTTCTTCCTGATCTGTGCATTCAGCTAACAGAGTTAAACCATACTTTTGATTGAGCAGTTTGGAAACACTCTGTCTGTAGAAAATGCAACTGGACATTCGTAGCGCTAAGTGGGTAATAGTGGAAAAAAGAATATGTTCAAATATAAACTACACAGAAGCATTGTATGAAACTACTTTCTGTTCTGTGCATTCAACTAACAGAGTTGAACCTTACTTTTGATTGAGCCGTTCTGAAACACTCTTTCTGTAGAAACTGCAATTGGACATTCTGAGCGCTAAGAGGCCTATATTGGGAAAAAGTATGTCTACAAATAAAAACTACACAGAAGAATTGTGTGAAACTCCTTTCTGTTCTGTTCGTTCAACTAAAAGAGTTGAACCTTAGTTTTGATTGAGCCGTTCTGAAAAACTCTTTCTGTAGAAAATGCAACTGGAGATTCGGAGCGCTAAGAGGGTAATAGTGGAAAAAGGAATGTCTCCAAATATAAACTACACAGAATCATTCTGTGAAACTTCTTTCTGATCTGTGCATTCAGCTAACAGAGTTAAACCATACTTTTGATTGAGCAGATCTGAACACTCTTTCTGTAGAAAATGCAACTGGACATTTGGAGCGCTAAGAGAGTAGTAGTGGAAAAAGGAATATATTCAAATATAAACTACACAGAAGCATTCTGTGAAACTTCTTTCTGATCTGAGCATTCAGCTAACAGAGTTAAACCATACTTTTGATTGAGCAGTTTTGAAACACTCTGTCTGTAGAAAATGCAACTGGATATTCGTAGCACTAAGTGGGTAATAGTGGAAAAAAGAATATGTTCAAATATAAACTACACAGAAGCATTGTATGAAACTTCTTTCTGTTCTGTGCATTCAACTAACAGAGTTGAAACTTACTTTTGATTGAGCCTTTCTGAAACACTCTTTCTGTAGAAATTGCAATTGGACATTCTGAGCGCTAAGAGGCCTCTATTGGGAAAAATAATATCTTCAAATAAAAACTACACAGAAGCATTGTGTGAAACTTATTGCTGATATGTTCATTAAGCTAACAGAGTTAAACCATACTTTTGATTGTGCAGTTCTGAACACTCTTTCTGTAGAAAACGCAAGAGAACATTCGGAGCGCTAAGAGGGTAATAGTGGAAAAAGGAATATATTCAAATATAAACTACACAGTAGCATTCTGTGAAAATTCTTTCTGTTCTGTGCATTCAACTAACAGAGTTGAACCTTACTTTTGATTGAGCCTTTCTGAAACACTCTTTCTGTAGAAACTGCAATTGGACATTCTGAGCGCTAAGAGGACTATATTGGGAAAAATAATATCTTCAAATAAAAACTGCACAGAAACATTGTGTGAAACTTAGTTCTGATATGTTCATTAAGCTAACAGAGTTAAACCATACTTTTGATTGCGCAGTTCTGAACACTCTTTCTATAGAAAATGCAAGTGGACATTCGGAGCGCTAAGAGGGTAATAGTGGAAAAAGGAATATATTCAAATATAAACTACAGAGTAGCATTCTGTGAAAATTCTTTCTGTTCGGTGCATTCAACTAACAGAGTTGAAACTTACTTTTGATTGAGCCGTTCTGAAACACTCTTTCTGTAGAAACTGCATTTAGACATGCTAAGCGCTAAGAGGCCTACATTGGAAAAAAGAATATCTTCAAATAAAAACTACACAGATGCATTCTGTGAAACTTATTTCTGATCTGTAAATTCAGTTAACAGAGATAAAACATATTTTTGATTGAGCAGTTATGAAACACTCTTTTTGTGGAAAATGCAAGTGGAGATTCAGAGCGCTAAGAGGGTAATCGTGGAAAAAGGAATGTCTTCAAATATAAACTACACGGAATCATTCGGTGAAACTTCTTTCTGATCTGTGCATTCAGCTAACAGAGTTAAACCATAATTTTGATTGAGCAGATCTGAACTCTCTTTCTGTAGAAAATGCAACTGGACATTTGGAGCGCTAAGAGCGTAGTAGTGGAAAATGGAATATATTCAAATATAAACTACACAGAAGAATTCTGTGAAACTTCTTTCTGATCTGAGCATTCAGCTAACAGAGTTAAACCATACTTTTGATTGAGCAGTTTTGAAACACTCTGTCTGTAGAAAATGCAACTGGACATTCATAGCGCTAAGTGGGTAATAGTGGGAAAAAGAATATGTTCAAATATAAACTACACAGAAGCATTGTATGAAACTTCTTTCTGTTCTGTGCATTCAACTAACAGAGTTGAACCTTAATTTTGATTGAGCCGTTCTGAAACACTCTTTCTGTAGAAACTGCAATTGGACATTCTGAGCGCTAAGAGGCCTATATTGGGAAAAAGAATGTCTACAAATAAAAACTACACAGAAGAATTGTGTGAAACTCCTTTCTGTTCTGTTCGTTCAACTAAAAGAGTTGAACCTTAGTTTTGATTGAGCCGTTCTGAAACACTCTTTCTGTAGAAAATGCAAGTGGAGATTCGGAGCGCTAAGAGGGTAATAGTGGAAAAAGGAATGTCTCCAAATATAAACTACACAGAATCATTCTGTGAAACTTCTTTCTGATCTGTGCATTCAGCTAACAGAGTTAAACCATACTTTTGATTGAGCAGATCTGAACACTCTTTCTGTAGAAAATGCAACTGGACATTTGGAGCGCTAAGAGAGTAGTAGTGGAAAAAGGAATATATTCAAATATAAACTACACAGAAGCATTCTGTGAAACTTCTTTCTGATCTGAGCATTCAGCTAACAGAGTTAAACCATACCTTTGATTGAGCAGTTTTGAAACACTCTGTCTGTAGAAAATGCAACTGGACATTCGTAGCGCTAAGTGGGTAATAGTGGAAAAAAGAATATGTTCAAATATAAACTACACAGAAGCATTGTATGAAACTTCTTTCTGTTCTGTGCATTCAACTAACAGAGTTGAACCTTACTTTTGATTGAGCCTTTCTGAAACACTCTTTCTGTAGAAACTGCAATTGGACATTCTGAGCGCTAAGAGGCCTATATTGGGAAAAATAATATCTTCAAATAAAAACTACACAGAAGCATTGTGTGAAACTTATTTCTGATATGTTCATTAAGCTAACAGAGTTAAACCATACTTTTGATTGTGCAGTTCTGAACACTCTTTCTGTAGAAAATGCAAGTGGACATTCGGAGCGCTAAGAGGGTAATAGTGGAAAAAGGAATATATTCAAATATAAACTACACAGTAGCATTCTGTGAAAATTCTTTCTGTTCTGTGCATTCAACTAACAGAGTTGAACCTTACTTTTGATTGAGCCGTTCTGAAACACTCTTTCTGTAGAAACTGCAATTGGACATGCTAAGCGCTAAGAGGCCTACATTGGGAAAAAGAATATCTTCAAATAAAAACTACACAGATGCATTCTGTGAAACTTATTTCTGATCTGTAAATTCAGTTAACAGAGATAAAACATATTTTTGATTGAGCAGTTATGAAACACTCTTTTTGTAGAAAATGCAAGTGGAGATTCGGAGCGCTAAGAGGGTAATAGTGGAAAAAGGAATGTCTTCAAATATAAACTACACAGAATCATTCGGTGAAACTTCTTGCTGATCTGTGCATTCAGCTAACAGAGTTAAACCATACTTTTGATTGAGCAGATCTGAACACTCTTTCTGTAGAAAATGCAACTGGACATTTGGAGCGCTAAGAGCGTAGTAGTGGAAAAAGGAATATATTCAAATATAAACTACACAGAAGCATTCTGTGAAACTTCTTTCTGATCTGAGCATTCAGCTAACAGAGTTAAACCATACTTTTGATTGAGCAGTTTTGAAACACTCTGTCTGTAGAAAATGCAACTGGACATTCATAGCGCTAAGTGGGTAATAGTGGGAAAAAGAATATGTTCAAATATAAACTACACAGAAGCATTGTATTAAACTTCTTTCTGTTCTGTGCATTCAACTAACAGAGTTGAACCTTACTTTTGATTGAGCCGTTCTGAAACACTCTTTCTGTAGAAACTGCAATTGGACATTCTGAGCGCTAAGAGGCCTCTATTGGGAAAAAGAATGTCTACAAATAAAAACTACACAGAAGAATTGTGTGATACTCCTTTCTGTTCTGTTCGTTCAACTAAAAGAGTTGAACCTTAGATTTGATTGAGCCGTTCTGAAATACTCTTTCTGTAGAAAATGCAAGTGGAGATTCGGAGCGCTAAGAGGGTAATAGTGGAAAAAGGAATGTCTCCAAATATAAACTACACAGAATCATTCTGTGAAACTTCTTTCTGATCTGTGCATTCAGCTAACAGAATTAAACCATACTTTTGATTGAGCAGATATGAACACTCTTTCTGTAGAAAATGCAACTGGACATTTGGAGCGCTAAGAGAGTAGTAGTGGAAAAAGGAATATATTCAAATATAAACTACACAGAAGCATTCTGTGAAACTTCTTTCTGATCTGAGCATTCAGCTAACAGAGTTAAACCATACTTTTGATTGAGCAGTTTTGAAACACTCTGTCTGTAGAAAATGCAACTGGACATTCGTAGCGCTAAATGGGTAATAGTGGAAAAAAGAATATGTTCAAATATAAACTACACAGAAGCATTGTATGAAACTTCTTTCTGTTCTGTGCATTCAACTAACAGAGTTGAACATTACTTTTGATTGAGCCGTTCTGAAACACTCTTTCTGTAGAAACTGCAATTGGACATTCTGAGCGCTAAGAGGCCTATATTGGGAAAAATAATATCCTCAAATAAAAACTACACAGAAGCATTGTGTGAAACTTATTTCTGATATGTTCATTAAGCTAACAGAGTTAAACCATACTTTTGATTGTGCAGTTCTGAACACTCTTTCTGTAGAAAACGCAAGTGGACATTCGGAGCGCTAAGAGGGTAATAGTGGAAAAAGGAATATATTCAAATATAAACTACACAGTAGCATTCTGTGAAAATTCTTTCTGTTCTGTGCATTCAACTAACAGAGTTGAACCTTACTTTTGATTGAGCCGTTCTGAAACACTCTTTCTGTAGAAACTGCAATTGGACATGCTAAGCGCTAAGAGGCCTACATTGGGAAAAAGAATATCTTCAAATAAAAACTACACAGATGCATTCTGTGAAACTTATTTCTGATCTGTAAATTCAGTTAACAGAGATAAAACATATTTTTGATTGAGCAGTTATGAAACACTCTTTTTGTAGAAAATGCAAGTGGAGATTAGGAGCGCTAAGAGGGTAATAGTGGAAAAAGGAATGTCTTCAAATATAAACTACACGGAATCATTCGGTGAAACTTCTTCCTGATCTGTGCATTCAGCTAACAGAGTTAAACCATACTTTTGATTGAGCAGTTTGGAAACACTCTGTCTGTAGAAAATGCAACTGGACATTCGTAGCGCTAAGTGGGTAATAGTGGAAAAAAGAATATGTTCAAATATAAACTACACAGAAGCATTGTATGAAACTACTTTCTGTTCTGTGCATTCAACTAACAGAGTTGAACCTTACTTTTGATTGAGCCGTTCTGAAACACTCTTTCTGTAGAAACTGCAATTGGACATTCTTAGCGCTAAGAGGCCTATATTGGGAAAAAGAATGTCTACAAATAAAAACTACACAGAAGAATTGTGTGAAACTTCTTTCTGTTCTGTTCG
Organism: Symphalangus syndactylus; assembly: GCF_028878055.3. Lineage (NCBI taxonomy): Eukaryota > Metazoa > Chordata > Mammalia > Primates > Hylobatidae > Symphalangus > Symphalangus syndactylus. Next base: position 6,197,055 of record NC_072444.2, on the reverse strand, counting down.
TTCAACTAAAAGAGTTGAACCTTAGTTTTGATTGAGCCGTTCTGAAACACTCTTTCTGTAGAAAATGCAAGTGGAGATTCGGAGCGCTAAGAGGGTAATAGTGGAAAAAGGAATGTCTCCAAATATAAACTACACAGAATCATTCTGTGAAACTTCTTTCTGATCTGTGCATTCAGCTAACAGAGTTAAACCATACTTTTGATTGAGCAGATCTGAACACCCTTTCTGTAGAAAATGCAACTGGACATTTGGAGCGCTAAGAGAGAAGTAGTGGAAAAAGGAATATATTCAAATATAAACTACACAGAAGCATTCTGTGAAACTTCTTTCTGATCTGAGCATTCAGCTAACAGAGTTAAACCATACTTTTGATTGAGCAGTTTTGAAACACTCTGTCTGTAGAAAATGCAACTGGACATTCGTAGCGCTAAATGGGTAATAGTGGAAAAAAGAATATGTTCAAATATAAACTACACAGAAGCATTGTATGAAACTTCTTTCTGTTCTGTGCATTCAACTAACAGAGTTGAACATTACTTTTGATTGAGCCTTTCTGAAACACTCTTTCTGTAGAAACTGCAATTGGACATTCTGAGCGCTAAGAGGCCTATATTGGGAAAAATAATATCTTCAAATAAAAACTACACAGAAGCATTGTGTGAAACTTATTTCTGATATGTTCATTAAGCTAACAGAGTTAAACCATACTTTTGATTGTGCAGTTCTGAACACTCTTTCTGTAGAAAACGCAAGTGGACATTCGGAGCGCTAAGAGGGTAATAGTGGAAAAAGGAATATATTCAAATATAAACTACACAGTAGCATTCTGTGAAAATTCTTTCTGTTCTGTGCATTCAACTAGCAGAGTTGAACCTTACTTTTGATTGAGCCGTTCTGAAACACTCTTTCTGTAGAAACTGCAATTGGACATGCTAAGCGCTAAGAGGCCTATATTGGGAAAAAGAATATCTTCAAATAAAAACTACACAGATGCATTCTGTGAAACTTATTTCTGATCTGTAAATTCAGTTAACAGAGATAAAACATATTTTTGATTGAGCAGTTATGAAACACTCTTTTTGTAGAAAATGCAAGTGGAGATTAGGAGCGCAAAGAGGGTAATAGTGGAAAAAGGAATGTCTTCAAATATAAACTACACGGAATCATTCGGTGAAACTTCTTTCTGATCTGTGCATTCAGCTAACAGAGTTAAACCATACTTTTGATTGAGCAGTTTGGAAACACTCTGTCTGTAGAAAATGCAACTGGACATTCGTAGCGCTAAGTGGGTAATAGTGGAAAAAAGAATATGTTCAAATATAAACTACACAGAAGCATTGTATGAAACTACTTTCTGTTCTGTGCATTCAACTAACAGAGTTGAACCTTACTTTTGATTGAGCCGTTCTGAAACACTCTTTCTGTAGAAAATGCAAGTGGAGATTCGGAGCGCTAAGAGGGTAATAGTGGAAAAAGGAATGTCTCCAAATATAAACTACACAGAATCATTCTGTGAAACTTCTTTCTGATCTGTGCATTCAGCTAACAGAGTTAAACCATACTTTTGATTGAGCAGATCTGAACACTCTTTCTGTAGAAAATGCAACAGGACATTTGGAGCGCTAAGAGGGTATTAGTGGAAAAAGGAATATATTCAAATATAAACTACACAGAAGCATTCTGTGAAACTTCTTTCTGATCTGAGCATTCAGCTAACAGAGTTAAACCATACCTTTGATTGAGCAGTTTTGAAACACTCTGTCTGTAGAAAATGCAACTGGACATTCGTAGCGCTAAGTGGGTAATAGTGGAAAAAAGAATATGTTCAAATATAAACTACACAGAAGCATTGTATGAAACTTCTTTCTGTTCTGTGCATTCAACTAACAGAGTTGAACCTTACTTTTGATTGAGCCTTTCTGAAACACTCTTTCTGTAGAAACTGCAATTGGACATTCTGAGCGCTAAGAGGCCTATATTGGGAAAAATAATATCTTCAAATAAAAACTACACAGAAGCATTGTGTGAAACTTATTTCTGATATGTTCATTAAGCTAACAGAGTTAAACCATACTTTTGATTGTGCAGTTCTGAACACTCTTTCTGTAGAAAACGCAAGTGGACATTCGGAGCGCTAAGAGGGTAATAGTGGAAAAAGGAATATATTCAAATATAAACTACACAGTAGCATTCTGTGAAAATTCTTTCTGTTCTGTGCATTCAACTAACAGAGTTGAACCTTACTTTTGATTGAGCCGTTCTGAAACACTTTTTCTGTAGAAACTGCAATTGGACATGCTAAGCGCTAAGAGGCCTACATTGGGAAAAAGAATATCTTCAAATAAAAACTACACAGATGCATTCTGTGAAACTTATTTCTGATCTGTAAATTCAGTTAACAGAGATAAAACATATTTTTGATTGAGCAGTTATGAAACACTCTTTTTGTAGAAAATGCAAGTGGAGATTCGGAGCGCTAAGAGGGTAATAGTGGAAAAAGGAATGTCTACAAATATAAACTACACAGAATCATTCGGTGAAACTTCTTTCTGATCTGTGCATTCAGCTAACAGAGTTAAACCATACTTTTGATTGAGCAGATCTGAACACTCTTTCTGTAGAAAATGCAACTGGACATTTGGAGCGCTAATAGCTTAGTAGTGGAAAAAGGAATATATTCAAATATAAACGACACAGAAGCATTCTGTGAAACTTCTTTCTGATCTGAGCATTCAGCTAACAGAGTTAAACCATACTTTTGATTGAGCAGTTTGGAAACACTCTGTCTGTAGAAAATGCAACTGGACATTCGTAGCGCTAAGTGGGTAATAGTGGAAAAAAGAATATGTTCAAATATAAACTACACAGAAGCATTGTATGAAACTACTTTCTGTTCTGTGCATTCAACTAACAGAGTTGAACCTTACTTTTGATAGAGCCGTTCTGAAACACTCTTTCTGTAGAAACTGCAATTGGACATTCTGAGCACTAAGAGGCCTATATTGGGAAAAAGAATGTCTACAAATAAAAACTACACAGAAGAATTGTGTGAAACTTCTTTCTGTTCTGTTCGTTCAACTAAAAGATTTGAACCTTAGTTTTGATTGAGCCGTTCTGAAACACTCTTTCTGTAGAAAATGCAAGTGGAGATTCGGAGCGCTAAGAGGGTAATAGTGGAAAAAGGAATGTCTCCAAATATAAACTACACAGAATCATTCTGTGAAACTTCTTTCTGATCTGTGCATTCAGCTAACAGAGTTAAACCATACTTTTGATTGAGCAGATCTGAACACTCTTTCTGTAGAAAATGCAACTGGACATTTGGAGCGCTAAGAGGGTAGTAGTGGAAAAAGGAATATATTCAAATATAAACTACACAGAAGCATTCTGTGAAACTTCTTTCTGATCTGAGCATTCAGCTAACAGAGTTAAACCATACTTTTGATTGAGCAGTTTTGGAACACTCTGTCTGTAGAAAATGCAACTGGACATTCGTAGCGCTAAGTGGGTAATAGTGGAAAAAAGAATATGTTCAAATATAAACTACACAGAAGCATTGTATGAAACTTCTTTCTGTTCTGTGCATTCAACTAACAGAGTTGAACATTACTTTTGATTGAGCCTTTCTGAAACACTCTTTCTGTACAAACTGCAATGGACATTCTGAGCGCTAAGAGGCCTATATTGGGAAAAATAATATCTTCATATAAAAACTACACAGAAGCATTGTGTGAAACTTAGTTCTGATATGTTCATTAAGCTATCAGAGTTAAACCATACTTTTCATTGCGCAGTTCTGAACACTCTTTCTGTAGAAAATGCAAGTGGACATTCGAAGCGCTAAGAGGGTAATAGTGGAAAAAGGAATATATTCAAATATAAACTACACAGTAGCATTCTGTGAAAATTCTTTCTGTTCGGTGCATTCAACTAACAGAGTTGAACCTTACTTTTGATTGAGCCGTTCTGAAACACTCTTTCTGTAGAAACTGCATTTGGACATGCTAAGCGCTAAGAGGCCTACATTGGAAAAAAGAATATCTTCAAATAAAAACTACACAGATGCATTCTGTGAAACTTATTTCTGATCTGTAAATTCAGTTAACAGAGATAAAACATATTTTTGATTGAGCAGTTATGAAACACTCTTTTTGTAGAAAATGCAAGTGGAGATTCGGAGCGCTAAGAGGGTAATAGTGGAAAAAGGAATGTCTTCAAATATAAACTACACGGAATCATTCGGTGAAACTTCTTTCTGATCTGTGCATTCAGCTAACAGAGTTAAACCATACTTTTGATTGAGCAGATCTGAACACTCTTTCTGTAGAAAATGCAACTGGACATTTTGAGCGCTAAGAGCGTAGTAGTGGAAAATGGAATATATTCAAATATAAACTACACAGAAGAATTCTGTGAAACTTCTTTCTGATCTGAGCATTCAGCTAACAGAGTTAAACCATACTTTTGATTGAGCAGCTTTGAAACACTCTGTCTGTAGAAAATGCAACTGGACATTCATAGCGCTAAGTGGGTAATAGTGGGAAAAAGAATATGTTCAAATATAAACTACACAGAAGCATTGTATGAAACTTCTTTCTGTTCTGTGCATTCAACTAACAGAGTTGAACCTTACTTTTGATTGAGCCGTTCTGAAACACTCTTTCTGTAGAAACTGCAATTGGACATTCTGAGCGCTAAGAGGCCTATATTGGGAAAAATAATATCTTCAAATAAAAACTACACAGAAGCATTGTGTGAAACTTAGTTCTAATATGTTCATTAAGCTAACAGAGTTAAACCATACTTTTGATTGCGCAGTTCTGAACACTCTTTCTGTAGAAAATGCAAGTGGACATTCGGAGCGCTAAGAGGGTAATAGTGGAAAAAGGAATATATTCAAATATAAACTACACAGTAGCATTCTGTGAAAATACTTTCTGTTCGGTGCATTCAACTAACAGAGTTGAACCTTACTTTTGATTGAGCCGTTCTGAAACACTCTTTCTGTAGAAACTGCATTTGGACATGCTAAGCGCTAAGAGGATTACATTGGAAAAAAGAATATCTTCAAATAAAAACTACACAGATGCATTCTGTGAAACTTATTTCTGATCTGTAAATTCAGTTAACAGAGATAAAACATATTTTTGATTGAGCAGTTATGAAACACTCTTTTTGTAGAAAATGCAAGTGGAGATTCGGAGCGCTAAGAGGGTAATAGTGGAAAAAGGAATGTCTTCAAATATAAACTACACGGAATCATTCGGTGAAACTTCTTTCTGATCTGTGCATTCAGCTAACAGAGTTAAACCATACTTTTGATTGAGCAGATCTGAACACTCTTTCTGTAGAAAATGCAACTGGACATTTGGAGCGCTAAGAGAGTAGTAGTGGAAAAAGGAATATATTCAAATATAAACTACACAGAAGCATTCTGTGAAACTTCTTTCTGATCTGAGCATTCAGCTAACAGAGTTAAACAATACTTTTGATTGAGCAGTTTTGAAACACTCTGTCTGTAGAAAATGCAACTGGACATTCGTAGCGCTAAGTGGGTAATAGTGGAAAAAGGAATATGTTCAAATATAAACTACACAGAAGCATTGTATGAAACTTCTTTCTATTCTGTGCATTAAACTAACAGAGTTGAACCTTACTTTTGATTGAGCCTTTCTGAAACACTCTTTCTGTAGAAACTGCAATTGGACATTCTGAGCGCTAAGAGGCCTATATTGGGAAAAATAATATCTTCAAATAAAAACTACACAGAAGCACTGTGTGAAACTTATTTCTGATATGTTCATTAAGCTAACAGAGTTAAACCATACTTTTGATTGTGCAGTTCTGAACACTCTTTCTGTAGAAAACGCAAGTGGACATTCGGAGCGCTAAGAGGGTAATAGTGGAAAAAGGAATATATTCAAATATAAACTACACAGTAGCACTCTGTGAAAATTCTTTCTGTTCTGTGCATTCAACTAACAGATTTGAACCTTACTTTTGATTGAGCCGTTCTGAAACACTCTTTCTGTAGAAACTGCAATTGGACATGCTAAGCGCTAAGAGGCCTACATTGGGAAAAATAATATCTTCAAATAAAAACTACACAGATGCATTCTGTGAAACTTATTTCTGATCTGTAAATTCAGTTAACAGAGATAAAACATATTTTTGATTGAGCAGTTATGAAACACTCTTTTTGTAGAAAATACAAGTGGAGATTCGGAGCGCTAAGAGGGTAATAGTGGAAAAAGGAATGTCTTCAAATATAAACTACACAGAATCATTCGGTGAAACTTCTTTCTGATCTGTGCATTCAGCTAACAGAGTTAAACCACACTTTTGATTGAGCAGATCTGAACACTCTTTCTGTAGAAAATGCAACTGGACATTTGGAGCGCTAAGAGCGTAGTAGTGGAAAAAGGAATATATTCAGATATAAACTACACAGAAGCATTCTGTGAAACTTCTTTCTGATCTGAGCATTCAGCTAACAGAGTTAAACCATACTTTTGATTGAGCAGTTTTGAAACACTCTGTCTGTAGAAAATGCAACTGGACATTCGTAGCGCTAAGTGGGTAATAGTGGAAAAAAGAATATGTTCAAATATAAACTACACAGAAGCATTGTATGAAACTCCTTTCTGTTCTGTGCATTCAACTAACAGAGTTGAACCTTACTTTTGATTGAGCCGCTCTGAAACACTCCTTCTGTAGAAACTGCAATTGGACATTCTGAGCGCTAAGAGGCCTATATTGGGAAAAAGAATGTCTACAAATAAAAACTACACAGAAGAATTGTGTGAAACATCTTTCTGTTCTGTTTGTTCAACTAAAAGAGTTGAACCTTAGTTTTGATTGAGCCGTTCTGAAACACTCTTTATGCAGAAAATGCAAGTGGAGATTCGGAGCGCTAAGAGGGTAATAGTGGAAAAAGGAATGTCTCCAAATATAAACTACACAGAATCATTCTGTGAAACTTCTTTCTGATCTGTGCATTCAGCTAACAGACTTAAACCATACTTTTGATTGAGCAGATCTGAACACTCTTTCTGTAGAAAATGCAACTGGACATTTGGAGCGCTAAGAGAGTAGTAGTGGAAAAAGGAATATATTCAAATATAAACTACACAGAAGCATTCTGTGAAACTTCTTTCTGATCTGAGCATTCAGCTAACAGAGTTAAACCATACTTTTGATTGAGCAGTTTTGAAACACTCTGTCTGTAGAAAATGCAACTGGACATTCGTAGCGCTAAGTGGGTAATAGTGGAAAAAGTATATGTTCAAATATAAACTACACAGAAGCATTGTATGAAACTTCTTTCTGTTCTGTGCATTCAACTAACAGAGTTGAACCTTACTTTTGATTGAGCCTTTCTGAAACACTCTTTCTGTAGAAACTGCAATTGGACATTCTGAGCGCTAAGAGGCCTATATTGGGAAAAATAATATCTTCAAATAAAAACTACACAGAAGCATTGTGTGAAACTTATTTCTGATATGTTCATTAAGCTAACAGAGTTAAACCATACTTTTGATTGCGCAGTTCTGAACACTCTTTCTGTAGAAAATGCAAGTGGACATTCGGAGCGCTAAGAGGGTAATAGTGGAAAAAGGAATATATTCAAATATAAACTACACAGTAGCATTCTGTGAAAATTCTTTCTGTTCTGTGCATTCAACTAACAGAGTTGAACCTTACTTTTGATTGAGCCGTTCTGAAACACTCTTTCTGTAGAAACTGCAATTGGACATGCTAAGCGCTAAGAGGCCTACATTGGGAAAAAGAATATATTCAAATAAAAACTACACAGATGCATTCTGTGAAACTTATTTCTGATCTGTAAATTCAGTTAACAGAGATAAAGCATATTTTTGATTGAGCAGTTATGAAACACTCTTTTTGTAGAAAATGCAAGTGGAGATTTGGAGCGCTAAGAGGGTAATAGTGGAAAAAGGAATGTCTTCAAATATAAACTACACAGAATCATTCGGTGAAACTTCTTTCTGATCTGTGCATTCAGCTAACAGAGTTAAACCATACTTTTGATTGAGCAGATCTGAACACTCTTTCTGTAGAAAATGCAACTGGACATTTGGAGCGCTAAGAGCGTAGTAGTGGAAAAAGGAATATATTCAAATATAAACTACACAGAAGCATTCTGTGAAAGTTCTTTCTGATCTGAGCATTCAGCTAACAGAGTTAAACCATACTTTTGATTGAGCAGTTTTGAAACACTCTGTCTGTAGAAAATGCAACTGGACATTCGTAGGGCTAAGTGGGTAATAGTGGAAAAAAGAATATGTTCAAATATAAACTACACAGAAGCATTGTATGAAACTGCTTTCTGTTCTGTGCATTCAAGTAACAGAGTTGAACCTTACTTTTGATTGAGCCTTTCTGAAACACTCTTTCTGTAGAAACTGCAATTGGACATTCTGAGCGCTAAGAGGCCTATATTGGGAAAAATAATATCTTCAAATAAAAACTACACAGAAGCATTGTGTGAAACTTATTTCTGATATGTTCGTTAAGCTAACAGAGTTAAACCATACTTTTGATTGCGCAGTTCTGAACACTCTTTCTGTAGAAAATGCAAGTGGACATTCGGCGCGCTAAGAGGGTAATAGTGGAAAAAGGAATATATTCAAATATAAACTACACAGTAGCATTCTGTGAAAATTCTTTCTGTTCTGTGCATTCAACTAACAGAGTTGAACCTTACTTTTGATTGAGCCGTTCTGAAACACTCTTTCTGTAGAAACTGCAATGGACATGCTAAGCGCTAAGAGGCCTACATTGGGAAAAAGAATATCTTCAAATAAAAACTACACAGATGCATTCTGTGAAACTTATTTCTGATCTGTAAATTCACTTAACAGAGATAAAACATATTTTTGATTGAGCAGTTATGAAACACTCTTTTTGTAGAAAATGCAAGTGGAGTTTCGGAGCGCTAAGAGGGTAATAGTGGAAAAAGGAATATCTTCAAATATAAACTACACAGAATCATTCGGTGAAATTTCTTTCTGATCTGTGCATTCAGCTAACAGAGTTAAACCATAATTTTGATTGAGCAGATCTGAACACTCTTTCTGTAGAAAATGCAACTGGACATTTGGAGCGCTAAGTGGGTAATAGTGGAAAAAGGAATATATTCAAATATAAACTACACAGAAGCATTCTGTGAAACTTCTTTCTGATCTGAGCATTCAGCTAACAGAGTTAAACCATACTTTTGATTGAGCAGTTTTGAAACACTCTGTCTGTAGAAAATGCTACTGGACATTCGTAGTGCTAAGTGGGTAATAGTGGAAAAAAGAATATGTTCAAATATAAACTACACAGAAGCATTGTATGAAACTTCTTTCTGTTCTGTGCATTCAACTAACAGAGTTGAACCTTACTTTTGATTGAGCCGTTCTGAAACACTCTTTCTGTAGAAACTGCAATTGGACATTCTGAGCGCTAGGAGGCCTATATTGGGAAAAAGAATGTCTACAAATAAAAACTACACAGAAGAATTGTGTGAAACTTCTTTCTGTTCTGTTTGTTCAACTAAAAGAGTTGAACCTTAGTTTTGATTGAGCCGTTCTGAAACACTCTTTCTGTAGAAAATGCAAGTGGAGATTCGGAGCGCTATGAGGGTAATAGTGGAAAAAGGAATGTCTCCAAATATAAACTACACAGAATCATTCTGTGAAACTTCTTTCTGATCTGTGCATTCAGCTAACAGAGTTAAACCATACTTTTGATTGAGCAGATCTGAACACTCTTTCTGTAGAAAATGCAACTGGACATTTGGAGCGCTAAGAGAGTAGTAGTGGAAAAAGGAATATATTCAAATATAAACTACACAGAAGCATTCTGTGAAACTTCTTTCTGATCTGAGCATTCAGCTAACAGAGTTAAACCATACTTTTGATTGAGCAGTTTTGAAACACTCTGTCCGTAGAAAATGCAACTGGACATTCGTAGCGCTAAGTGGGTAATAGTGGAAAAAAGAATATGTTCAAATATAAACTACACAGAAGCATTGTATGAAACTTCTTTCGGTTCTGTGCATTCAACTAACAGAGTTGAACCTTACTTTTGATTGAGCCTTTCTGAAACACTCTTTCTGTAGAATCTGCAATTGGACATTCTGAGCGCTAAGAGGCCTCTATTGGGAAAAATAATATCTTCAAATAAAAACTACACAGAAGCATTGTGTGAAACTTATTTCTGATATGTTCATTAAGCTAACAGAGTTAAACCATACTTTTGATTGCGCAGTTCTGAACACTCTTTCTGTAGAAAATGCAAGTGGACATTCGGAGCGCTAAGAGGGTTATAGTGGAAAAAGGAATATATTCAAATATAAACTACACAGTAGCATTCTGTGAAAATTCTTTCTGTTCTGTGCATTCAACTAACAGAGTTGAACCTTACTTTTGATTGAGCCGTTCTGAAACACTCTTTCTGTAGAAACTGCAATTGGACATGCTAAGCGCTAAGAGGCCTACATTGGGAAAAAAAATATCTTCAAATAAAAACTACACAGATGCATTCTGTGAAACTTATTTCTGATCTGTAAATTCAGTTAACAGAGATAAAACATATTTTTGATTGAGCAGTTATGAAACACTCTTTTTGTAGAAAATGCAAGTGGAGATTCGGAGCGCTAAGGGGGTAATAGTGGAGAAAGGAATGTCTTCAAATATAAACTACACAGAATCATTCGGTGAAACTTCTTTGTGATCTGAACATTCAGGTAACAGAGTTAAACAATACTTTTGATTGAGCAGTTTTGAAACACTCTGTCTGTAGAAAATGCAACTGGACATTCGCAGCGCTAAGTGGGTAATAGTGGAAAAAAGAATATGTTCAAATATAAACTACACAGAAGCATTGTATGAAACTTCTTTCTGTTCTGTGCATTCAACTAACAGAGTTGAACCTTACTTTTGATTGAGCCGTTCTGAAACACTCTTTCTGTAGAAACTGCAATTGGACATTCTGAGCGCTAGGAGGCCTATATTGGGGAAAAGGAATGTCTACAAATAAAAACTACACAGAAGAATTGTGTGAAACTTCTTTCTGTTCTGTTTGTTCAACTAAAAGAGTTGAACCTTAGTTTTGATTGAGCCGTTCTGAAACACTCTTTCTGTAGAAAATGCAAGTGGAGATTCGGAGCGCTATGAGGGTAAGAGTGGAAAAAGGAATGTCTCCAAATATAAACTACACAGAATCATTCTGTGAAACTTCTTTCTGATCTGTGCATTCAGCTAACAGAGTTAAACCATACTTTTGATTGAGCAGATCTGAACACTCTTTCTGTAGAAAATGCAACAGGACATTTGGAGCGCTAAGAGAGTAGTAGTGGAAAAAGGAATATATTCAAATATAAACTACACAGAAGCATTCTGTGAAACTTCTTTCTGATCTGAGCATTCAGCTAACAGAGTTAAACCATACTTTTGATTGAGCAGTTTTGAAACACTCTGTCCGTAGAAAATGCAACTGGACATTCGTAGCGCTAAGTGGGTAATAGTGGAAAAAAGAATATGTTCAAATATAAACTACACAGAAGCATTGTATGAAACTTCTTTCTGTTCTGTGCATTCAACTAACAGAGTTGAACCTTACTTTTGATTGAGCCTTTCTGAAACACTCTTTATGTAGAATCTGCAATTGGACATTCTGAGCGCTAAGAGGCCTCTATTGGGAAAAATAATATCTTCAAATAAAAACTACACAGAAGCATTGTGTGAAACTTATTTCTGATATGTTCATTAAGCTAACAGAGTTAAACCATACTTTTGATTGCGCAGTTCTTAACACTCTTTCTGTAGAAAATGCAAGTGGACATTCGGAGCGCTAAGAGGGTAATAGTGGAAAAAGGAATATATTCAAATATAAACTACACAGTAGCATTCTGTGAAAATTCTTTCTGTTCTGTGCATTCAACTAACAGAGTTGAACCTTACTTTTGATTGAGCCGTTCTGAAACACTCTTTCTGTAGAAACTGCAATTGGACATGTTAAGCGCTAAGAGGCCTACATTGGGAAAAAGAATATCTTCAAATAAAAACTACACAGATGCATTCTGTGAAACTTATTTCTGATCTGTAAATTCAGTTAACAGAGATAAAACATATTTTTGATTGAGCAGTTATGAAACACTCTTTTTGTAGAAAATGCAAGTGGAGATTCGGAGCGCTAAGAGGGTAATAGTGGAGAAAGGAATGTCTTCAAATATAAACTACACAGAATCATTCGGTGAAACTTCTTTGTGATCTGAACATTCAGGTAACAGAGTTAAACCATACTTTTGATTGAGCAGTTTTGAAACACTCTGTCTGTAGAAAATGCAACTGGACATTCGCAGCGCTAAGTGGGTAATAGTGGAAAAAAGAATATGTTCAAATATAAACTACACAGAAGCATTGTATGAAACTTCTTTCTGTTCTGTGCATTCAACTAACAGAGTTGAACCTTACTTTTGATTGAGCCGTTCTGAAACACTCTTTCTGTAGAAACTGCAATTGGACATTCTGAGCGCTAGGAGGCCTATATTGGGGAAAAGGAATGTCTACAAATAAAAACTACACAGAAGAATTGTGTGAAACTTCTTTCTGTTCTGTTTGTTCAACTAAAAGAGTTGAACCTTAGTTTTGATTGAGCCGTTCTGAAACACTCTTTCTGTAGAAAATGCAAGTGGAGATTCGGAGCGCTAAGAGGGTCATAGTGGAAAAAGGAATGTCTCCAAATATAAACTACACAGAATCATTCTGTGAAAATTCTTTCTGATCTGTGCATTCAGCTAACAGAGTTAAACCATACTTTTGATTGAGCAGATCTGAACACTCTTTCTGTAGAAAATGCAACTGGACATTTGGAGCGCTAAGAGAGTAATAGTGGAAAAAGGAATATATTCAAATATAAACTACACAGAAGCATTCTGTGAAACTTCTTTCTGATCTGAGCATTCAGCTAACAGAGTTAAACCATACTTTTGATTGAGCAGTTTTGAAAAACTCTGTCTGTAGAAAATGCAACTGGACATTCGTAGCGCTAAGTGGGTAATAGTGGAAAAAAGAATATGTTCAAATATAAACTACACAGAAGCATTGTATGAAACTTCTTTCTGTTCTGTGCATTCAACTAACAGAGTTGAACCTTACTTTTGATTGAGCCTTTCTGAAACACTCTTTCTGTAGAATCTGCAATTGGACATTCTGAGCGCTAAGAGGCCTCTATTGGGAAAAATAATATCTTCAAATAAAAACTACACAGAAGCATTGTGTGAAACTTATTTCTGATCTGTAAATTCAGTTAACAGAGATAAAACATATTTTTGATTGAGCAGTTATGAAACACTCTTTTTGTAGAAAATGCAAGTGGAGATTCGGAGCGCTAAGAGGGTAATAGTGGAAAAAGGAATATCTTCAAATATAAACTACACAGAATCATTCGGTGAAACTTCTTTCTGATCTGTGCATTCAGCTAACAGAGTTAAACCATACTTTTGATTGAGCAGATCTGAACACTCTTTCTGTAGAAAATGCAACTGGACATTTGGAGCGCTAAGTGGGTAATAGTGGAAAAAGGAATATATTCAAATATAAACTACACAGAAGCATTCTGTGAAACTTCTTTCTGATCTGAGCATTCAGCTAACAGAGTTAAACCATACTTTTGATTGAGCAGTTTTGAAACACTCTGTCTGTAGAAAATGCTACTGGACATTCGTAGTGCTAAGTGGGTAATAGTGGAAAATGGATATGTTCAAATATAAACTACACAGAAGCATTGTATGAAACTTCTTTCTGTTCTGTGCATTCAACTAACAGAGTTGAACCTTACTTTTGATTGAGCCGTTCTGAAACACTCTTTCTGTAGAAACTGCAATTGGACATTCTGAGCGCTAGGAGGCCTATATTGGGAAAAAGATTGTCTACAAATAAAAACTACACAGAAGAATTGTGTGAAACTTCTTTCTGTTCTGTTTGTTCAACTAAAAGAGTTGAACCTTAGTTTTGATTGAGCCGTTCTGAAACACTCTTTCTGTAGAAAATGCAAGTGGAGATTCGGAGCGCTATGAGGGTAATAGTGGAAAAAGGAATGTCTCCAAATATAAACTACACAGAATCATTCTGTGAAACTTCTTTCTGATCTGTGCATTCAGCTAACAGAGTTAAACCATACTTTTGATTGAGCAGATCTGAACACTCTTTCTGTAGAAAATGCAACTGGACATTTGGAGCGCTAAGAGAGTAGTAGTGGAAAAAGGAATATATTCAAATATAAACTACACAGAAGCATTCTGTGAAACTTCTTTCTGATCTGAGCATTCAGCTAACAGAGTTAAACCATACTTTTGATTGAGCAGTTTTGAAACACTCTGTCCGTAGAAAATGCAACTGGACATTCGTAGCGCTAAGTGGGTAATAGTGGAAAAAAGAATATGTTCAAATATAAACTACACAGAAGCATTGTATGAAACTTCTTTCTGTTCTGTGCATTCAACTAACAGAGTTGAACCTTACTTTTGATTGAGCCTTTCTGAAACACTCTTTCTGTAGAATCTGCAATTGGACATTCTGAGCGCTAAGAGGCCTCTATTGGGAAAAATAATATCTTCAAATAAAAACTACACAGAAGCATTGTGTGAAACTTATTTCTGATATGTTCATTAAGCTAACAGAGTTAAACCATACTTTTGATTGCGCAGTTCTGAACACTCTTTCTGTAGAAAATGCAAGTGGACATTCGGAGCGCTAAGAGGGTAATAGTGGAAAAAGGAATATATTCAAATATAAACTACACAGTAGCATTCTGTGAAAATTCTTTCTGTTCTGTGCATTCAACTAACAGAGTTGAACCTTACTTTTGATTGAGCCGTTCTGAAACACTCTTTCTGTAGAAACTGCAATTGGACATGCTAAGCGCTAAGAGGCCTACATTGGGAAAAAGAATATCTTCAAATAAAAACTACACAGATGCATTCTCTGAAACTTATTTCTGATCTGTAAATTCAGTTAACAGAGATAAAACATATTTTTGATTGAGCAGTTATGAAACACTCTTTTTGTAGAAAATGCAAGTGGAGATTCGGAGCGCTAAGAGGGTAATAGTGGAGAAAGGAATGTCTTCAAATATAAACTACACAGAATCATTCGGTGAAACTTCTTTGTGATCTGAACATTCAGGTAACAGAGTTAAACCATACTTTTGATTGAGCAGTTTTGAAACACTCTGTCTGTAGAAAATGCAACTGGACATTCGTAGCGCTAAGTGGGTAATAGTGGAAAAAAGAATATGTTCAAATATAAACTACACAGAAGCATTGTATGAAACTTCTTTCTGTTCTGTGCATTCAACTAACAGAGTTGAACCTTACTTTTGATTGAGCCGTTCTGAAACTCTCTTTCTGTAGAAACTGCAATTGGACATTCTGAGCGCTAGGAGGCCTATATTGGGGAAAAGGAATGTCTACAAATAAAAACTACACAGAAGAATTGTGTGAAACTTCTTTCTGTTCTGTTTGTTCAACTAAAAGAGTTGAACCTTAGTTTTGATTGAGCCGTTCTGAAACACTCTTTCTGTAGAAAATGCAAGTGGAGATTCGGAGCGCTAAGAGGGTCACAGTGGAAAAAGGAATGTCTCCAAATATAAACTACACAGAATCATTCTGTGAAACTTCTTTCTGATCTGTGCATTCAGCTAACAGAGTTAAACCATACTTTTGATTGAGCAGATCTGAACACTCTTTCTGTAGAAAATGCAACTGGACATTTGGAGCGCTAAGAGAGTAGTAGTGGAAAAAGGAATATATTCAAATATAAACTACACAGAAGCATTCTGTGAAACTTCTTTCTGATCTGAGCATTCAGCTAACAGAGTTAAACCATACTTTTGATTGAGCAGTTTTTAAACACTCTGTCCATAGAAAATGCAACTGGACATTCGTAGCGCTAAGTGGGTAATAGTGGAAAAAAGAATATGTTCAAATATAAACTACACAGAAGCATTGTATGAAACTTCTTTCTGTTCTGTGCATTCAACTAACAGAGTTGAACCTTACTTTTGATTGAGCCTTTCTGAAACACTCTTTCTGTAGAATCTGCAATTGGACATTCTGAGCGCTAAGAGGCCTCTATTGGGAAAAATAATATCTTCAAATAAAAACTACACAGAAGCATTGTGTGAAACTTATTTCTGATATGTTCATTAAGCTATCAGAGTTAAACCATACTTTTGATTGCGCAGTTCTGAACACTCTTTCTGTAGAAAATGCAAGTGGACATTCGGAGCGCTAAGAGGGTAATAGTGGAAAAAGGAATATATTCAAATATAAACTACACAGTAGCATTCTGTGAAAATTCTTTCTGTTCTGTGCATTCAACTAACAGAGTTGAACCTTACTTTTGATTGAGCCGTTCTGAAACACTCTTTCTGTAGAAACTGCAATTGGACATGCTAAGCGCTAAGAGGCCTACATTGGGAAAAAGAATATCTTCAAATAAAAACTACACAGATGCATTCTCTGAAACTTATTTCTGATCTGTAAATTCAGTTAACAGAGATAAAACATATTTTTGATTGAGCAGTTATGAAACACTCTTTTTGTAGAAAATGCAAGTGGAGATTCGGAGCGCTAAGAGGGTAATAGTGGAGAAAGGAATGTCTTCAAATATAAACTACACAGAATCATTCGGTGAAACTTCTTTGTGATCTGAACATTCAGGTAACAGAGTTAAACCATACTTTTGATTGAGCAGTTTTGAAACACTCTGTCTGTAGAAAATGCAACTGGACATTCGTAGCGCTAAGTGGGTAATAGTGGAAAAAAGAATATGTTCAAATATAAACTACACAGAAGCATTGTATGAAACTTCTTTCTGTTCTGTGCATTCAACTAACAGAGTTGAACCTTACTTTTGATTGAGCCGTTCTGAAACTCTCTTTCTGTAGAAACTGCAATTGGACATTCTGAGCGCTAGGAGGCCTATATTGGGGAAAAGGAATGTCTACAAATAAAAACTACACAGAAGAATTGTGTGAAACTTCTTTCTGTTCTGTTTGTTCAACTAAAAGAGTTGAACCTTAGTTTTGATTGAGCCGTTCTGAAACACTCTTTCTGTAGAAAATGCAAGTGGAGATTCGGAGCGCTAAGAGGGTCACAGTGGAAAAAGGAATGTCTCCAAATATAAACTACACAGAATCATTCTGTGAAACTTCTTTCTGATCTGTGCATTCAGCTAACAGAGTTAAACCATACTTTTGATTGAGCAGATCTGAACACTCTTTCTGTAGAAAATGCAACTGGACATTTGGAGCGCTAAGAGAGTAGTAGTGGAAAAAGGAATATATTCAAATATAAACTACACAGAAGCATTCTGTGAAACTTCTTTCTGATATGAGCATTCAGCTAACAGAGTTAAACCATACTTTTGATTGAGCAGTTTTGAAACACTCTGTCTGTAGAAAATGCAAATGGACATTCGTAGCGCTAAGTGGGTAATAGTGGAAAAAATAATATGTTCAAATATAAACTACACAGAAGCATTGTATGAAACTTCTTTCTGTTCTGTGCATTCAACTAACAGAGTTGAACCTTACTTTTGATTGAGCCTTTCTGAAACACTCTTTCTGTAGAATCTGCAATTGGACATTCTGAGCGCTAAGAGGCCTCTATTGGGAAAAATTATATCTTCAAATAAAAACTACACAGAAGCATTGTGTGAAACTTATTTCTGATATGTTCATTAAGCTAACAGAATTAAACCATACTTTTGATTGCGCAGTTCTGAACACTCTTTCTCTAGAAAATGCAAGTGGACATTCGGAGCGCTAAGAGGGTAATAGTGGAAAAAGGAATATATTCAAATATAAACTACACAGTAGCATTCTGTGAAAATTCTTTCTGTTCTGTGCATTCAACTAACAGAGTTGAACCTTACTTTTGATTGAGCCGTTCTGAAACACTCTTTCTGTAGAAACTGCAATTGGACATTCTGAGCGCTAGGAGGCCTATATTGGGGAAAAGGAATGTCTACAAATAAAAACTACACAGAAGAATTGTGTGAAACTTCTTTCTGTTCTGTTTGTTCAACTAAAAGAGTTGAACCTTAGTTTTGATTGAGCCGTTCTGAAACACTCTTTCTGTAGAAAATGCAAGTGGAGATTCGGAGCGCTAAGAGGGTCATAGTGGAAAAAGGAATGTCTCCAAATATAAACTACACAGAATCATTCTGTGAAACTTCTTTCTGATCTGTGCATTCAGCTAACAGAGTTAAACCATACTTTTGATTGAGCAGATCTGAACACTCTTTCTGTAGAAAATGCAACTGGACATTTGGAGCGCTAAGAGAGTAGTAGTGGAAAAAGGAATATATTCAAATATAAACTACACAGAAGCATTCTGTGAAACTTCTTTCTGATCTGAGCATTCAGCTAACAGAGTTAAACCATACTTTTGATTGAGCAGTTTTGAAACAGTCTGTCTGTAGAAAATGCAACTGGACATTCGTAGCGCTAAGTGGGTAATAGTGGAAAAAAGAATATGTTCAAATATAAACTACACAGAAGCATTGTATGAAACTTCTTTCTGTTCTGTGCATTCAACTAACAGAGTTGAACCTTACTTTTGATTGAGCCTTTCTGAAACACTCTTTCTGTAGAATCTGCAATTGGACATTCTGAGCGCTAAGAGGCCTCTATTGGGAAAAATAATATCTTCAAATAAAAACTACACAGAAGCATTGTGTGAAACTTATTTCTGATATGTTCATTAAGCTAACAGAGTTAAACCATACTTTTGATTGCGCAGTTCTGAACACTCTTTCTGTAGAAAATGCAAGTGGACATTCGGAGCGCTAAGAGGGTAATAGTGGAAAAAGGAATATATTCAAATATAAACTACACAGAAGCATTCTGTGAAAATTCTTTCTGTTCTGTGCATTCAACTAACAGAGTTGAACCTTACTTTTGATTGAGCCGTTCTGAAACACTCTTTCTGTAGAAACTGCAATTGGACATGCTAAGCGCTAAGAGGCCTACATTGGGAAAAAGAATATCTTCAAATAAAAACTACACAGATGCATTCTGTGAAACTTATTTCTGATCTGTAAATTCAGTTAACAGAGATAAAACATATTTTTGATTGAGCAGTTATGAAACACTCTTTTTGTAGAAAATGCAAGTGGAGATTCGGAGCGCTAAGTGGGTAATAGTGGAAAAAGGAATGTCTTCAAATATAAACTACACAGAAACATTCGGTGAAACTTCTTTCTGATCTGTGCATTCAGCTAACAGAGTTAAACCATACTTTTGATTGAGCAGATCTGAACACTCTTTCTGTAGAAAATGCAACTGGACATTTTGAGCGCTAAGAGCGTAGAAGTGGAAAAAGGAATATATTCAAATATAAACTACACAGAAGCATTCTGTGAAACTTCTTTCTGATCTGAGCATTCAGGTAACAGAGTTTAACCATACATTTGATTGAGCAGTTTTGAAACACTCTGTCTGTAGAAAATGCAACTGGACATTCGTAGCGCTAAGTGGGTAATAGTGGAAAAAAGAATATGTTCAAATATAAACTACACAGAAGCATTGTATGAAACTTCTTTCTGTTCTGTGCATTCAACTAACAGAGTTGAACCTTACTTTTGATTGAGCCGTTCTGAAACACTCTTTCTGTAGAAACTGCAATTGGACATTCTGAGCGCTAGGAGGCCTATATTGGGAAAAAGAATGTCTACAAATAAAAACTACACAGAAGAATTGTGTGAAACTTCTTTCTGTTCTGTTTGTTCAACTAAAAGAGTTGAACCTTAGTTTTGATTGAGCCGTTCTGAAACACTCTTTTTGTAGAAAATGCAAGTGGAGATTCGGAGCGCTAAGAGGGTCATAGTGGAAAAAGGAATGTCTCCAAATATAAACTACACAGAATCATTCTGTGAAATTTCTTTCTGATCTGTGCATTCAGCTAACAGAGTTAAACCATACTTTTGATTGAGCAGATCTGAACACTCTTTCTGTAGAAAATGCAACTGGACATTTTGAGCGCTAAGAGAGTAGTAGTGGAAAAAGGAATATATTCAAATATAAACTACACAGAAGCATTCTGTGAAACTTCTTTCTGATATGTTCATTAAGCTAACAGAGTTAAACCATACTTTTGATTGCGCAGTTCTGAACACTCTTTCTGTAGAAAATGCAAGTGGACATTCGGAGCGCTAAGAGGGTAATAGTGGAAAAAGGAATATATTCAAATATAAACTACACAGTAGCATTCTGTGAAAATTCTTTCTGTTCTGTGCATTCAACTAACAGAGTTGAACCTTACTTTTGATTGAGCCGTTCTGAAACACTCTTTCTGTAGAAACTGCAATTGGACATGCTAAGCGCTAAGAGGCCTACATTGGGAAAAAGAATATATTCAAATAAAAACTACACAGATGCATTCTGTGAAACTTATTTCTGATCTGTAAATTCAGTTAACAGAGATAAAGCATATTTTTGATTGAGCAGTTATGAAACACTCTTTTTGTAGAAAATGCAAGTGGAGATTCGGAGCACTAAGAGGGTAATAGTGGAGAAAGGAATGTCTTCAAATATAAACTACACAGAATCATTCGGTGAAACTTCTTTGTGATCTGAACATTCAGGTAAGAGAGTTAAACCATACTTTTGATTGAGCAGTTTTGAAACACTCTGTCTGTAGAAAATGCAACTGGACATTCGTAGCGCTAAGTGGGTAATAGTGGAAAAAAGAATATGTTCAAATATAAACTACACAGAAGCATTGTATGAAACTTCTTTCTGTTCTGTGCATTCAACTAACAGAGTTGAACCTTACTTTTGATTGAGCCGTTCTGAAACACTCTTTCTGTAGAAACTGCAATTGGACATTCTGAGCGCTAGGAGGCCTATATTGGAGAAAAGGAATGTCTACAAATAAAAACTACACAGAAGAATTGTGTGAAACTTCTTTCTGTTCTGTTTGTTCAACTAAAAGAGTTGAACCTTAGTTTTGATTGAGCCGTTCTGAAACACTCTTTCTGTAGAAAATGCAAGTGGATATTCGGAGCGCTAAGAGGGTCATAGTGGAAAAAGGAATATATTCAAATATAAACTACACAGTAGCATTCTGTGAAAATTCTTTCTGTTCTGTGCATTCAACTAACAGAGTTGAACCTTACTTTTGATTGAGCCGTTCTGAAACACTCTTTCTGTAGAAACTGCAATTGGACATCCTAAGCGCTAAGAGGCCTACATTGGGAAAAAGTATATCTTCAAATAAAAACTACAAAGATGCATTCTGTGAAACATATTTCTGATCTGTAAATTCAGTTAACAGAGATAAAACATATTTTTGATTGAGCAGTTATGAAACACTCCTTCTGTAGAAAATGCAAGTGGAGATTCGGAGCGCTAAGAGGGTAATAGTGGAAAAAGGAATATCTTCAAATATAAACTACACAGAATCATTCGGTGAAACTACTTTCTGATCTGTGCATTCAGCTAACAGAGTTAAACCATACTTTTGATTGAGCAGATCTGAACACTCTTTCTGTAGAAAATGCAACTGGACATTTGGAGCGCTAAGTGGGTAATAGTGGAAAAAGGAATATATTCAAATATAAACTAGACAGAAGCATTCTGTGAAACTTCTTTCTGATCTGAGCATTCAGCTAACAGAGTTAAACCATACTTTTGATTGAGCAGTTTTGAAACACTCTGTCTGTAGAAAATGCAACTGGACATTCGTAGCGCTAAGTGGGTAATAGTGGAAAAAAGAATATGTTCAAATATAAACTACACAGAAGCATTGTATGAAACTTCTTTCTGTTCTGTGCATTCAACTAACAGAGTTGAACCTTACATTTGATTGAGCCTTTCTGAAACACTCTTTCTGTAGAAACTGCAATTGGACATTCTGAGCGCTAAGAGGCCTCTATTGGGAAAAATAATATCTTCAAATAAAAACTACACAGAAGCATTGTGTGAAACTTATTTCTGATATGTTCATTAAGCTAACAGAGTTAAACCATACTTTTGATTGCGCAGTTCTGAACACTCTTTCTGTAGAAAATGCAAGTGGACATTCGGAGCGCTAAGAGGGTAATAGTGGAAAAAGGAATATATTCAAATATAAACTACACAGTAGCATTCTGTGAAAATTCTTTCTGTTCTGTGCATTCAACTAACAGAGTTGAACCTTACTTTAGATTGAGCCGTTCTGAAACACTCTTTCTGTAGAAACTGCAATTGGACATGCTAAGCGCTAAGAGGCCTACATTGGGAAAAAGAATATCTTCAAATAAAAACTACAAAGATGCATTCTGTGAAACTTATTTCTGATCTGTAATTTCAGTTAACAGAGATAAAACATATTTTTGATTGAGCAGTTATGAAACACTCTTTCTGTAGAAAATGCAAGTGGAGATTCGGAGCGCTAAGTGGGTAATAGTGGAAAAAGGAATATCTTCAAATATAAACTACACAGAATCATTCGGTGAAACTTCTTTCTGATCTGTGCATTCAGCTAACAGAGTTAAACCATACTTTTGATTGAGCAGATCTGAACACTCTTTCTGTAGAAAATGCAACTGGACATTTGGAGCGCTAAGAGGGTAATAGTGGAAAAAGGAATATATTCAAATATAAACTACACAGAAGCATTCTGTGAAACTTCTTACTGATCTGAGCATTCAGCTAACAGAGTTAAACCATACTTTTGATTGAGCAGTTTTGAAACACTCTGTCTGTAGAAAATGCTACTGGACATTCGTAGCGCTAAGTGGGTAATAGTGGAAAAAAGAATATGTTCAAATATAAACTACACAGAAGCATTGTATGAAACTTCTTTCCGTTCTGTGCATTCAACTAACAGAGTTGAACCTTACTTTTGATTGAGCCGTTCTGAAACACCCTTTCTGTAGAAACTGCAATTGGACATTCTGAGCGCTAGGAGGCCTATATTGGGAAAAAGAATGTCTACAAATAAAAACTACACAGAAGAATTGTGTGAAACTTCTTTCTGTTCTGTTTGTTCAACTAAAAGAGTTGAACCTTAGTTTTGATTGAGCCGTTCTGAAACACTCTTTCTGTAGAAAATGCAAGTGGAGATTCGGAGCGCTATGAGGGTAATAGTGGAAAAAGGAATGTCTCCAAATATAAACTACACAGAATCATTCTGTGAAACTTCTTTCTGATCTGTGCATTCAGCTAACAGAGTTAAACCATACTTTTGATTGAGCAGATCTGAACACTCTTTCTGTAGAAAATGCAACTGGACATTTGGAGCGCTAAGAGAGTAGTAGTGGAAAAAGGAATATATTCAAATATAAACTACACAGAAGCATTCTGTGAAACTTCTTTCTGATCTGAGCATTCAGCTAACAGAGTTAAACCATACTTTTGATTGAGCAGTTTTGAAACACTCTGTCTGTAGAAAATGCAACTGGACATTCGTAGCGCTAAGTGGGTAATAGTGGATAAAAGAATATGTTCAAATATAAACTACACAGAATCATTGTATGAAACTGCTTTCTGTTCTGTGCATTCAACTAACAGAGTTGAACCTTACTTTTGATTGAGCCTTTCTGAAACACTCTTTCTGTAGAAACTGCAATTGGACATTCTGAGCGCTAAGAGGCCTCTATTGGGAAAATAATATCTTCAAATAAAAACTACACAGAAGCATTGTGTGAAACTTATTTCTGATATGTTCATTAAGCTAACAGAGTTAAACCATACTTTTGATTGCGCAGTTCTGAACACTCTTTCTGTAGAAAATGCAAGTGGACATTCGGAGCGCTAAGAGGGTAATAGTGGAAAAAGGAATATATTCAAATATAAACTACACAGTAGCATTCTGTGAAAATTCTTTCTGTTCTGTGCATTCAACTAACAGAGTTGAACCTTACTTTAGATTGAGCCGTTCTGAAACACTCTTTCTGTAGAAACTGCAATTGGACATGCTAAGCGCTAAGAGGCCTACATTGGGAAAAAGAATATCTTCAAAAAAAACTACAAAGATGCATTCTGTGAAACTTATTTCTGATCTGTAAATTCAGTTAACAGAGATAAAACATATTTTTGATTGAGCAGTTATGAAACACTCTTTCTGTAGAAAATGCAAGTGGAGATTCGGAGCGCTAAGTGGGTAATAGTGGAAAAAGGAATATCTTCAAATATAAACTACACAGAATCATTCGGTGAAACTTCTTTCTGATCTGTGCATTCAGCTAACAGAGTTAAACCATACTTTTGATTGAGCAGATCTGAACACTCTTTCTGTAGAAAATGCAACTGGACATTTGGAGCGCTAAGAGCGTAGTAGTGGAAAAAGGAATATATTCAAATATAAACTACACAGAAGCATTCTGTGAAACTTCTTTGTGATCTGAGCATTCAGCTAACAGAGTTAAACCATACTTTTGATTGAGCAGATTTGAAACACTCTGTCTGTAGAAAATGCAACTGGACATTCGTAGCGCTAAGTGGGTAATAGTGGAAAAAAGAATATGTTCAAATATAAACTACACAGAAGCATTGTATGAAACTTCTTTCTGTTCTGTGCATTCAACTAACAGAGTTGAACCTTACTTTTGATTGAGCCATTCTGAAACACTCTTTCTGTAGAAACTGCAATTGGACATTCTGAGCGCTAAGAGGCCTATATTGGGAAAAAGAATGTCTACAAATAAAAACTACACAGAAGAATTGTGTGAAACTTCTTTCTGTTCTGTTTGTTCAACTAAAAGAGTTGAACCTTAGGTTTGATTGAGCCGTTCTGAAACACAGTTTCTGTAGAAAATGCAAGTGGAAATTCGGAGCGCTAAGAAGGTAATAGTGGAAAAAGGAATGTCTCCAAATATAAACTACACAGAATCATTCTGTGAAACTTCTTTCTGATCTGTGCATTCAGCTAACAGAGTTAAACCATACTTTTGATTGAGCAGATCTGAACACTCTTTCTGTAGAAAATGCAACTGGACATTTGGAGCGCTAAGTGGGTAATAGTGGAAAAAGGAATATATTCAAATATAAACTACACAGAAGCATTCTGTGAAACTTCTTACTGATCTGAGCATTCAGCTAACAGAGTTAAACCATACTTTTGATTGAGCAGTTTTGAAACACTCTGTCTGTAGAAAATGCAACTGGACATTCGTAGCGCTAAGTGGGTAATAGTGGAAAAAAGAATATGTTCAAATATAAACTACACAGAAGCATTGTATGAAACTTCTTTCTGTTCTGTGCATTCAACTAACAGAGTTGAACCTTACTTTTGATTGAGCCTTTCTGAAACACTCTTTCTGTAGAATCTGCAATTGGACATTCTGAGCGCTAAGAGGCCTCTATTGGGAAAAATAATATCTTCAAATAAAAACTACACAGAAGCATTGTGTGAAACTTATTTCTGATATGTTCATTAAGCTAACAGAATTAAACCATACTTTTGATTGCGCAGTTCTGAACACTCTTTCTGTAGAAAATGCAAGTGGACATTCGGAGCGCTAAGAGGGTAATAGTGGAAAAAGGAATATATTCAAATATAAACTACACAGTAGCATTCTGTGAAAATTCTTTCTGTTCTGTGCATTCAACTAACAGAGTTGAACCTTACTTTTGATTGAGCCGTTCTGAAACACTCTTTCTGTAGAAACTGCAATTGGACATTCTGAGCGCTAGGAGGCCTATATTGGGGAAAAGGAATGTCTACAAATAAAAACTACACAGAAGAATTGTGTGAAACTTCTTTCTGTTCTGCTTGTTCAACTAAAAGAGTTGAACCTTAGTTTGATTGAGCCGTTCTGAAACACTCTTTCTGTAGAAAATGCAAGTGGAGATTCGGAGCGCTAAGAGGGTCATAGTGGAAAAAGGAATGTCTCCAAATATAAACTACACAGAATCATTCTGTGAAACTTCTTTCTGATCTGTGCATTCAGCTAACAGAGTTAAACCATACTTTTGATTGAGCAGATCTGAACACTCTTTCTGTAGAAAATGCAACTGGACATTTGGAGCGCTAAGAGAGTAGTAGTGGAAAAAGGAATATATTCAAATATAAACTACACAGAAGCATTCTGTGAAACTTCTTTCTGATCTGAGCATTCAGCTAACAGAGTTAAACCATACTTTTGATTGAGCAGTTTTGAAACAGTCTGTCTGTAGAAAATGCAACTGGACATTCGTAGCGCTAAGTGGGTAATAGTGGAAAAAAGAATATGTTCAAATATAAACTACACAGAAGCATTGTATGAAACTACTTTCTGTTCTGTGCATTCAACTAACAGAGTTGAACCTTACTTTTGATTGAGCCTTTCTGAAACACTCTTTCTGTAGAATCTGCAATTGGACATTCTGAGCGCTAAGAGGCCTCTATTGGGAAAAATAATATCTTCAAATAAAAACTACACAGAAGCATTGTGTGAAACTTATTTCTGATATGTTCATTAAGCTAACAGAGTTAAACCATACTTTTGATTGCGCAGTTCTGAACACTCTTTCTGTAGAAAATGCAAGTGGACATTCGGAGCGCTAAGAGGGTAATAGTGGAAAAAGGAATATATTCAAATATAAACTACACAGTAGCATTCTGTGAAAATTCTTTCTGTTCTGTGCATTCAACTAACAGAGTTGAACCTTACTTTTGATTGAGCCGTTCTGAAACACTCTTTCTGTAGAAACTGCAATTGGACATGCTAAGCGCTAAGAGGCCTACATTGGGAAAAAGAATATCTTCAAATAAAAACTACACAGATGCATTCTGTGAAACTTATTTCTGATCTGTAAATTCAGTTAACAGAGATAAAACATATTTTTGATTGAGCAGTTATGAAACACTCTTTTTGTAGAAAATGCAAGTGGAGATTCGGAGCGCTAAGTGGGTAATAGTGGAAAAAGGAATGTCTTCAATTATAGACTACACAGAAACATTCGGTGAAACTTCTTTCTGATCTGTGCATTCAGCTAACAGAGTTAAACCATACTTTTGATTGAGCAGATCTGAACACTCTTTCTGTAGAAAATGCAACTGGACATTTGGAGCGCTAAGAGAGTAGTAGTGGAAAAAGGAATATATTCAAATATAAACTACACAGAAGCATTCTGTGAAACTTCTTACTGATCTGAGCATTCAGCTAACAGAGTTAAACCATACTTTTGATTGAGCAGTTTTGAAACACTCTGTCTGTAGAAAATGCTACTGGACATTCGTAGCGCTAAGTGGGTAATAGTGGAAAAAAGAATATGTTCAAATATAAACTACACAGAAGCATTGTATGAAACTTCTTTCCGTTCTGTGCATTCAACTAACAGAGTTGAACCTTACTTTTGATTGAGCCGTTCTGAAACACTCTTTCTGTAGGAACTGCAATTGGACATTCTGAGCGCTAGGAGGCCTATATTGGGAAAAAGAATGTCTACAAATAAAAACTACACAGAAGAATTGTGTGAAACTTCTTTCTGTTCTGTTTGTTCAACTAAAAGAGTTGAACCTTAGTTTTGATTGAGCCGTTCTGAAACACTCTTTCTGTAGAAAATGCAAGTGGAGATTCGGAGCGCTATGAGGGTAATAGTGGAAAAAGGAATGTCTCCAAATATAAACTACACAGAATCATTCTGTGAAACTTCTTTCTGATCTGTGCATTCAGCTAACAGAGTTAAACCATACTTTTGATTGAGCAGATCTGAACACTCTTTCTGTAGAAAATGCAACTGGACATTTGGAGCGCTAAGAGAGTAGTAGTGGAAAAAGGAATATATTCAAATATAAACTACACAGAAGCATTCTGTGAAACTTCTTTCTGATCTGAGCATTCAGCTAACAGAGTTAAACCATACTTTTGATTGAGCAGTTTTGAAACACTCTGTCTGTAGAAAATGCAACTGGACATTCGTAGCGCTAAGTGGGTAATAGTGGAAAAAAGAATATGTTCAAATATAAACTACACAGAAGCATTGTATGAAACTTCTTTCTGTTCTGTGCATTCAACTAACAGAGTTGAACCTTACTTTTGATTGAGCCTTTCTGAAACACTCTTTCTGTAGAAACTGCAATTGGACATTCAGAGCGCTAAGAGGCCTCTATTGGGAAAAATAATATCTTCAAGTAAAAACTACACAGAAGCATTGTGTGAAACTTATTTCTGATATGTTCATTAAGCTAACAGAGTTAAACCATACTTTTGATTGCGCAGTTCTGAACACTCTTTCTGTAGAAAATGCAAGTGGACATTCGGAGCGCTAAGAGTGTAATAGTGGAAAAAGGAATATATTCAAATATAAAGTACACAGTAGCATTCTGTGAAAATTCTTTCTGTTCTGTGCATTCAACTAACAGAGTTGAACCTTACTTTTGGTTGAGCCGTTCTGAAACACTCTTTCTGTAGAAACTGCAATTGGACATGCTAAGCGCTAAGAGGCCTACATTGGGAAAAAGAATATCTTCAAATAAAAACTACACAGATGCATTCTGTGAAACTTATTTCTGATCTGTAAATTCATTTAACAGAGATAAAACATATTTTTGATTGAGCAGTTATGAAACACTCTTTTTGTAGAAAATGCAAGTGGAGATTCGGAGCGCTAAGAGGGTAATAGTGGAAAAAGTAATGTCTTCAAATATAAACTACACAGAATCATTCGGTGAAACTTCTTTCTGATCTGTGCATTCAGATAACAGAGTTAAACCATACTTTTGATTGAGCAGATCTGAACACTCTTTCTGTAGAAAATGCAACTGGACATTTGGAGCGCTAAGAGCGTAGTAGTGGAAAAAGGAATATATTCAAATATAAACTACACAGAAGCACTCTGTGAAACTTCTTTCTGATCTGAGCATTCAGCTAACAGAGTTAAACCATACTTTTGATTGAGCAGTTTTGAAACACTCTGTCTGTAGAAAATGCAACAGGACATTCGTAGCGCTAAGTGGGTAATAGTGGAAAAAAGAATATGTTCAAATATAAACTACACAGAAGCATTGTATGAAACTTCTTTCTGTTCTGTGCATTCAACTAACAGAGTTGAACCTTACTTTTGATTGAGCCGTTCTGAAACACTCTTTCTGTAGAAACTGCAATTGGACATTTTGAGTGCTAAGAGGCCTATATTGGGAAAAAGAATGTCTACAAATAAAAACTACACAGAAGAATTGTGTGAAACTTCCTTCTGTTCTCTTTGTTCAATTAAAAGAGTTGAACCTTAGTTTTGATTGAGCCGTTCTGAAACACTCTTTCTGTAGAAAATGCAAGTGGAGATTCGGAGCGCTAAGAGGGTAATAGTGGAAAAAGGAATGTCTCCAAATATAAACTACACAGAATCATTCTGTGAAACTTCTTTCTGATCTGTGCATTCAGCTAACAGAGTTAAACCATACTTTTGATTGAGCAGATCTGAACACTCTTTCTGTAGAAAATGCAACTGGACATTTGGAGCGCTAAGGGAGTAGTAGTGGAAAAAGGAATATATTCAAATATAAACTACACAGAAGCATTCTGTGAAACTTAATTCTGATCTGAGCATTCAGCTAACAGAGTTAAACCATACTTTTGATTGAGCAGTTTTGAAACACTCTGTCTGTAGAAAATGCAACTGGACATTCGTAGCGCTAAGTGGGTAATAGTGGATAAAAGATTATGTTCAAATATAAACTACACAGAATCATTGTATGAAACTGCTTTCTGTTCTGTGCATTCAACTAACAGAGTTGAACCTTACTTTTGATTGAGCCTTTCTGAAACACTCTTTCTGTAGAAACTGCAATTGGACATTCTGAGCGCTAAGAGGCCTCTATTGGGAAAATAATATCTTCAAATAAAAACTACACAGAAGCATTGTGTGAAACTTATTTCTGATATGTTCATTAAGCTAACAGAGTTAAACCATACTTTTGATTGCGCAGTTCTGAACACTCTTTCTGTAGAAAATGCAAGTGGACATTCGGAGCGCTAAGAGGGTAATAGTGGAAAAAGGAATATATTCAAATATAAACTACACAGTAGCATTCTGTGAAAATTCTTTCTGTTCTGTGCATTCAACTAACAGAGTTGAACCTTACTTTAGATTGAGCCGTTCTGAAACACTCTTTCTGTAGAAACTGCAATTGGACATGCTAAGCGCTAAGAGGCCTACATTGGGAAAAAGAATATCTTCAAAAAAAACTACAAAGATGCATTCTGTGAAACTTATTTCTGATCTGTAAATTCAGTTAACAGAGATAAAACATATTTTTGATTGAGCAGTTATGAAACACTCTTTCTGTAGAAAATGCAAGTGGAGATTCGGAGCGCTAAGTTGGTAATAGTGGAAAAAGGAATATCTTCAAATATAAACTACACAGAATCATTCGGTGAAACTTCTTTCTGATCTGTGCATTCAGCTAACAGAGTTAAACCATACTTTTGATTGAGCAGATCTGAACACTCTTTCTGTAGAAAATGCAACTGGACATTTGGAGCGCTAAGTGGGTAATAGTGGAAAAAGGAATATATTCAAATATAAACTACACAGAAGCATTCTGTGAAACTTCTTACTGATCTGAGCATTCAGCTAACAGAGTTAAACCATACTTTTGATTGAGCAGATCTGAACACTCTTTCTGTAGAAAATGCAACTGGACATTTGGAGCGCTAAGTGGGTAATAGTGGAAAAAGGAATATATTCAAATATAAACTACACAGAAGCATTCTGTGAAACTTCTTACTGATCTGAGCATTCAGCTAACAGAGTTAAACCATACTTTTGATTGAGCAGTTTTGAAACACTCTGTCTGTAGAAAATGCAACTGGACATTCGTAGCGCTAAGTGGGTAATAGTGGAAAAAAGAATATGTTCAAATATAAACTACACAGAAGCATTGTATGAAACTTCTTTCTGTTCTGTGCATTCAACTAACAGAGTTGAACCTTACTTTTGATTGAGCCTTTCTGAAACACTCTTTCTGTAGAATCTGCAATTGGACATTCTGAGCGCTAAGAGGCCTCTATTGGGAAAAATAATATCTTCAAATAAAAACTACACAGAAGCATTGTGTGAAACTTATTTCTGATATGTTCATTAAGCTAACAGAATTAAACCATACTTTTGATTGCGCAGTTCTGAACACTCTTTCTGTAGAAAATGCAAGTGGACATTCGGAGCGCTAAGAGGGTAATAGTGGAAAAAGGAATATATTCAAATATAAACTACACAGTAGCATTCTGTGAAAATTCTTTCTGTTCTGTGCATTCAACTAACAGAGTTGAACCTTACTTTTGATTGAGCCGTTCTGAAACACTCTTTCTGTAGAAACTGCAATTGGACATTCTGAGCGCTAGGAGGCCTATATTGGGGAAAAGGAATGTCTACAAATAAAAACTACACAGAAGAATTGTGTGAAACTTCTTTCTGTTCTGTTTGTTCAACTAAAAGAGTTGAACCTTAGTTTTGATTGAGCCGTTCTGAAACACTCTTTCTGTAGAAAATGCAAGTGGAGATTCGGAGCGCTAAGAGGGTCATAGTGGAAAAAGGAATGTCTCCAAATATAAACTACACAGAATCATTCTGTGAAACTTCTTTCTGATCTGTGCATTCAGCTAACAGAGTTAAACCATACTTTTTTTTGAGCAGATCTGAACACTCTTTCTGTAGAAAATGCAACTGGACATTTGGAGCGCTAAGAGAGTAGTAGTGGAAAAAGGAATATATTCAAACATAAACTACACAGAAGCATTCTGTGAAACTTCTTTCTGATCTGAGCATTCAGCTAACAGAGTTAAACCATAGTTTTGATTGAGCAGTTTTGAAACACTCTGTCTGTAGAAAATGCAACTGGACATTCGTAGCGCTAAGTGGGTAATAGTGGAAAAAAGAATATGTTCAAATATAAACTACACAGAAGCATTGTATGAAACTTCTTTCTGTTCTGTGCATTCAACTAACAGAGTTGAACCTTACTTTTGATTGAGCCTTTCTGAAACACTCTTTCTGTAGAAACTGCAATTGGACATTCTGAGCGCTAAGAAGCCTCTATTGGGAAAATAATATCTTCAAATAAAAACTACACAGAAGCATTGTTTGAAACTTATTTCTGATATGTTCATTAAGCTAACAGAGTTAAACCATACTTTTGATTGCGCAGTTCTGAACACTCTTTCTGTAGAAAATGCAAGTGGACATTCGGAGCGCTAAGAGGGTAATAGTGGAAAAAGGAATATATTCAAATATAAACTACACAGTAGCATTCTGTGAAAATTCTTTCTGTTCTGTGCATTCAACTAACAGAGTTGAACCTTACTTTTGATTGAGCCGTTCTGAAACACTCTTTCTGTAGAAACTGCAATTGGACATCCTAAGCGCTAAGAGGCCTACATTGGGAAAAAGTACATCTTCAAATAAAAACTACAAAGATGCATTCTGTGAAACTTATTTCTGATCTGTAAATTCAGTTAACAGAGATAAAACATATTTTTGATTGAGCAGTTATGAAACACTTTTTCTGTAGAAAATGCAAGTGGAGATTCGGAGCGCTAAGAGGGTAATAGTGGAAAAAGAATATCTTCAAATATAAACTACACAGAATCATTCGGTGAAACTACTTTCTGATCTGTGCATTCAGCTAACAGAGTTAAACCATACTTTTGATTGAGCAGATCTGAACACTCTTTCTGTAGAAAATGCAACTGGACATTTGGAGCGCTAAGTGGGTAATAGTGGAAAAAGGAATATATTCAAATATAAACTAGACAGAAGCATTCTGTGAAACTTCTTTCTGATCTGAGCATTCAGCTAACAGAGTTAAACCATACTTTTGATTGAGCAGTTTTGAAACACTCTGTCTGTAGAAAATGCAACTGGACATTCGTAGCGCTAAGTGGGTAATAGTGGAAAAAAGAATATGTTCAAATATAAACTACACAGAAGCATTGTATGAAACTTCTTTCTGTTCTGTGCATTCAACTAACAGAGTTGAACCTTACATTTGATTGAGCCTTTCTGAAACACTCTTTCTGTAGAAACTGCAATTGGACATTCTGAGCGCTAAGAGGCCTCTATTGGGAAAAATAATATCTTCAAATAAAAACTACACAGAAGCATTGTGTGAAACTTATTTCTGATATGTTCATTAAGCTAACAGAGTTAAACCATACTTTTGATTGCGCAGTTCTGAACACTCTTTCTGTAGAAAATGCAAGTGGACATTCGGAGCGCTAAGAGGGTAATAGTGGAAAAAGGAATATATTCAAATATAAACTACACAGTAGCATTCTGTGAAAATTCTTTCTGTTCTGTGCATTCAACTAACAGAGTTGAACCTTACTTTTGATTGAGCCGTTCTGAAACACTCTTTCTGTAGAAACTGCAATTGGACCTGCTAAGCGCTAAGAGGCCTACATTGGGAAAAAGAATATCTTCAAATAAAAACTACACAGATGCATTCTGTGAAACTTATTTCTGATCTGTAAATTCAGTTAACAGAGATAAAACATATTTTTGATTGAGCAGTTATGAAACACTCTTTTTGTAGGAAATGCAAGTGGAGATTCGGAGCGCTAAGAGGGTAATAGTGGAAAAAGGAATGTCTTCAATATAAACTACACAGAATCATTCGGTGAAACATCTTTCTGATCTGTGCATTCAGCTAACAGAGTTAAACCATACTTTTGATTGAGCAGATCTGAACACTCTTTCTGTAGAAAATGCAACTGGACATTTGGAGCGCTAAGAGCGTAGTAGTGGAAAAAGGAATATATTCAAATATAAACTAGACAGAAGCATTCTGTGAAACTTCTTTCTGATCTGAGCATTCAGCTAACAGAGTTAAACCATACTTTTGATTGAGCAGTTTTGAAACACTCTGTCTGTAGAAAATGCAACTGGACATTCGTAGCGCTAAGTGGGTAATAGTGGAAAAAAGAATATGTTCAAATATAAACTACACAGAAGCATTGTATGAAACTTCTTTCTGTTCTGTGCATTCAACTAACAGAGTTGAACCGTACATTTGATTGAGCCTTTCTGAAACACTCTTTCTGTAGAAACTGCAATTGGACATTCTGAGCGCTAAGAGGCCTCTATTGGGAAAAATAATATCTTCAAATAAAAACTACACAGAAGCATTGTGTGAAACTTATTTCTGATATGTTCATTAAGCTAACAGAGTTAAACCATACTTTTGATTGCGCAGTTCTGAACACTCTTTCTGTAGAAAATGCAAGTGGACATTCGGAGCGCTAAGAGGGTAATAGTGGAAAAAGGAATATATTCAAATATAAACTACACAGTAGCATTCTGTGAAAATTCTTTCTGTTCTGTGCATTCAACTAACAGAGTTGAACCTTACTTTTGATTGAGCCGTTCTGAAACACTCTTTCTGTAGAAACTGCAATTGGACCTGCTAAGCGCTAAGAGGCCTACATTGGGAAAAAGAATATCTTCAAATAAAAACTACACAGATGCATTCTGTGAAACTTATTTCTGATCTGTAAATTCAGTTAACAGAGATAAAACATATTTTTGATTGAGCAGTTATGAAACACTCTTTTTGTAGGAAATGCAAGTGGAGATTCGGAGCGCTAAGAGGGTAATAGTGGAAAAAGGAATGTCTTCAATATAAACTACACAGAATCATTCGGTGAAACTTCTTTCTGATCTGTGCATTCAGCTAACAGAGTTAAACCATACTTTTGATTGAGCAGATCTGAACACTCTTTCTGTAGAAAATGCAACTGGACATTTTGAGCGCTAAGAGCGTAGTAGTGGAAAAAGGAATATATTCAAATATAAAGTACACAGAAGCATTCTGTGAAACTTCTTTCTGATCTGAGCATTCAGGTAACAGAGTTAAACCATACTTTTGATTGAGCAGTTTTTAAACACTCTGTCTGTTGAAAATGCAACTGGACATTCGTAGCGCTAAGTGAGTAATAGTGGAAAAAAAATATGTTCAAATA
Organism: Symphalangus syndactylus; assembly: GCF_028878055.3. Lineage (NCBI taxonomy): Eukaryota > Metazoa > Chordata > Mammalia > Primates > Hylobatidae > Symphalangus > Symphalangus syndactylus. The sequence goes on along the minus strand of NC_072444.2, from coordinate 6,162,112 downwards.
TAAACTACACAGAAGCATTGTATGAAACTTCTTTCTGTTCTGTGCATTCAACTAACAGAGTTGAACCTTACTTTTGATTGAGCCGTTCTGAAACACTCTTTCTGTAGAAACTGCAGTTGGACATTCTGAGCGCTAGGAGGCCTATATTGGGAAAAAGAATGTCTACAAATAAAAACTACACAGAAGAATTGTGTGAAACTTCTTTCTGTTCTGTTTGTTCAACTAAAAGAGTTGAACCTTAGTTTTGATTGAGCCGTTCTGAAACACTCTTTCTGTAGAAAATGCAAGTGGAGATTCGGAGCGCTAAGTGGGTAATAGTGGAAAAAGGAATGTCTCCAAATATAAACTACACAGAATCATTCTGTGAAACTTCTTTCTGATCTGTGCATTCAGCTAACAGAGTTAAACCATACTTTTGATTGAGCAGATCTGAACACTCTTTCTGTAGAAAATGCAACTGGACATTTGGAGCGCTAAGAGAGTAGTAGTGGAAAAAGGAATATATTCAAACATAAACTACACAGAAGCATTCTGTGAAACTTCTTTCTGATCTGAGCATTCAGCTAACAGAGTTAAACCATACTTTTGATTGAGCAGTTTTGAAACACTCTGTCTGTAGAAAATGCAACTGGACATTCGTAGCGCTAAGTGGGTAATAGTGGTAAAAAGAATATGTTCAAATATAAACTACACAGAAGCATTGTATGAAACTTCTTTCTGTTCTGTGCATTCAACTAACAGAGTTGAACCTTACTTTTGATTGAGCCTTTCTGAAACACTCTTTCTGTAGAAACTGCAATTGGACATTCTGAGCGCTAAGAGGCCTCTATTGGGAAAAAAAATATCTTCAAATAAAAACTACACAGAAGCATTGTGTGAAACTTATTTCTGATATGTTCATTAAGCTAACAGAGTTAAACCATACTTTTGATTGTGCAGTTCTGAACACTCTTTCTGTAGAAAATGCAAGTGGACATTCGGAGCGCTAAGAGGGTAATAGTGGAAAAAGGAATATATTCAAATATAAACTACACAGTAGCATTCTGTGAAAATTCTTTCTGTTCTGTGCATTCAACTAACAGAGTTGAACCTTACTTTTGATTGAGCCGTTCTGAAACACTCTTTCTGTAGAAACTGCAATTGGACATGCTAAGCGCTAAGAGGCCTACATTGGGAAAAAGAATATCTTCAAATAAAAACTACACAGATGCATTCTGTGAAACTTATTTCTGATCTGTAAATTCAGTTAACAGAGATAAAACATATTTTTGATTGAGCAGTTATGAAACACTCTTTTTGTAGAAAATGCAAGTGGAGATTCGGAGCGCTAAGAGGGTAATAGTGGAAAAAGGAATGTCTTCAAATATAAACTACACAGAATCATTCGGTGAAACTTCTTTCTGATCTGTGCATTCAGCTAACAGAGTTAAACCATACTTTTGATTGAGCAGATCTGAACACTCTTTCTGTAGAAAATGCAACTGGACATTTGGAGCGCTAAGAGCGTAGTAGTGGAAAAAGGAATATATTCAAATATAAACTACACAGAAGCATTCTGTGAATCTTCTTTCTGATCTGAGCATTCAGCTAACAGAGTTAAACCATACTTTTGATTGAGCAGTTTTGAAACACTCTGTCTGCAGAAAATGCAACTGGACATTCGTAGCGCTAAGTGGGTAATAGTGGAAAAAAGAATATGTTCAAATATAAACTACACAGAAGCATTGTATGAAACTTCTTTCTGTTCTGTGCATTCAACTAACAGAGTTGAACCTTACTTTTGATTGAGCCGTTCTGAAACACTCTTTCTGTAGAAACTGCAATTGGACATTTTGAGCGCTAAGAGGCCTATATTGGGAAAAAGAATGTCTACAAATATAAACTACACAGAAGACTTGTGTGAAACTTCCTTCTGTTCTGTTTGTTCAATTAAAAGAGTTGAACCTTAGTTTTGATTGATCCGTTCTGAAACACTCTTTCTGTAGAAAATGCAAGTGGAGATTCGGAGCGCTAAGAGGGTAATAGTGGAAAAAGGAATGTCTCCAAATATAAACTACACAGAATCATTCTGTGAAACTTCTTTCTGATCTGTGCATTCAGCTAACAGAGTTAAACCATAATTTTGATTGAGCAGATCTGAACACTCTTTCTATAGAAAATGCAACTGGACATTTGGAGCGCTAAGGGAGTAGTAGTGGAAAAAGGAATATATTCAAATACAAACTACACAGAAGCATTCTGTGAAACTTCTTTCTGATCTGAGCATTCAGCTAACAGAGTTAAACCATACTTTTGATTGAGCAGTTTTGAAACACTCTGTCTGTAGAAAATGCAACTGGACATTCGTATTGCTAAGTGGGTAATAGTGGATAAAAGAATATGTTCAAATATAAACTACACAGAAGCATTGTATGAAACTGCTTTCTGTTCTGTGCATTCAACTAACAGAGTTGAACCTTACTTTTGATTGAGCCTTTCTGAAACACTCTTTCTGTAGAAACTGCAATTGGACATTCTGAGCGCTAAGAGGCCTCTATTGGGAAAATAATATCTTCAAATAAAAACTACACAGAAGCATTCTGTGAAACTTATTTCTGATATGTTCATTAAGCTAACAGAGTTAAACCATACTTTTGATTGCGCAGTTCTGAACACTCTTTCTGTAGAAAATGCAAGTGGACATTCGGAGCGCTAAGAGTGTAATAGTGGAAAAAGGAATATATTCAAATATAAACTACACAGTAGCATTCTGTGAAAATTCTTTCTGTTCTGTGCATTCAACTAACAGAGTTGAACCTTACTTTAGATTGAGCCGTTCTGAAACACTCTTTCTGTAGAAACTGCAATTGGACATGCTAAGCGCTAAGAGGCCTACATTGGGAAAAAGAATATCTTCAAATAAAAACTACAAAGATGCATTCTGTGAAACTTATTTCTGATCTGTAAATTCAGTTAACAGAGATAAAACATATTTTTGATTGAGCAGTTATGAAACACTCTTTCTGTAGAAAATGCAAGTGGAGATTCGGAGCGCTAAGTGGGTAATAGTGGAAAAAGGAATATCTTCAAATATAAACTACACAGAATCATTCGGTGAAACTTCTTTCTGATCTGTGCATTCAGCTAACAGAGTTAAACCATACTTTTGATTGAGCAGATCTGAACACTCTTTCTGTAGAAAATGCAACTGGACATTTGGAGCGCTAAGAGGGTAATAGTGGAAAAAGGAATATATTCAAATATAAACTACACAGAAGCATTCTGTGAAACTTCTTACTGATCTGAGCATTCAGCTAACAGAGTTAAACCATACTTTTGATTGAGAAGTTTTGAAACACTCTGTCTGTAGAAAATGCTACTGGACATTCGTAGCGCTAAGTGGGTAATAGTGGAAAAAAGAATATGTTCAAATATAAACTACACAGAAGCATTGTATGAAACTTCTTTCTGTTCTGTGCATTCAACTAACAGAGTTGAACCTTACTTTTGATTGAGCCGTTCTGAAACACTCTTTCTGTAGAAACTGCAATTGGACATTCTGAGCGCTAGGAGGCCTATATTGGGAAAAAGAATGTCTACAAATAAAAACTACACAGAAGAATTGTGTGAAACTTCTTTCTGTTCTGTTTGTTCAACTAAAAGAGTTGAACCTTAGTTTTGATTGAGCCGTTCTGAAACACTCTTTCTGTAGAAAATGCAAGTGGAGATTCGGAGCGCTATGAGGGTAATAGTGGAAAAAGGAATGTCTCCAAATATAAACTACACAGAATCATTCTGTGAAACTTCTTTCTGATCTGTGCATTCAGCTAACAGAGTTAAACCATACTTTTGATTGAGCAGATCTGAACACTCTTTCTGTAGAAAATGCAACTGGACATTTGGAGCGCTAAGAGAGTAGTAGTGGAAAAAGGAATATATTCAAATATAAACTACACAGAAGCATTCTGTGAAACTTCTTTCTGATCTGAGCATTCAGCTAACAGAGTTAAACCATACATTTGAGTGAGCAGTTTTGAAACACTCTGTCTGTAGAAAATGCAACTGGACATTCGTAGCGCTAAATGGGTAATAGTGGAAAAAAGAATATGTTCAAATATAAACTACACAGAAGCATTGTATGAAACTTCTTTCTGTTCTGTGCATTCAACTAACAGAGTTGAACCTTACTTTTGATTGAGCCTTTCTGAAACACTCTTTCTGTAGAAACTGCAATTGGACATTCAGAGCGCTAAGAGGCCTCTATTGGGAAAAATAATATCTTCAAGTAAAAACTACACAGAAGCATTGTGTGAAACTTATTTCTGATATGTTCATTAAGCTAACAGAGTTAAACCATACTTTTGATTGCGCAGTTCTGAACACTCTTTCTGTAGAAAATGCAAGTGGACATTCGGAGCGCTAAGAGGGTAATAGTGGAAAAAGGAATATATTCAAATATAAAGTACACAGTAGCATTCTGTGAAAATTCTTTCTGTTCTGTGCATTCAACTAACAGAGTTGAACCTTACTTTTGGTTGAGCCGTTCTGAAACACTCTTTCTGTAGAAACTGCAATTGGACATGCTAAGCGCTAAGAGGCCTACATTGGGAAAAAGAATATCTTCAAATAAAAACTACACAGATGCATTCTGTGAAACTTATTTCTGATCTGTAAATTCATTTAACAGAGATAAAACATATTTTTGATTGAGCAGTTATGAAACACTCTTTTTGTAGAAAATGCAAGTGGAGATTCGGAGCGCTAAGAGGGTAATAGTGGAAAAAGGAATGTCTTCAAATATAAACTACACAGAATCATTCGGTGAAACTTCTTTCTGATCTGTGCATTCAGCTAACAGAGTTAAACCATACTTTTGATTGAGCAGATCTGAACACTCTTTCTGTAGAAAATGCAACTGGACATTTGGAGCGCTAAGAGCGTAGTAGTGGAAAAAGGAATATATTCAAATATAAACTACACAGAAGCACTCTGTGAAACTTCTTTCTGATCTGAGCATTCAGCTAACAGAGTTAAACCATACTTTTGATTGAGCAGTTTTGAAACACTCTGTCTGTAGAAAATGCAACTGGACATTCGTAGTGCTAAGTGGGTAATAGTGGAAAAAAGAATATGTTCAAATATAAACTACACAGAAGCATTGTATGAAACTTCTTTCTGTTCTGTGCATTCAACTAACAGAGTTGAACCTTACTTTTGATTGAGCCGTTCTGAAACACTCTTTCTGTAGAAACTGCAATTGGACATTTTGAGCGCTAAGAGGCCTATATTGGGAAAAAGAATGTCTACAAATAAAAACTACACAGAAGAATTGTGTGAAACTTCCTTCTGTTCTGTTTGTTCAATTAAAAGAGTTGAACCTTAGTTTTGATTGAGCCGTTCTGAAACACTCTTTCTGTAGAAAATGCAAGTGGAGATTCGGAGCGCTAAGAGGGTAATAGTGGAAAAAGGAATGTCTCCAAATATAAACTACACAGAATCATTCTGTGAAACATCTTTCTGATCTGTGCATTCAGCTAACAGAGTTAAACCATACTTTTGATTGAGCAGATCTGAACACTCTTTCTGTAGAAAATGCAACTGGACATTTGGAGCGCTAAGGGAGTAGTAGTGGAAAAAGGAATATATTCAAATATAAACTACACAGAAGCATTCTGTGAAACTTATTTCTGATCTGAGCATTCAGCTAACAGAGTTAAACCATACTTTTGATTGAGCAGTTTTGAAACACTCTGTCTGTAGAAAATGCAACTGGACATTCGTAGCGCTAAGTGGGTAATAGTGGATAAAAGAATATGTTCAAATATAAACTACACAGAATCATTGTATGAAACTGCTTTCTGTTCTGTGCATTCAACTAACAGAGTTGAACCTTACTTTTGATTGAGCCTTTCTGAAACACTCTTTCTGTAGAAACTGCAATTGGACATTCTGAGCGCTAAGAGGCCTCTATTGGGAAAATAATATCTTCAAATAAAAACTACACAGAAGCATTGTGTGAAACTTATTTCTGATATGTTCATTAAGCTAACAGAGTTAAACCATACTTTTGATTGCGCAGTTCTGAACACTCTTTCTGTAGAAAATGCAAGTGGACATTCGGAGCGCTAAGAGGGTAATAGTGGAAAAAGGAATATATTCAAATATAAACTACACAGTAGCATTCTGTGAAAATTCTTTCTGTTCTGTGCATTCAACTAACAGAGTTGAACCTTACTTTAGATTGAGCCGTTCTGAAACACTCTTTCTGTAGAAACTGCAATTGGACATGCTAAGCGCTAAGAGGCCTACATTGGGAAAAAGAATATCTTCAAAAAAAACTACAAAGATGCATTCTGTGAAACTTATTTCTGATCTGTAAATTCAGTTAACAGAGATAAAACATATTTTTGATTGAGCAGTTATGAAACACTCTTTCTGTAGAAAATGCAAGTGGAGATTCGGAGCGCTAAGTGGGTAATAGTGGAAAAAGGAATATCTTCAAATATAAACTACACAGAATCATTCGGTGAAACTTCTTTCTGATCTGTGCATTCAGCTAACAGAGTTAAACCATACTTTTGATTGAGCAGATCTGAACACTCTTTCTGTAGAAAATGCAACTGGACATTTGGAGCGCTAAGTGGGTAATAGTGGAAAAAGGAATATATTCAAATATAAACTACACAGAAGCATTCTGTGAAACTTCTTACTGATCTGAGCATTCAGCTAACAGAGTTAAACCATACTTTTGATTGAGCAGATCTGAACACTCTTTCTGTAGAAAATGCAACTGGACATTTGGAGCGCTAAGTGGGTAATAGTGGAAAAAGGAATATATTCAAATATAAACTACACAGAAGCATTCTGTGAAACTTCTTACTGATCTGAGCATTCAGCTAACAGAGTTAAACCATACTTTTGATTGAGCAGTTTTGAAACACTCTGTCTGTAGAAAATGCAACTGGACATTCGTAGCGCTAAGTGGGTAATAGTGGAAAAAAGAATATGTTCAAATATAAACTACACAGAAGCATTGTGTGAAACTTCTTTCTGTTCTGTGCATTCAACTAACAGAGTTGAACCTTACTTTTGATTGAGCCGTTCTGAAACACTCTTTCTGTAGAAACTGCAATTGGACATTCTGAGCGCTAGGAGGCCTATATTGGGAAAAAGAATGTCTACAAATAAAAACTACACAGAAGAATTGTGTGAAACTTCTTTCTGTTCTGTTTGTTCAACTAAAAGAGTTGAACCTTAGTTTTGATTGAGCCGTTCTGAAACACTCTTTCTGTAGAAAATGCAAGTGGAGATTCGGAGCGCTATGAGGGTAATAGTGGAAAAAGGAATGTCTCCAAATATAAACTACACAGAATCATTCTGTGAAACTTCTTTCTGATCTGTGCATTCAGCTAACAGAGTTAAACCATACTTTTGATTGAGCAGATCTGAACACTCTTTCTGTAGAAAATGCAACTGGACATTTGGAGCGCTAAGAGAGTAGTAGTGGAAAAAGGAATATATTCAAATATAAACTACACAGAAGCATTCTGTGAAACTTCTTTCTGATCTGAGCATTCAGCTAACAGAGTTAAACCATACTTTTGAGTGAGCAGTTTTGAAACACTCTGTCTGTAGAAAATGCAACTGGACATTCGTAGCGCTAAGTGGGTAATAGTGGAAAAAAGAATATGTTCAAATATAAACTACACAGAAGCATTGTATGAAACTTCTTTCTGTTCTGTGCATTCAACTAACAGAGTTGAACCTTACTTTTGATTGAGCCTTTCTGAAACACTCTTTCTGTAGAAACTGCAATTGGACATTCTGAGCGCTAAGAGGCCTCTATTGGGAAAAATAATATCTTCAAATAAAAACTACACAGAAGCATTGTGTGAAACTTATTTCTGATATGTTCATTAAGCTAACAGAGTTAAACCATACTTTTGATTGCGCAGTTCTGAACACTCTTTCTGTAGAAAATGCAAGTGGACATTCTGAGCGCTAAGAGGGTAATAGTGGAAAAAGGAATATATTCAAATATAAACTACACAGTAGCATTCTGTGAAAATTCTTTCTGTTCTGTGCATTCAAGTAACAGAGTTGAACCTTACTTTTGATTGAGCCGTTCTGAAACACTCTTTCTGTAGAAACTGCAATTGGACATGCTAAGCGCTAAGAGGCCTACATTGGGAAAAAGAATATCTTCAAATGAAAACTACACAGATGCATTCTGTGAAACTTATTTCTGATCTGTAAATTCAGTTAACAGAGATAAAACTTATTTTTGATTGAGCAGTTATGAAACACTCTTTTTGTAGAAAATGCAAGTGGAGATTCGGAGCGCTAAGAGGGTAATAGTGGAAAAAGGAATGTCTTCAAATATAAACTACACAGAATCATTCGGTGAAACTTCTTTCTGATCTGTGCATTCAGCTAACAGAGTTAAACCATACTTTTGATTGAGCAGATCTGAACACTCTTTCTGTAGAAAATGCAACTGGACATTTGGAGCGCTAAGAGCGTAGTAGTGGAAAAAGTAATATATTCAAATATAAACTACACAGAAGCACTCTTTGAAACTTCTTTCTGATCTGAGCATTCAGCTAACAGAGTTAAACCATACTTTTGATTGAGCAGTTTTGAAACACTCTGTCTGTAGAAAATGCAACTGGACATTCGTAGCGCTAAGTGGGTAATAGTGGAAAAAAGAATATGTTCAAATATAAACTACACAGAAGCATTGTATGAAACTTCTTTCTGTTCTGTGCATTCAACTAACAGAGTTGAACCTTACTTTTGATTGAGCCGTTCTGAAACACTCTTTCTGTAGAAACTGCAATTGGACATTTTGAGCGCTAAGAGGCCTATATTGGGAAAAAGAATGTCTACAAATAAAAACTACACAGAAGAATTGTGTGAAACTTCCTTCTGTTCTGTTTGTTCAATTAAAAGAGTTGAACCTTAGTTTTGATTGAGCCGTTCTGAAACTCTCTTTCTGTAGAAAATGCAAGTGGAGATTCGGAGCGCTAAGAGGGTAATAGTGGAAAAAGGAATGTCTCCAAATATAAACTACACAGAATCATTCTGTGAAACTTCTTTCTGATCTGTGCATTCAGCTAACAGAGTTAAACCATACTTTTGATTGAGCAGATCTGAACACTCTTTCTGTAGAAAATGCAACTGGACATTTGGAGCGCTAAGAGAGTAGTAGTGGAAAAAGGAATATATTCAAATATAAACTACACAGAAGCATTCTGTGAAACTTTTTCTGATCTGAGCATTCAGCTAACAGAGTTAAACCATACTTTTGAGTGAGCAGTTTTGAAACACTCTGTCTGTAGAAAATGCAACTGGACATTCGTAGCGCTAAGTGGGTAATAGTGGAAAAAAGAATATGTTCAAATATAAACTACACAGAAGCATTGTATGAAACTTCTTTCTGTTCTGTGCATTCAACTAACAGAGTTGAACCTTACTTTTGATTGAGCCTTTCTGAAACACTCTTTCTGTAGAAACTGCAATTGGACATTCTGAGCGCTAAGAGGTCTCTATTGGGAAAAATAATATCTTCAAATAAAAACTACACAGAAGCATTGTGTGAAACTTATTTCTGATATGTTCATTAAGCTAACAGAGTTAAACCATACTTTTGATTGCGCAGTTCTGAACACTCTTTCTGTAGAAAATGCAAGTGGACATTCTGAGCGCTAAGAGGGTAATAGTGGAAAAAGGAATATATTCAAATATAAACTACACAGTAGCATTCTGTGAAAATTCTTTCTGTTCTGTGCATTCAAGTAACAGAGTTGAACCTTACTTTTGATTGAGCCGTTCTGAAACACTCTTTCTGTAGAAACTGCAATTGGACATGCTAAGCGCTAAGAGGCCTACATTGGGAAAAAGAATATCTTCAAATAAAAACTACACAGATGCATTCTGTGAAACTTATTTCTGATCTGTAAATTCAGTTAACAGAGATAAAACATATTTTTGATTGAGCAGTTATGAAACACTCTTTTTGTAGAAAATGCAAGTGGAGATTCGGAGCGCTAAGAGGGTAATAGTGGAAAAAGGAATGTCTTCAAATATAAACTACACAGAATCATTCGGTGAAACTTCTTTCTGATCTGTGCATTCAGCTAACAGAGTTAAACCATACTTTTGATTGAGCAGATCTGAACACTCTTTCTGTAGAAAATGCAACTGGACATTTGGAGCGCTAAGAGCGTAGTAGTGGAAAAAGTAATATATTCAAATATAAACTACACAGAAGCACTCTTTGAAACTTCTTTCTGATCTGAGCATTCAGCTAACAGAGTTAAACCATACTTTTGATTGAGCAGTTTTGAAACACTCTGTCTGTAGAAAATGCAACTGGACATTCGTAGCGCTAAGTGGGTAATAGTGGAAAAAAGAATATGTTCAAATATAAACTACACAGAAGCATTGTATGAAACTTCTTTCTGTTCTGTGCATTCAACTAACAGAGTTGAACCTTACTTTTGATTGAGCCGTTCTGAAACACTCTTTCTGTAGAAACTGCAATTGGACATTTTGAGCGCTAAGAGGCCTATATTGGGAAAAAGAATGTCTACAAATAAAAACTACACAGAAGAATTGTGTGAAACTTCCTTCTGTTCTGTTTGTTCAATTAAAAGAGTTGAACCTTAGTTTTGATTGAGCCGTTCTGAAACTCTCTTTCTGTAGAAAATGCAAGTGGAGATTCGGAGCGCTAAGAGGGTAATAGTGGAAAAAGGAATGTCTCCAAATATAAACTACACAGAATCATTCTGTGAAACTTCTTTCTGATCTGTGCATTCAGCTAACAGAGTTAAACCATACTTTTGATTGAGCAGATCTGAACACTCTTTCTGTAGAAAATGCAACTGGACATTTGGAGCGCTAAGGGAGTAGTAGTGGAAAAAGGAATATATTCAAATATAAACTACACAGAAGCATTCTGTGAAACTTCTTTCTGATCTGAGCATTCAGCTAACAGAGTTAAACCATACTTTTGATTGAGCAGTTTTGAAACACTCTGTCTGTAGAAAATGCAACTGGACATTCGTATCGCTAAGTGGGTAATAGTGGAAAAAAGAATATGTTCAAATATAAACTACACAGAAGCATTGTATGAAACTTCTTTCTGTTCTGTGCATTCAACTAACAGAGTTGAACCTTACTTTTGATTGAGCCTTTCTGAAACACTCTTTCTGTAGAAACTGCAATTGGACATTCTGAGCGCTAAGAGGCATCTATTGGGAAAAATAATATCTTCAAGTAAAAACTACACAGAAGCATTGTGTGAAACTTATTTCTGATATGTTCATTAAGCTAACAGAGTTAAACCATACTTTTGATTGCGCAGTTCTGAACACTCTTTCTGTAGAAAATGCAAGTGGACATTCGGAGCGCTAAGAGGGTAATAGTGGAAAAAGGAATATATTCAAATATAAACTACACAGTAGCATTCTGTGAAAATTCTTTCTGTTCTGTGCATTCAACTAACAGAGTTGAACCTTACTTTTGATTGAGCCGTTCTGAAACACTCTTTCTGTAGAAACTGCAATTGGACATGCTAAGCGCTAAGAGGCCTACATTGGGAAAAAGAATATCTTCAAATAAAAACTACACAGATGCATTCTGTGAAACTTATTTCTGATCTGTAAATTCAGTTAACAGAGATAAAACATATTTTTGATTGAGCAGTTATGAAACACTCTTTTTGTAGAAAATGCAAGTGGAGATTCGGAGCGCTAAGAGGGTAATAGTGGAAAAAGGAATGTCTTCAAATATAAACTACACAGAATCATTCGGTGAAACTTCTTTCTGATCTGTGCATTCAGCTAACAGAGTTAAACCATACTTTTGATTGAGCAGATCTGAACACTCTTTCTGTAGAAAATGCAACTGGACATTTGGAGCGCTAAGAGCGTAGTAGTGGAAAAAGGAATATATTCAAATATAAACTACACAGAAGCACTCTTTGAAACTTCTTTCTGATCTGAGCATTCAGCTAACAGAGTTAAACCATACTTTTGATTGAGCAGTTTTGAAACACTCTGTCTGTAGAAAATGCAACTGGACATTCGTAGCGCTAAGTGGGTAATAGTGGAAAAAAGAATATGTTCAAATATAAACTACACAGAAGCATTGTATGAAACTACTTTCTGTTCTGTGCATTCAACTAACAGAGTTGAACCTTACTTTTGATTGAGCCGTTCTGAAACACTCTTTCTGTAGAAACTGCAATTGGACATTTTGAGCGCTAAGAGGCCTATATTGGGAAAAAGAATGTCTACAAATAAAAACTACACAGAAGAATTGTGTGAAACTTCCTTCTGTTCTGTTTGTTCAATTAAAAGAGTTGAACCTTAGTTTTGATTGAGCCGTTCTGAAACACTCTTTCTGTAGAAAATGCAAGTGGAGATTCGGAGCGCTAAGAGGGTAATAGTGGAAAAAGGAATGTCTCCAAATATAAACTACACAGAATCATTCTGTGAAACTTCTTTCTGATCTGTGCATTCAGCTAACAGAGTTAAACCATACTTTTGATTGAGCAGATCTGAACACTCTTTCTGTAGAAAATGCAACTGGACATTTGGAGCGCTAAGGGAGTAGTAGTGGAAAAAGGAATATATTCAAATATAAACTACACAGAAGCATTCTGTGAAACTTCTTTCTGATCTGAGCATTCAGCTAACAGAGTTAAACCATACTTTTGATTGAGCAGTTTTGAAACACTCTGTCTGTAGAAAATGCAACTGGACATTCGTAGCGCTAAGTGGGTAATAGTGGAAAAAAGAATATGTTCAAATATAAACTACACAGAAGCATTGTATGAAACTTGTTTCTGTTCTGTGCATTCAACTAACAGAGTTGAACCTTACCTTTGATTGAGCCTTTCTGAAACACTCTTTCTGTAGAAACTGCAATTGGACATTCTGAGCGCTAAGAGGCCTCTATTGGGAAAAATAATATCTTCAAGTAAAAACTACACAGAAGCATTGTGTGAAACTTATTTCTGATATGTTCATTAAGCTAACAGAGTTAAACCATACTTTTGATTGCGCAATTCTGAACACTCTTTCTGTAGAAAATGCAAGTGGACATTCGGAGCGCTAAGAGGGTAATAGTGGAAAAAGGTATATATTCAAATATAAAGTACACAGTAGCATTCTGTGAAAATTCTTTCTGTTCTGTGCATTCAACTAACAGAGTTGAACCTTACTTTTGGTTGAGCCGTTCTGAAACACTCTTTCTGTAGAAACTGCAATTGGACATGCTAAGCGCTAAGAGGCCTACATTGGGAAAAAGAATATCTTCAAATAAAAACTACACAGATGCATTCTGTGAAATTTATTTCTGATCTGTAAATTCAGTTAACAGAGATAAAACATATTTTTGATTGAGCAGTTATGAAACACTCTTTTTGTAGAAAATGCAAGTGGAGATTCGGAGCGCTAAGAGGGTAATAGTGGAAAAAGGAATGTCTTCAAATATAAACTACACAGAATCATTCGGTGAAACTTCTTTCTGATCTGTGCATTCAGCTAACAGAGTTAAACCATACTTTTGATTGAGCAGATCTGAACACTCTTTCTGTAGAAAATGCAACTGGACATTTGGAGCGCTAAGAGCGTAGTAGTGGAAAAAGGAATATATTCAAATATAAACTACACAGAAGCACTCTGTGAAACTTCTTTCTGATCTGAGCATTCAGCTAACAGAGTTAAACCATACTTTTGATTGAGCAGTTTTGAAACACTCTGTCTGTAGAAAATGCAACTGGACATTCGTAGCGCTAAGTGGGTAATAGTGGAAAAAAGAATATGTTCAAATATAAACTACACAGAAGCATTGTATGAAACTTCTTTCTGTTCTGTGCATTCAACTAACAGAGTTGAACCTTACTTTTGATTGAGCCGTTCTGAAACACTCTTTCTGTAGAAACTGCAATTGGACATTTTGAGCGCTAAGAGGCCTATATTGGGAAAAAGAATGTCTACAAATAAAAACTACACAGAAGAATTGTGTGAAACTTCCTTCTGTTCTGTTTGTTCAATTAAAAGAGTTGAACCTTAGTTTTGATTGAGCCGTTCTGAAACACTCTTTCTGTAGAAAATGCAAGTGGAGATTCGGAGCGCTAAGAGGGTAATAGTGGAAAAAGGAATGTCTCCAAATATAAACTACACAGAATCATTCTGTGAAACTTCTTTCTGATCTGTGCATTCAGCTAACAGAGTTAAACCATACTTTTGATTGAGCAGATCTGAACACTCTTTCTGTAGAAAATGCAACTGGACATTTGGAGCGCTAAGGGAGTAGTAGTGGAAAAAGGAATATATTCAAATATAAACTACACAGAAGCATTCTGTGAAACTTCTTTCTGATCTGAGCATTCAGCTAACAGAGTTAAACCATACTTTTGATTGAGCAGTTTTGAAACACTCTGTCTGTAGAAAATGCAACTGGACATTCGTAGCGCTAAGTGGGTAATAGTGGAAAAAAGAATATGTTCACATATAAACTACACAGAAGCATTGTATGAAACTTCTTTCTGTTCTGTGCATTCAACTAACAGAGTTGAACCTTACTTTTGATTGAGCCGTTCTGAAACACTCTTTCTGTAGAAACTGCAATTGGACATTCTGAGCGCTAGGAGGCCTATATGGGGAAAAAGACTGTCTACAAATAAAAACTACACAGAAGAATTGTGTGAAACTTCTTTCTGTTCTGTTTGTTCAACTAAAAGAGTTGAACCTTAGTTTTGATTGAGCCGTTCTGAAACACTCTTTCTGTAGAAAATGCAAGTGGAGATTCGGAGCGCTTAGAGGGTAATAGTGGAAAAAGGAATGTCTCCAAATATAAACTACACAGAATCATTCTGTGAAACTTCTTTCTGATCTGTGCATTCAGCTAACAGAGTTAAACCATACTTTTGATTGAGCAGATCTGAACACTCTTTCTGTAGAAAATGCAACTGGACATTTGGAGCGCTAAGAGAGTAGTAGTGGAAAAAGGAATATATTCAAATATAAACTACACAGAAGCATTCTGTGAAACTTCTTTCTGATCTGAGCATTCAGCTAACAGAGTTAAACCATACTTTTGATTGAGCAGTTTTGAAACACTCTGTCTGTAGAAAATGCAACTGGACATTCGTAGCGCTAAGTGGGCAATAGTGGAAAAAAATATGTTCAAATATAAACTACACAGAAGCATTGTATGAAACTTCTTTCTGTTCTGTGCATTCAACTAACAGAGTTGAACCTTACTTTTGATTGAGCCTTTCTGAAACACTCTTTCTGTAGAAACTGCAATTGGACATTCTGAGCGCTAAGAGGCCTCTATTGGGAAAAATAACATCTTCAAATAAAAACTACACAGAAGCATTGCGTGAAACTTATTTCTGATATGTTCATTAAGCTAACAGAGTTAAACCATACTTTTGATTGCGCCGTTCTGAACACTCTTTCTGTAGAAAATGCAAGTGGACATTCGGAGCGCTAAGAGGGTAATAGTGGAAAAAAGAATATATTCAAATATAAACTACACAGTAGCTTTCTGTGAAAATTCTTTCTGTTCTGTGAATTCAACTAACAGAGTTGAACCTTACTTTTGATTGAGCCGTTCTGAAACACTCTTTCTGTAAAAAGTGCAATTGGACATGCTAAGCGCTAAGAGGATTACATTGGGGAAAAGAATATCTTCAAATAAAAACTACACAGATGCATTCTGTGAAACTTATTTCTGAAGTGTAAATTCAGTTAACAGAGATAAAACATATTTTTGATTGAGCAGTTATGAAACACTCTTTTTGTAGAAAATGCAAGTGGAGATTCGGAGCGCTAAGAAGGTAATAGTGGAAAAAGGAATGTCTTCAAATATAAACTACACAGAATCATTCGGTGAAACTTCCTTCTGATCTGTGCATTCAGCTAACAGAGTTAAACCATACTTTTGATTGAGCAGATCTGAACACTCTTTCTGTAGAAAATGCAACTGGACATTTGGAGCGCTAAGAGCGTAGTAGTGGAAAAAGGAATATATTCAAATATAAACTACACAGAAGCATTCTGTGAAACTTCTTTCTGATCTGAGCATTCAGCTAACAGAGTTAAACCATACTTTTGATTGAGCAGTTTTGAAACACTCTGTCTGTAGAAAATGCAACTGGACATTCGTAGCGCTAAGTGGGTAATAGTGGAAAAAAGAATATGTTCAAATATAAATTACACAGAAGCATTGTATGAAACTCCTTTCTGTTCTGTGCATTCAACTAACAGAGTTGAACCTTACTTTTGATTGAGCCTTTCTGAAACACTCTTTCTGTAGAAACTGCAATTGGACATTCTGAGCGCTAAGAGGCCTCTATTGGGAAAAATAATATCTTCAAATAAAAACCACACAGAAGCATTGTGTGAAACTTATTTCTGATATGTTCATTAAGCTAACAGAGTTAATTCATACTTTTGATTGCGCAGTTCAGAACACTCTTTCTGTAGAAAATGCAAGTGGACATTCGGAGCGCTAAGAGGGTAATAGTGGAAAAAAGAGTATATTCAAATATAAACTACACAGTAGCATTCTGTGAAAATTCTTTCTGTTCTGTGCATTCAACTAACAGAGTTGAACCATACTTTTGATTGAGCCGTTCTGAAACACTCTTTCTGTAGAAACTGCAATTGGACATGCTAAGCGCTAAGAGGCCTACATTGGGAAAAAGAATATCTTCAAATAAAAACTACACAGATGCATTCTGTGAAACTTATTTCTGATCTGTAAATTCAGTTAACAGAGATAAAACATATTTTTGATTGAGCAGTTATGAAACACTCTTTTTGTAGAAAATGCAAGTGGAGATTCGGAGCGCTAAGAGGGTAATAGTGGAAAAAGGAATGTCTTCAAATATAAACTACACAGAATCATTCGGTGAAACTTCCTTATGATCTGTGCATTCAGCTAACAGAGTTAAACCATACTTTTGATTGAGCCGATCTGAACACTCTTTCTGTAGAAAATGCAACTGGACATTTGGAGCGCTAAGAGCGTAGTAGTGGAAAAAGGAATATATTCAAATATAAACTACACAGAAGCATTCTGTGAAACTTCTTTCTGATCTGAGCATTCAGCTATCAGAGTTAAACCATACTTTCGATTGAGCAGTTTTGAAACACTCTGTCTGTAGAAAATGCAACTGGACATTCGTAGCGCTAAGTGGGTAATAGTGGAAAAAAGAATATGTTCAAATATAAACTACACAGAAGCATTGTATGAAACTTCTTTCTGTTCTGTGCATTCAACTAACAGAGTTGAACCTTACTTTTGATTGAGCCTTTCTGAAACAATCTTTCTGTAGAAACTGCAATTGGACATTCTGAGTGCTAAGAGGCCTCTATTGGGAAAAATAATATCTTCAAATAAAAACTACACAGAAGCATTGTGTGAAACTTATTTCTGATATGTTCATTAAGCTAACAGAGTTAATCCATACTTTTGATTGCGCAGTTCTGAACAATCTTTCTGTAGAAAATGCAAGTGGACATTCGGAGCGCTAAGAGGGTAATAGTGGAAAAAAGAGTATATTCAAATATAAACTACACAGTAGCATTCTGTGAAAATTCTTTCTGTTCTGTGCATTCAACTAACAGAGTTGAACCTTACTTTTGATTGAGCCATTCTGAAACACTCTTTCTGTAGAAACTGCAATTGGACATGCTAAGCGCTAAGAGGCCTACATTGGGAAAAAGAATCTCTTCAAATAAAAACTACACAGATGCATTCTGTGAAACTTATTTCTGATCTGTAAATTCAGTTAACAGAGATAAAACATATTTTTGATTGAGCAGTTATGAAACACTCTTTTTGTAGAAAATGCAAGTGGAGATTCCGAGCGCTAAGAGGGTAATAGTGGAAAAAGGAATGTCTTCAAATATAAACTAAACAGAATCATTCGGTGAAACTTCTTTCTGATCTGTGCATTCAGCTAACAGAGTTAAACCATACTTTTGATTGAGCAGATCTGAACACTCTTTCTGTAGAAAATGCAACTGGACATTTGGAGCGCTAAGAGCGTAGTAGTGGAAAAAGGAATATATTCAAATATAAACTACACAGAAGCATTCTGTGAAACTTCTTTCTGATCTGAGCATTCAGCTAACAGAGTTAAACCATACTTTTGATTGAGCAGTTTTGAAACACTCTGTCTGTAGAAAATGCAACTGGACATTCGTAGCGCTAAGTGGGTAATAGTGGAAAAAAGAATATGTTCAAATATAAACTACACAGAAGCATTGTATGAAACTTCTTTCTGTTCTGTGCATTCAACTAACAGAGTTGAACCTTACTTTTGATTGAGCCGTTCTGAAACACTCTTTCTGTAGAAACTGCAATTGGACATTCTGAGCGCTAGGAGGCCTATATGGGGAAAAAGAATGTCTACAAATAAAAACTACACAGAACAATTGTGCGAAACTTCTTTCTGTTCTGTTTGTTCAACTAAAAGAGTTGAACCTTAGTTTTGATTGAGCCGTTCTGAAACACTCTTTCTGTAGAAAATGCAAGTGGAGATTCGGAGCGCTAAGAGGGTAATAGTGGAAAAAGGAATGTCTCCAAATATAAACTACACAGAATCATTCTGTGAAACTTCTTTCTGATCTGTGCATTCAGCTAACAGAGTTAAACCATACTTTTGATTGAGCAGATCTGAACACTCTTTCTGTAGAAAATGCAACTGGACATTTGGAGCGCTAAGAGAGTAGTAGTGGAAAAAGGAATATATTCAAATATAAACTACACAGAAGCATTCTGTGAAACTTCTTTCTGATCTGAGCATTCAGCTAACAGAGTTAAACCATACTTTTGATTGAGCAGTTTTGAAACACTCTTTCTGTAGAAAATGCAACTGGACATTCGTAGCGCTAAGTGGGTAATAGTGGAAAAAAGAATATGTTCAAATATAAACTACACAGAAGCATTGTATGAAACTTCTTTCTGTTCTGTGCATTCAACTAACAGAGTTGAACCTTACTTTTGATTGAGCCTTTCTGAAACACTCTTTCTGTAGAAACTGCAATTGGATATTCTGAGCGCTAAGAGGCCTCTATTGGGAAAAAAAAAATCTTCAAATAAAAACTACACAGAAGAATTGTGTGAAACTTATTTCTGATATGTTCATTAATCTAACAGAGTTAAACCATACTTTTGATTGCGCAGTTCTGAACACTCTTTCTGTAGAAAATGCAAGTGGACATTCGGAGCGCTAAGAGGGTAATAGTGGAAAAGGGAATATATTCAAATATAAACTACACAGTAGCATTCTGTGAAAATTCTTTCTGTTCTGTGCATTCAACTAACAGAGTTGAACCTTACTTTTGATTGAGGCGTTCTGAAACACTCTTTCTGTAGAAACTGCAATTGGACCTTCTGAGCGCTAGGAGGCCTATATTGGGAAAAAGAATGTCTACAAATAAAACTACACAGAAGAATTGTGTGAAACTTCTTTCTGTTCTGTTTGTTCAACTAAAAGAGTTGAACCTTAGTTTTGATTGAGCCGTTCTGAAACACTCTTTCTGTAGAAAATGCAAGTGGAGATTCGGAGCGCTAAGAGGGTAATAGTGGAAAATGGAATGTCTCCAAATATAAACTACACAGAATCATTCTGTGAAACTTCTTTCTGATCTGTGCATTCAGCTAACAGAGTTAAACCATACTTTTGATTGAGCAGATCTGAACATTCTTTCTGTAGAAAATGCAACTGGACATTTGGAGCGCTAAGAGCGTAGTAGTGGAAAAAGGAATATATTCAAATATAAACTACACAGAAGCATTCTGTGAAACTTCTTTCTGATCTGAGCATTCAGCTAACAGAGTTAAACCACACTTTTGATTGAGCAGTTTTGAAACACTCTGTCTGTAGAAAATGCAACTGGACATTCGTAGCGCTAAGTGGGTAATAGTGGAAAAAAGAATATGTTCAAATATAAACTACACAGAAGCATTGTATGAAACTTCTTTCTGTTCTGTGCATTCAACTAACAGAGTTGAACCTTACTTTTGATTGAGCCGTTCTGAAACACTCTTTCTGTAGAAACTGCAATTGAACATTCTGAGCGCTAGGAGGCCTATATTGGGAAAAAAATGTCTACAAATAAAAACTACACAGAAGAATTGTGTGAAACTTCTTTCTGTTCTGTTTGTTCAACTAAAAGAGTTGAACCTTAGCTTTGATTGAGCCTTTCTGAAACAGTCTTTCTGTAGAAAATGAAAGTGGAGATTCGGAGCGCTAAGAGGGTAATAGTGGAAAAAGGAATGTCTCCAAATATAAACTACACAGAATCATTCTGTGAAACTTCTTTCTGATCTGTGCATTCAGCTAACAGAGTTAAACCATACTTTTGATTGAGCAGATCTGAACACACTTTCTGTAGAAAATGCAACTGGACATTTGGAGCGCTAGGAGAGTAGTAGTGGAAAAAGGAATATATTCAAATATAAACTACACAGAAGCATTCTGTGAAACTTCTTTCTGATCTGAGCATTCAGCTAACAGAGTTAAACCATACTTTTGATTGAGCAGTTTTGAAACACTCTGTCTGTAGAAAATGCAAATGGACATTCGTAGCGCTAAGTGGGTAATAGTGGAAAAAAGAATATGTTCAAATATAAACTACACAGAAGCATTGTATGAAACTTCTTTCTGTTCTGTGCATTCAACTAACAGAGTTGAACCTTACTTTTGATTGAGGCTTTCTGAAACACTCTTTCTGTAGAAACTGCAATTGGATATTCTGAGCGCTAAGAGGCCTCTATTGGGAAAAATAATATCTTCAAATAAAAACTACACAGAAGCATTGTGTGAAACTTATTTCTGATATGTTCATTAAGCTAACAGAGTTAAATCATACTTTTGATTGCGCAGTTCAGAACACTCTTTCTGTAGAAAATGCAAGTGGACATTCGGAGCGCTAAGAGGGTAATAGTGGAAAAAAGAGTATATTCAAATATAAACTACACAGTAGCATTCTGTGAAAATTCTTTCTGTTCTGTGCATTCAACTAACAGAGTTGAACCTTACTTTTGATTGAGCCGTTCTGAAACACTCTTTCTGTAGAAACTGCAATTGGACATGCTAAGCGCTAAGAGGCCTACATTGGGAAAAAGAATATCTTCAAATAAAAACTACACAGATGCATTCTGTGAAACTTATTTCTGATCTGTAAATTCAGTTAACAGAGATAAAACATATTTTTGATTGAGCAGTTATGAAACACTCTTTTTGTAGAAAATGCAAGTGGAGATTCGGAGCGCTAAGAGGGTAATAGTGGAAAAAGGAATGTCTTCAAATATAAACTACACAGAATCATTCGGTGAAACTTCTTTCTGATCTGTGCATTCAGCTAACAGAGTTAAACCATACTTTTGATTGAGCAGATCTGAACACTCTTTCTGTAGAAAATGCAACTGGACATTTGGAGCGCTAAGTGGGTAATAGTGGAAAAAAGAATATGTTCAAATATAAACTACACAGAAGCATTTTATGAAACTTCTTTCTGTTCTGTGCATTCAACTAACAGAGTTGAACCTTACTTTTGATTGAGCCGTTCTGCAACACTCTTTCTGTAGAAACTGCAATTGGACATTCTGAGCGCTAGGAGGCATATATTGGGAAAAAGAATGTCTACAAATAAAAACTACACAGAACAATTGTGTGAAACTTCTTTCAGTTCTCTTTGTTCAACTAAAAGAGTTGAACCTTAGTTTTGATTGAGCCGTTCTGAAACACTCTTTCTGTAGAAAATGCAAGTGGAGATTCGGAGCGCTAAGGGGGTAATAGGGAAAAAGGAATGTCTCCAAATATAAACTACACAGAATCATTCTGTGAAACTTCTTTCTGATCTGTGCATTCAGCTAACAGATTTAAACCATACTTTTGATTGAGCAGTTTTGAAACACTCTGTCTGTAGAAAATGCAACTGGACATTCGTAGCGCTAAGTGGGTAATAGTGGAAAAAAGAATATGTTCAAATATAAACTACACAGAAGCATTGTATGAAACTTCTTTCTGTTCTGTGCATTCAACTAACAGAGTTGAACCTTACTTTTGATTGAGCCTTTCTGAAACACTCTTTCTTTAGAAACTGCAATTGGACATTCTGAGCGCTAAGAGGCCTCTATTGGGAAAAAAAAAATCTTCAAATAAAAACTACACAGAAGCATTGTGTGAAACTTATTTCTGATATGTTCATTAAGCTAACAGAGTTAAATCATACTTTTGATTGCGCAGTTCAGAACACTCTTTCTGTAGAAAATGCAAGTGGACATTCAGAGCGCTAAGAGGGTAATAGTGGAAAAAAGAGTATATTCAAATATAAACTACACAGTATCATTCTGTGAAAATTCTTTCTGTTCTGTGCATTCAACTAACAGAGTTGAACCATACTTTTGATTGAGCCGTTCTGAAACACTCTTTCTGTAGAAACTGCAATTGGACATGCTAAGCGCTAAGAGGCCTACATTGGGAAAAAGAATATCTTCAAATAAAAACTACACAGATGCATTCTGTGAAACTTATTTCTGATCTGTAAATTCAGTTAACAGAGATAAAACATATTTTTGATTGAGCAGTTATGAATCACTCTTTTTGTAGAAAATGCAAGTGGAGATTCGGAGCGCTAAGAGGGTAATAGTGGAAAAAGGAATGTCTTCAATATAAACTACACAGAATCATTCGGTGAAACTTCCTTCTGATCTGTGCATTCAGCTAACAGAGTTAAACCATACTTTTGATTGAGCAGATCTGAACACTCTTTCTGTAGAAAATGCAACTGGACATTTGGAGCGCTAAGAGCGTAGTAGTGGAAAAAGGAATATATTCAAATATAAAGTACACAGAAGCATTCTGTGAAACTTCTTTCTGATCTGAGCATTCAGCTAACAGAGATAAACCATACTTTTGATTGAGCAGTTTTGAAACACTCTGTCTGTAGAAAATGCAACTGGACATTCGTAGCGCGAAGTGGGTAATAGTGGAAAAAAGAATATGTTCAAATATAAACTACACAGAAGCATTGTATGAAACTTCTTTCTGTTCTGTGCATTCAACTAACAGAGTTGAACCTTACTTTTGATTGAGCCGTTCTGCAACACTCTTTCTGTAGAAACTGCAATTGGACATTCTGAGCGCTAGGAGGCCTATATTGGGAAAAAGAATGTCTACAAATAAAAACTACACAGAAGAATTGTGTGAAACTTCTTTCAGTTCTCTTTGTTCAACTAAAAGAGTTGAACCTTAGTTTTGATTGAGCCGTTCTGAAACACTCTTTCTGTAGAAAATGCAAGTGGAGATTCGGAGCGCTAAGAGGGTAATAGTGGAAAAAGGAATGTCTCCAAATATAAACTACACAGAATCATTCTGTGAAACTTCTTTCTGATCTGTGCATTCAGCTAACAGAGTTAAACCATACTTTTGATTGAGCAGTTTTGAAACACTCTGTCTGTAGAAAATGCAACTGGACATTCGTAGCGCTAAGTGGGTAATAGTGGAAAAAAGAATATGTTCAAATATAAACTACACAGAAGCATTGTATGAAACTTCTTTCTGTTCTGTGCATTCAACTAACAGAGTTGAACATTACGTTTGATTGAGCCTTTCTGAAACACTCTTTCTGTAGAAACTGCAATTGGACATTCTGAGTGCTAAGAGGCCTCTATAGGGAAAAATAATATCTTCAAATAAAAACTACACAGAAGCATTGTGTGAAACTTATTTCTGATATGTTCATTAAGCTAACAGAGTTAATCCATACTTTTGATTGCGCAGTTCTGAACACTCTTTCTGTAGAAAATGCAAGTGGACATTCGGAGCGCTAAGAGTGTAATAGTGGAAAAAAGAGTATATTCAAATATAAACTACACAGTAGCATTCTGTGAAAATTCTTTCTGTTCTGTGCATTCAACTAACAGAGTTGAACCTTACTTTTGATTGAGCCGTTCTGAAACACTCTTTCTGTAGAAACTGCAATTGGACATGCTAAGCGCTAAGAGGCCTACATTGGGAAAAAGAATATCTTCAAATAAAAACTACACAGATGCATTCTGTGAAACTTATTTCTGATCTGTAAATTCAGTTAACAGAGATAAAACATATTTTTGATTGAGCAGTTATGAAACACTCTTTTTGTAGAAAATGCAAGTGGAGATTCGGAGCGCTAAGAGGGTAATAGTGGAAAAAGGAATGTCTTCAAATATAAACTAAACAGAATCATTCGGTGAAACATCTTTCTGATCTTTGCATTCAGCTAACAGAGTTAAACCATACTTTTGATTGAGCAGATCTGAACACTCTTTCTGTAGAAAATGCAACTGGACATTTGGAGCGCTAAGAGCGTAGTAGTGGAAAAAGGAATATATTCAAATATAAACTACACAGAAGCATTCTGTGAAACTTCTTTCTGATCTGAGCATTCAGCTAACAGAGTTAAACCATACTTTTGATTGAGCAGTTTTGAAACACTCTGTCTGTAGAAAATGCAACTGGACATTCGTAGCGCTAAGTGGGTAATAGTGGAAAAAAGAATATGTTCAAATATAAACTACACAGAAGCATTGTATGAAACTTCTTTCTGTTCTGTGCATTCAACTAACAGAGTTGAACCTTACTTTTGATTGAGCCGTTCTGAAACACTCTTTCTGTAGGAACTGCAATTGGACATTCTGAGCGCTAGGAGGCCTATATGGGGAAAAAGAATGTCTACAAATAAAAACTACACAGAAGAATTGTGCGAAACTTCTTTCTGTTCTGTTTGTTCAACTAAAAGAGTTGAACCTTAGTTTTGATTGAGCCGTTCTGAAACACTCTTTCTGTAGAAAATGCAAGTGGAGATTCGGAGCGCTTAGAGGGTAATAGTGGAAAAAGGAATGTCTCCAAATATAAAATACACAGAAGCATTCTGTGAAACTTCTTTCTGATCTGTGCATTCAGCTAACAGAGTTAAACCATACTTTTGATTGAGCAGATCTGAACACTCTTTCTGTAGAAAATGCAACTGGACATTTGGAGCGCTAAGAGAGTAGTAGTGGAAAAAGGAATATATTCATATATAAACTACACAGAAGCATTCTGTGAAACTTCTTTCTGATCTGAGCATTCAGCTAACAGAGTTAAACCATACTTTTGATTGAGCAGTTTTGAAACACTCTGTCTGTAGAAAATGCAACTGGACATTCGTAGCGCTAAGTGGGTAATAGTGGAAAAAAGAATATGTTCAAATATAAACTACACAGAAGCATTGTATGAAACTCCTTTCTGTTCTGTGCATTCAACTAATAGAGTTGAACCTTACTTTTGATTGAGCCTTTCTGAAACACTCTTTCTGTAGAAACTGCAATTGGACATTCTGAGCGCTAAGAGGCCTCTATTGGGAAAAATAATATCTTCAAATAAAAACTACACAGAAGAATTGTGTGAAACTTATTTCTGATATGTTCATTAATCTAACAGAGTTAAACCATACTTTTGATTGCGCAGTTCTGAACACTCTTTCTGTAGAGAATGCAAGTGGACATTCGGAGCGCTAAGAGGGTAATAGTGGAAAAGGGAATATATTCAAATATAAACTACACAGTAGCATTCTGTGAAAATTCTTTCTGTTCTGTGCATTCAACTAACAGAGTTGAACCTTACTTTTGATTGAGGCGTTCTGAAACACTCTTTCTGTAGAAACTGCAATTGGACCTTCTGAGCGCTAGGAGGCCTATATTGGGAAAAAGAATGTCTACAAATAAAACTACACAGAAGAATTGTGTGAAACTTCTTTCTGTTCTGTTTGTTCAACTAAAAGAGTTGAACCTTAGTTTTGATTGAGCCGTTCTGAAACACTCTTTCTGTAGAAAATGCAAGTGGAGATTCGGAGCGCTAAGAGGGTAATAGTGGAAAAAGGAATGTCTCCAAATATAAAGTACACAGAATCATTCTGTGAAACTTCTTTCTGATCTGTGCATTCAGCTAACAGAGTTAAACCATACTTTTGATTGAGCAGATCTGAACACTCTTTCTGTAGAAAATGCAACTGGACATTTGGAGCGCTAAGAGCGTAGTAGTGGAAAAAGGAATATATTCAAATATAAACTACACAGAAGCATTCTGTGAAACTTCTTTCTGATCTGAGCATTCAGCTAACAGAGTTAAACCACACTTTTGATTGAGCAGTTTTGAAACACTCTGTCTGTAGAAAATGCAACTGGACATTCGTAGCGCTAAGTGGGTAATAGTGGAAAAAAGTATATGTTCAAATATAAACTACACAGAAGCATTGTATGAAACTTCTTTCTGTTCTGTGCATTCAACTAACAGAGTTGAACCTTACTTTTGATTGAGCCGTTCTGAAACACTCTTTCTGTAGAAACTGCAATTGAACATTCTGAGCGCTAGGAGGCCTATATTGGGAAAAAAATGTCTACAAATAAAAACTACACAGAAGAATTGTGTGAAACTTCTTTCTGTTCTGTTTGTTCAACTAAAAGAGTTGAACCTTAGCTTTGATTGAGCCTTTCTGAAACAGTCTTTCTGTAGAAAATGAAAGTGGAGATTCGGAGCGCTAAGAGGGTAATAGTGGAAAAAGGAATGTCTCCAAATATAAACTACACAGAATCATTCTGTGAAACTTCTTTCTGATCTGTGCATTCAGCTAACAGAGTTAAACCATACTTTTGATTGAGCAGATCTGAACACACTTTCTGTAGAAAATGCAACTGGACATTTGGAGCGCTAGGAGAGTAGTAGTGGAAAAAGGAATATATTCAAATATAAACTACACAGAAGCATTCTGTGAAACTTCTTTCTGATCTGAGCATTCAGCTAACAGAGTTAAACCATACTTTTGATTGAGCAGTTTTGAAACACTCTGTCTGTAGAAAATGCAACTGGACATTCGTAGCGCTAAGTGGGTAATAGTGGAAAAAAGAATATGTTCAAATATAAACTACACAGAAGCATTGTATGAAACTTCTTTCTGTTCTGTGCATTCAACTAACAGAGTTGAACCTTACTTTTGATTGAGGCTTTCTGAAACACTCTTTCTGTAGAAACTGCAATTGGATATTCTGAGCGCTAAGAGGCCTCTATTGGGAAAAATAATATCTTCAAATAAAAACTACACAGAAGCATTGTGTGAAACTTATTTCTGATATGTTCATTAAGCTAACAGAGTTAAATCATACTTTTGATTGCGCAGTTCAGAACACTCTTTCTGTAGAAAATGCAAGTGGACATTCGGAGCGCTAAGAGGGTAATAGTGGAAAAAAGAGTATATTCAAATATAAACTACACAGTAGCATTCTGTGAAAATTCTTTCTGTTCTGTGCATTCAACTAACAGAGTTGAACCTTACTTTTGATTGAGCCGTTCTGAAACACTCTTTCTGTAGAAACTGCAATTGGACATGCTAAGCGCTAAGAGGCCTACATTGGGAAAAAGAATATCTTCAAATAAAAACTACACAGATGCATTCTGTGAAACTTATTTCTGATCTGTAAATTCAGTTAACAGAGATAAAACATATTTTTGATTGAGCAGTTATGAAACACTCTTTTTGTAGAAAATGCAAGTGGAGATTCGGAGCGCTAAGAGGGTAATAGTGGAAAAAGGAATGTCTTCAAATATAAACTACACAGAATCATTCGGTGAAACTTCTTTCTGATCTGTGCATTCAGCTAACAGAGTTAAACCATACTTTTGATTGAGCAGATCTGAACACTCTTTCTGTAGAAAATGCAACTGGACATTTGGAGCGCTAAGTGGGTAATAGTGGAAAAAAGAATATGTTCAAATATAAACTACACAGAAGCATTTTATGAAACTTCTTTCTGTTCTGTGCATTCAACTAACAGAGTTGAACCTTACTTTTGATTGAGCCGTTCTGCAACACTCTTTCTGTAGAAACTGCAATTGGACATTCTGAGCGCTAGGAGGCATATATTGGGAAAAAGAATGTCTACAAATAAAAACTACACAGAAGAATTGTGTGAAACTTCTTTCAGTTCTCTTTGTTCAACTAAAAGAGTTGAACCTTAGTTTTGATTGAGCCGTTCTGAAACACTCTTTCTGTAGAAAATGCAAGTGGAGATTCGGAGCGCTAAGGGGGTAATAGGGAAAAAGGAATGTCTCCAAATATAAACTACACAGAATCATTCTGTGAAACTTCTTTCTGATCTGTGCATTCAGCTAACAGATTTAAACCATACTTTTGATTGAGCAGTTTTGAAACACTCTGTCTGTAGAAAATGCAACTGGACATTCGTAGCGCTAAGTGGGTAATAGTGGAAAAAAGAATATGTTCAAATATAAACTACACAAAAGCATTGTATGAAACTTCTTTCTGTTCTGTGCATTCAACTAACAGAGTTGAACCTTACTTTTGATTGAGCCTTTCTGAAACACTCTTTCTGTAGAAACTGCAATTGGACATTCTGAGTGCTAAGAGGCCTCTATTGGGAAAAATAATATCTTCAAATAAAAACCACACAGAAGCATTGTGTGAAACTTATTTCTGATATGTTCATTAAGCTAACAGAGTTAATCCATACTTTTGATTGCGCAGTTCTGAACACTCTTTCTGTAGAAAATGCAAGTGGACATTCGGAGCGCTAAGAGGGTAATAGTGGAAAAAAGAGTATATTCAAATATAAACTACACAGTAGCATTCTGTGAAAATTCTTTCTGTTCTGTGCATTCAACTAACAGAGTTGAACCTTACTTTTGATTGAGCCGTTCTGAAACACTCTTTTTGTAGAAACTGCAATTGGACATGCTAAGCGCTAAGAGGCCTACATTGGGAAAAATAATATCTTCAAATGAACACTACACAGATGCATTCTGTGAAACTTATTTCTGATCTGTAAATTCAGTTAACAGAGATAAAACATATTTTCGATTGAGCAGTTATGAAACACTCTTTTTGTAGAAAATGCAAGTGGAGATTCGGAGCGCTAAGTGGGTAATAGGGGAAAAGGAATGTCTTCAAATATAAACTACACAGAATCATTCTGTGAAACTTCTTTCTGATCTGTGCATTCAGCTAACAGAGTTAAACCATACTTTTGATTGAGCAGATCTGAACACTCTTTCTGTAGAAAATGCAACTGGACATTTGGAGCGCTAAGAGCGTAGTAGTGGAAAAAGGAATATATTCAAATATAAACTACACAGAAGCACTCTGTGAAACTTCTTTCTGATCTGAGCATTCAGCTAACAGAGTTAAACCATACTTTTGATTGAGCAGTTTTGAAACACTCTGTCTGTAGAAAATGCAACTGGACCTTCGTAGCGCTAAGTGGGTAATAGTGGAAAAAAGAATATGTTCAAATATAAACTACACAGAAGCATTGTATGAAACTTCTTTCTGTTCTGTGCATTCAACTAACAGAGTTGAACCTTACTTTTGATTGAGCCGTTCTGAAACACTCTTTCTGTAGAAACTGCAATTGGACATTTTGAGCGCTAAGAGGCCTATATTGGGAAAAAGAATGTCTACAAATAAAAACTACACAGAAGAATTGTGTGAAACTTCCTTCTGTTCTGTTTGTTCAATTAAAAGAGTTGAACCTTAGTTTTGATTGAGCCGTTCTGAAACACTCTTTCTGTAGAAAATGCAAGTGGAGATTCGGAGCGCTAAGAGGGTAATAGTGGAAAAAGGAATGTCTCCAAATATAAACTACACAGAATCATTCTGTGAAACTTCTTTCTGATCTGTGCATTCAGCTAACAGAGTTAAACCATACTTTTGATTGAGCAGATCTGAACACTCTTTCTGTAGAAAATGCAACTGGACATTTGGAGCGCTAAGGCAGTAGTAGTGGAAAAAGGAATATATTCAAATATAAACTACACAGAAGCA
Organism: Symphalangus syndactylus; assembly: GCF_028878055.3. Classification (NCBI taxonomy): domain Eukaryota; kingdom Metazoa; phylum Chordata; class Mammalia; order Primates; family Hylobatidae; genus Symphalangus; species Symphalangus syndactylus. Next base: position 6,132,236 of record NC_072444.2, on the reverse strand, counting down.
TTCTGTGAAACTTATTTCTGATCTGAGCATTCAGCTAACAGAGTTAAACCATACTTTTGATTGAGCAGTTTTGAAACACTCTGTCTGTAGAAAATGCAACTGGACATTCGTAGCGCTAAGTGGGTAATAGTGGATAAAAGAATATGTTCAAATATAAACTACACAGAAGCATTGTATGAAACTGCTTTCTGTTCTGTGCATTCAACTAACAGAGTTGAACCTTACTTTTGATTGAGCCTTTCTGAAACACTCTTTCTGTAGAAACTGCAATTGGACATTCTGAGCGCTAAGAGGCCTGTATTGGGAAAATAATATCTTCAAATAAAAACTACACAGAAGCATTGTGTGAAACTTATTTCTGATATGTTCATTAAGCTAACAGAGTTAAACCATACTTTTGATTGCGCAGTTCTGAACACTCTTTCTGTAGAAAATGCAAGTGGACATTCGGAGCGCTAAGAGGGTAATAGTGGAAAAAGGAATATATTCAAATATAAACTACACAGTAGCATTCTGTGAAAATTCTTTCTGTTCTGTGCATTCAACTAACAGAGTTGAACCTTACTTTAGATTGAGCCGTTCTGAAACACTCTTTCTGTAGAAACTGCAATTGGACATGCTAAGCGCTAAGAGGCCTACATTGGGAAAAAGAATATCTTCAAAAAAAACTACAAAGATGCATTCTGTGAAACTTATTTCTGATCTGTAAATTCAGTTAACAGAGATAAAACATATTTTTGATTGAGCAGTTATGAAACACTCTTTCTGTAGAAAATGCAAGTGGAGATTCGGAGCGCTAAGTGGGTAATAGTGGAAAAAGGAATATCTTCAAATATAAACTACACAGAATCATTCGGTGAAACTTCTTTCTGATCTGTGCATTCAGCTAACAGAGTTAAACCATACTTTTGATTGAGCAGATCTGAACACTCTTTCTGTAGAAAATGCAACTGGACATTTGGAGCGCTAAGAGCGTAGTAGTGGAAAAAGTAATATATTCAAATATAAACTACACAGAAGCACTCTTTGAAACTTCTTTCTGATCTGAGCATTCAGCTAACAGAGTTAAACCATACTTTTGATTGAGCAGTTTTGAAACACTCTGTCTGTAGAAAATGCAACTGGACATTCGTAGCGCTAAGTGGGTAATAGTGGAAAAAAGAATATGTTCAAATATAAACTACACAGAAGCATTGTATGAAACTTCTTTCTGTTCTGTGCATTCAACTAACAGAGTTGAACCTTACTTTTGATTGAGCCGTTCTGAAACACTCTTTCTGTAGAAACTGCAATTGGACATTTTGAGCGCTAAGAGGCCTATATTGGGAAAAAGAATGTCTACAAATAAAAACTACACAGAAGAATTGTGTGAAACTTCCTTCTGTTCTGTTTGTTCAATTAAAAGAGTTGAACCTTAGTTTTGATTGAGCCGTTCTGAAACACTCTTTCTGTAGAAAATGCAAGTGGAGATTCGGAGCGCTAAGAGGGTAATAGTGGAAAAAGGAATGTCTCCAAATATAAACTACACAGAATCATTCTGTGAAACTTCTTTCTGATCTGTGCATTCAGCTAACAGAGTTAAACCATACTTTTGATTGAGCAGATCTGAACACTCTTTCTGTAGAAAATGCAACTGGACATTTGGAGCGCTAAGAGAGTAGTAGTGGAAAAAGGAATATATTCAAATATAAACTACACAGAAGCATTCTGTGAAACTTCTTTCTGATCTGAGCATTCAGCTAACAGAGTTAAACCATACTTTTGATTGAGCAGTTTTGAAACACTCTGTCTGTAGAAAATGCAACTGGACATTCGTAGCGCTAAGTGGGTAATAGTGGAAAAAAGAATATGTTCAAATATAAACTACACAGAATCATTGTATGAAACTTCTTTCTGTTCTGTGCATTCAACTAACAGTGTTGAACCTTACTTTTGATTGAGCCTTTCTGAAACACTCTTTCTGTAGAAACTGCAATTGGACATTCTGAGCGCTAAGAGTCCTCTATTGGGAAAAATAATATCTTCAAATAAAAACTACACAGAAGCATTGTGTGAAACTTATTTCTGATATGTTCATTAAGCTAACAGAGTTAAACCATACTTTTGATTGCGCAGTTCTGAACACTCTTTCTGTAGAAAATGCAAGTGGACATTTGGAGCGCTAAGAGGGTAATAGTGGAAAAAGGAATATATTCAAATATAAACTACACAGTAGCATTCTGTGAAAATTCTTTCTGTTCTGTGCATTCAACAAACAGAGTTGAACCTTACATTTGATTGAGCCGTTCTGAAACACTCTTTCTGTAGAAACTGCAATTGGACATTCTGAGCGCTAAGAGGCCTCTATTGGAAAAAATAATATCTTCAAATAAAAACAACACAGAGCATTGTGTGAAACTTATTTCTGATATGTTCATTAAGCTAACAGAGTTAAACCATACTTTTGATTGCGCAGTTCTGAACACTCATTCTGTAGAAAATGCAAGTGGACATTCGGAGCGCTAAGAGGGTAATATTGGAAAAAGGAATGTCTCCAAATATAAACTACACAGAATCATTCTGTGAAACTTCTTTCTGATCTGTGCATTCAGCTAACAGAGTTAAACCAAACTTTTGATTGAGCAGATCTGAACACTCTTTCTGTAGAAAATGCAACTGGACATTTGGAGCGCTAAGAGAGTAGTAGTGGAAAAAGGAATATATTCAAATATAAACTACACAGAAGCATTCTGTGAAACTTCTTTCTGATCTGAGCATTCAGCTAACAGAGTTAAACCATACTTTTGATTGAGCAGTTTTGAAACACTCTGTCTGTAGAAAATGCAACTGGACATTCGCAGCGCTAAGTGGGTAATAGTGGAAAAAAGAATATGTTCAAATATAAACTACACAGAAGCATTGTATGAAACTTCTTTCTGTTCTGTGCATTCAACTAACGGAGTTGAACCTTACTTTTGATTGAGCCGTTCTGAAACACTCTTTCTGTAGAAACTGCAATTGGACATTCTGAGCGCTAAGAGGCCTCTATTGGAAAAAAAAATATCTTCAAATAAAAACTACACAGAAGCATTGTGTGAAAATACTTTCTGTACTGTGCATTCAACTAACAGAGTTGAACCTTACTTTTGATTGAGCCGTTCTGAAACACTCTTTCTGTACAAAGTGCAATTGGACATGCTAAGCGCTAAGAGGCCTACATTGGGAAAAAGAATATCTTCAAATAAAAACTACACAGATGCATTCTGTGAAACTTATTTCTGATCTGTAAGTTCAGTTAACAGAGATAAAACATATTTTTGATTGAGCAGTTATGAAACACTCTTTTTGTAGAAAATGCAAGTGGAGATTCGGAGCGCTAAAAGGGTAATAGTGGAAAAAGGAATGTCTTCAAATATAAACTACACAGAATCATTCGGTGAAACTTCTTTCTGATCTGTGCATTCAGCTAACAGAGTTAAACCATACTTTTGATTGAGCAGACCTAAACACTCTTTCTGTAGAAAATGCAACTGGACATTTTGAGCGCTAAGAGCGTAGTAGTGGAAAAAGGAATATATTCAAATATAAACTGCACAGTAGCATTCTGTGAAACTTCTTTCTGATCTGAGCATTCAGCTAACAGAGTTAAACCATACTTTTGATTGAGCAGTTTTGAAACACTCTGTCTGTAGAAAATGCAACTGGACATTCGTAGCGCTAAGTGGGTAATAGTGGAAAAAAGAATATGTTCAAATATAAACTACACAGAGGCATTGTATGAAACTTCTTTCTGTTCTGTGCATTCAACTAACAGAGTTGAACCTTACTTTTGATTGAGCCGTTCTGAAACACTCTTTCTGTAGAAACTGCAATTGGACATTCTGAGCGCTAGGAGGCCTATATTGGGAAAAAGAATGTCTACAAATAAAAACTACACAGAAGAATTTTGCGAAACTTCTTTCTGTTCTGTTTGTTCAACTAAAAGAGTTGAACCTTAGTTTTGATTGAGCCGTTCTGAAACACTCTTTCTGTAGAAAATGCAAGTGGAGATTCGGAGCGCTTAGAGGGTAATAGTGGAAAAAGGAATGTCTCCAAATATAAACTACACAGAATCATTCTGTGAAACTTCTTTCTGATCTGTGCATTCAGCTAACAGAGTTAAACCATACTTTTGATTGAGCAGATCTGAACACTCTTTCTGTAGAAAATGCAACTGGACATTTGGAGCGCTAAGAGAGTAGTAGTGGAAAAAGGAATATATTCAAATATAAACTACACAGAAGCATTCTGTGAAACTTCTTTCTGATCTGAGCATTCAGCTAACAGAGTTAAACCATACTTTTGATTGAGCAGTTTTGAAACACTCTGTCTGTAGAAAATGCAACTGGACATTCGTAGCGCTAAGTGGGTAATAGTGGAAAAAAGAATATGTTCAAATATAAACTACACAGAAGCATTGTATGAAACTCCTTTCTGTTCTGTGCATTCAACTAACAGAGTTGAACCTTACTTTTGATTGAGCCTTTCTGAAACACTCTTTCTGTAGAAACTGCAATTGGACATTCTGAGCGCTAAGAGGCCTCTATTGGGAAAAATAATATCTTCAAATAAAAACTACACAGAAGCATTGTGTGAAACTTATTTCTGTTATGTTCATTAAGCTAACAGAGTTAAATCATACTTTTGATTGCGCAGTTCAGAACACTCTTTCTGTAGAAAATGCAAGTGGACATTCGGAGCGCTAAGAGGGTAATAGTGGAAAAAAGAGTATATTCAAATATAAACTGCACAGTAGCATTCTGTGAAAATCCTTTCTGTTCTGTGCATTCAACTAACCGAGTTGAACCATACTTTTGATTGAGCCGTTCTGAAACACTCTTTCTGTAGAAAATGCAATTGGACATGCTAAGCGCTAAGAGGCCTACATTGGGAAAAAGAATATCTTCAAATAAAAACTACACAGATGCATTCTGTGAAACTTATTTCTGATCTGTAAATTCAGTTAACAGAGATAAAACATATTTTTGATTGAGCAGTTATGAAACACTCTTTTTGTAGAAAATGCAAGTGGAGATTCGGAGCGCTAAGAGGGTAATAGTGGAAAAAGGAATGTCTTCAAATATAAACTACACAGAATCATTCGGTGAAACTTCCTTATGATCTGTGCATTCAGCTAACAGAGTTAAACCATACTTTTGATTGAGCCGATCTGAACACTCTTTCTGTAGAAAATGCAACTGGACATTTGGAGCGCTAAGAGCGTAGTAGTGGAAAAAGGAATATATTCAAATATAAACTACACAGAAGCATTCTGTGAAACTTCTTTCTGATCTGAGCATTCAGCTAACAGAGTTAAACCATACTTTTGATTGCGCCGTTCTGAACACTCTTTCTGTAGAAAATGCAAGTGGACATTCGGAGCGCTAAGAGGGTAATAGTGGAAAAAAGAATATATTCAAATATAAACTACACAGTAGCTTTCTGTGAAAATTCTTTCTGTTCTGTGAATTCAACTAACAGAGTTGAACCTTACTTTTGATTGAGCCGTTCTGAAACACTCTTTCTGTAAAAAGTGCAATTGGACATGCTAAGCGCTAAGAGGCCTACATTGGGGAAAAGAATATCTTCAAATAAAAACTACACAGATGCATTCTGTGAAACTTATTTCTGAAGTGTAAATTCAGTTAACAGAGATAAAACATATTTTTGATTGAGCAGTTATGAAACACTCTTTTTGTAGAAAATGCAAGTGGAGATTCGGAGCGCTAAGAAGGTAATAGTGGAAAAAGGAATGTCTTCAAATATAAACTACACAGAATCATTCGGTGAAACTTCCTTCTGATCTGTGCATTCAGCTAACAGAGTTAAACCATACTTTTGATTGAGCAGATCTGAACACTCTTTCTGTAGAAAATGCAACTGGACATTTGGAGCGCTAAGAGCGTAGTAGTGGAAAAAGGAATATATTCAAATATAAACTACACAGAAGCATTCCGTGAAACTTCTTTCTGATCTGAGCATTCAGCTAACAGAGTTAAACCATACTTTTGATTGAGCAGTTTTGAAACACTCTGTCTGTAGAAAATGCAACTGGACATTCGTAGCGCTAAGTGGGTAATAGTGGAAAAAAGAATATGTTCAAATATAAATTACACAGAAGCATTGTATGAAACTCCTTTCTGTTCTGTGCATTCAACTAACAGAGTTGAACCTTACTTTTGATTGAGCCTTTCTGAAACACTCTTTCTGTAGAAACTGCAATTGGACATTCTGAGCGCTAAGAGGCCTCTATTGGGAAAAATAATATCTTCAAATAAAAACCACACAGAAGCATTGTGTGAAACTTATTTCTGATATGTTCATTAAGCTAACAGAGTTAAATCATACTTTTGATTGCGCAGTTCAGAACACTCTTTCTGTAGAAAATGCAAGTGGACATTCGGAGCGCTAAGAGGGTAATAGTGGAAAAAAGAGTATATTCAAATATAAACTACACAGTAGCATTCTGTGAAAATTCTTTCTGTTCTGTGCATTCAACTAACAGAGTTGAACCATACTTTTGATTGAGCCGTTCTGAAACATTCTTTCTGTAGAAACTGCAATTGGACATGCTAAGCGCTAAGAGGCCTACATTGGGAAAAAGAATATCTTCAAATAAAAACTACACAGATGCATTCTGTGAAACTTATTTCTGATCTGTAAATTCAGTTAACAGAGATAAAACATATTTTTGATTGAGCAGTTATGAAACACTCTTTTTGTAGAAAATGCAAGTGGAGATTCGGAGCGCTAAGAGGGTAATAGTGGAAAAAGGAATGTCTTCAAATATAAACTACACAGAATCATTCGGTGAAACTTCCTTATGATCTGTGCATTCAGCTAACAGAGTTAAACCATACTTTTGATTGAGCCGATCTGAACACTCTTTCTGTAGAAAATGCAACTGGACATTTGGAGCGCTAAGAGCGTAGTAGTGGAAAAAAGAATATATTCAAATATAAACTACACAGAAGCATTCTGTGAAACTTCTTTCTGATCTGAGCATTCAGCTATCAGAGTTAAACCATACTTTCGATTGAGCAGTTTTGAAACACTCTGTCTGTAGAAAATGCAACTGGACATTCTTAGCGCTAAGTGGGTAATAGTGGAAAAAAGAATATTTTCAAATATAAACTACACAGAAGCATTGTATGAAACTTCTTTCTGTTCTGTGCATTCAACTAACAGAGTTGAACCTTACTTTTGATTGAGCCTTTCTGAAACAATCTTTCTGTAGAAACTGCAATTGGACATTCTGAGTGCTAAGAGGCCTCTATTGGGAAAAATAATATCTTCAAATAAAAACTACACAGAAGCATTGTGTGAAACTTATTTCTGATATGTTCATTAAGCTAACAGAGTTAATCCATACTTTTGATTGCGCAGTTCTGAACAATCTTTCTGTAGAAAATGCAAGTGGACATTCGGAGCGCTAAGAGGGTAATAGTGGAAAAAAGAGTATATTCAAATATAAACTACACAGTAGCATTCTGTGAAAATTCTTTCTGTTCTGTGCATTCAACTAACAGAGTTGAACCTTACTTTTGATTGAGCCATTCTGAAACACTCTTTCTGTAGAAACTGCAATTGGACATGCTAAGAGCTAAGAGGCCTACATTGGGAAAAAGAATCTCCTCAAATAAAAACTACACAGATGCATTCTGTGAAACTTATTTCTGATCTGTAAATTCAGTTAACAGAGATAAAACATATTTTTGATTGAGCAGTTATGAAACACTCTTTTTGTAGAAAATGCAAGTGGAGATTCCGAGCGCTAAGAGGGTAATAGTGGAAAAAGGAATGTCTTCAAATATAAACTACACAGAATCATTCGGTGAAACTTCTTTCTGATCTGTGCATTCAGCTAAAAGAGTTAAACCATACTTTTGATTGAGCAGATCTGAACACTCTTTCTGTAGAAAATGCAACTGGACATTTGGAGCGCTAAGAGCGTAGTAGTGGAAAAAGGAATATATTCAAATATAAACTACACAGAAGCATTCTGTGAAACTTCTTTCTGATCTGAGCATTCAGCTAACAGAGTTAAACCATACTTTTGATTGAGCAGTTTTGAAACACTCTGTCTGTAGAAAATGCAACTGGACATTCGTAGCGCTAAGTGGGTAATAGTGGAAAAAAGAATATGTTCAAATATAAACTACACAGAAGCATTGTATGAAACTTCTTTCTGTTCTGTGCATTCAACTAACAGAGTTGAACCTTACTTTTGATTGAGCCGTTCTGAAACACTCTTTCTGTAGAAACTGCAATTGGACATTCTGAGCGCTAGGAGGCCTATATGGGGAAAAAGAATGTCTACAAATAAAAACTACACAGAAGAATTGTGCGAAACTTCTTTCTGTTCTGTTTGTTCAACTAAAAGAGTTGAACCTTAGTTTTGATTGAGCCGTTCTGAAACACTCTTTCTGTAGAAAATGCAAGTGGAGATTCGGAGCGCTTAGAGGGTAATAGTGGAAAAAGGAATGTCTCCAAATATAAACTACACAGAATCATTCTGTGAAACTTCTTTCTGATCTGTGCATTCAGCTAACAGAGTTAAACCATACTTTTGATTGAGCAGATCTGAACACTCTTTCTGTAGAAAATGCAACTGGACATTTGGAGCGCTAAGAGAGTAGTAGTGGAAAAAGGAATATATTCAAATATAAACTACACAGAAGCATTCTGTGAAACTTCTTTCTGATCTGAGCATTCAGCTAACAGAGTTAAACCATACTTTTGATTGAGCAGTTTTGAAACACTCTTTCTGTAGAAAATGCAACTGGACATTCGTAGCGCTAAGTGGGTAATAGTGGAAAAAAGAATATGTTCAAATATAAACTACACAGAAGCATTGTATGAAACTTCTTTCTGTTCTGTGCATTCAACTAACAGAGTTGAACCTTACTTTTGATTGAGCCTTTCTGAAACACTCTTTCTGTAGAAACTGCAATTGGACATTCTGAGCGCTAAGAGGCCTCTATTGGGAAAAAAAAAATCTTCAAATAAAAACTACACAGAAGCATTGTGTGAAACTTATTTCTGATATGTTCATTAAGCTAACAGAGTTAAATCATACTTTTGATTGCGCAGTTCAGAACACTCTTTCTGTAGAAAATGCAAGTGGACATTCGGAGCGCTAAGAGGGTAATAGTGGAAAAAAGAGTATATTCAAATATAAACTACACAGTATCATTCTGTGAAAATTCTTTCTGTTCTGTGCATTCAACTAACAGAGTTGAACCATACTTTTGATTGAGCCGTTCTGAAACACTCTTTCTGTAGAAACTGCAATTGGACATGCTAAGCGCTAAGAGGCCTACATTGGGAAAAAGAATATCTTCAAATAAAAACTACACAGATGCATTCTGTGAAACTTATTTCTGATCTGTAAATTCAGTTAACAGAGATAAAACATATTTTTGATTGAGCAGTTATGAATCACTCTTTTTGTAGAAAATGCAAGTGGAGATTCGGAGCGCTAAGAGGGTAATAGTGGAAAAAGGAATGTCTTCAATATAAACTACACAGAATCATTCGGTGAAACTTCCTTCTGATCTGTGCATTCAGCTAACAGAGTTAAACCATACTTTTGATTGAGCAGATCTGAACACTCTTTCTGTAGAAAATGCAACTGGACATTTGGAGCGCTAAGAGCGTAGTAGTGGAAAAAGGAATATATTCAAATATAAACTACACAGAAGCATTCTGTGAAACTTCTTTCTGATCTGAGCATTCAGCTAACAGAGATAAACCATACTTTTGATTGAGCAGTTTTGAAACACTCTGTCTGTAGAAAATGCAACTGGACATTCGTAGCGCGAAGTGGGTAATAGTGGAAAAAAGAATATGTTCAAATATAAACTACACAGAAGCATTGTATGAAACTTCTTTCTGTTCTGTGCATTCAACTAACAGAGTTGAACCTTACTTTTGATTGAGCCGTTCTGCAACACTCTTTCTGTAGAAACTGCAATTGGACATTCTGAGCGCTAGGAGGCCTATATTGGGAAAAAGAATGTCTACAAATAAAAACTACACAGAAGAATTGTGTGAAACTTCTTTCAGTTCTCTTTGTTCAACTAAAAGAGTTCAACCTTAGTTTTGATTGAGCCGTTCTGAAACACTCTTTCTGTAGAAAATGCAAGTGGAGATTCGGAGCGCTAAGAGGGTAATAGTGGAAAAAGGAATGTCTCCAAATATAAACTACACAGAATCATTCTGTGAAACTTCTTTCTGATCTGAGCATTCAGCTAACAGAGTTAAACCATACTTTTGATTGAGCAGTTTTGAAACACTCTGTCTGTAGAAAATGCAACTGGACATTCGTAGCGCTAAGTGGGTAATAGTGGAAAAAAGAATATGTTCAAATATAAACTACACAGAAGCATTGTATGAAACTTCTTTCTGTTCTGTGCATTCAACTAACAGAGTTGAACCTTACTTTTGATTGAGCCTTTCTGAAACACTCTTTCTGTAGAAACTGCAATTGGACATTCTGAGCGCTAAGAGGCCTATATTGGGAAAAATAATATCTTCAAATAAAAACTACACAGAAGCATTGTGTGAAACTTATTTCTGATATGTTCATTAAGCTAACAGAGTTAAACCATACTTTTGATTGCGCAGTTCTGGACACTCTTTCTGTAGAAAATGCAAGTGGACATTCGGAGCGCTAAGAGGGTAATAGTGGAAAAAGGAATATATTCAAATATAAACTACACAGTATCATTCTGTGAAAATTCTTTCTGTTCTGTGCATTCAACTAACAGAGTTGAACCTTACTTTTGATTGAGCCATTCTGAAACACTCTTTCTGTAGAAACTGCAATTGGACATGCTAAGCGCTAAGAGGCCTACATTGGGAAAAAGAATATCTTCAACTAAAAACTACACAGATGCATTCTGTGAAACTTATTTCTGATCTGTAAATTCAGTTAACAGAGATAAAACATATTTTTGATTGAGCAGTTATGAAACACTCTTTTTGTAGAAAATGCAAGTGGAGATTCGGAGCGCTAAGAGGGTAATAGTGGAAAAAGGAATGTCTTCAAATATAAACTACACAGAATCATTCGGTGAAACTTCTTTCTGATCTGTGCATTCAGCTAACAGAGTTAAACCATACTTTTGATTGAGCAGATCTGAACACTCTTTCTGTAGAAAATGCAACTGGACATTTGGAGCGCTAAGAGCGTAGTAGTGGAAAAAGGAATATATTCAAATATAAACTACACAGAAGCATTCTGTGAAACTTCTTTCTGATCTGAGCATTCAGCTAACAGAGTTAAACCATACTTTTGATTGAGCAGTTTTGAAACACTCTGTCTGTAGGAAATGCAACTGGACATTCGTAGCGCTGTGGGTAATAGTGGAAAAAAGAATATGTTCAAATATAAACTACACAGAAGCATTGTATGAAACTTCTTTCTGTTCTGTGCATTCAACTAACAGAGTTGAACCTTACTTTTGATTGAGCCGTTCTGAAACACTCTTTTGTAGAAACTGCAATTCGACATTCTGAGCGCTAAGAGGCCTATATTGGGAAAAAGAATGTCTACAAATAAAAACTACACAGAAGAATTGTGTGAAACTTCTTTTTGTTCTGTTTGTTCAACTAAAAGAGTTGAACCTTAGTTTTGATTGAGCCGTTCTGAAACACTCTTTCTGTAGAAAATGCAAGTGGAGATTCGGAGCGCTAAGAGGGTAATAGTGGAAAAAGGAATGTCTCCAAATATAAACTACACAGAATCATTCTGTGAAACTTTTTTTCTGATCTGTGCATTCAGCTAACAGAGTTAAACCATACTTTTGATTGAGCAGATCTGAACACTCTTTCTGTAGAAAATGCAACAGGACATTTGGAGCGCTAAGAGAGTAGTAGTGGAAAAAGGAATATATTCAAATATAAACTACACAGAAGCATTCTGTGAAACTTCTTTCTGATCTGAGCATTCAGCTAACAGAGTTAAACCATACTTTTGATTGAGCAGTTTTGAAACACTCTGTCTGTAGAAAATGCAACTGGACATTCGTAGCGCTAAGTGGGTAATAGTGGAAAAAAAATATGTTCAAATATAAACTACACAGAAGCATTGTATGAAACTTCTTTCTGTTCTGTGCATTCAACTAACAGAGTTGAACCTTACTTTTGATTGAGGCTTTCTGAAACACTCTTTCTGTAGAAACTGCAATTGGATATTCTGAGCGCTAAGAGGCCTCTATTGGGAAAAATAATATCTTCAAATAAAAACTACACAGAAGCATTGTGTGAAACTTATTTCTGATATGTTCATTAAGCTAACAGAGTTAAATCATACTTTTGATTGCGCAGTTCAGAACACTCTTTCTGTAGAAAATGCAAGTGGACATTCGGAGCGCTAAGAGGGTAATAGTGGAAAAAAGAGTATATTCAAATATAAACTACACAGTAGCATTCTGTGAAAATTCTTTCTGTTCTGTGCATTCAACTAACAGAGTTGAACCTTACTTTTGATTGAGCCGTTCTGAAACACTCTTTCTGTAGAAACTGCAATTGGACATGCTAAGCGCTAAGAGGCCTACATTGGGAAAAAGAATATCTTCAAATAAAAACTACACAGATGCATTCTGTGAAACTTATTTCTGATCTGTAAATTCAGTTAACAGAGATAAAACATATTTTTGATTGAGCAGTTATGAAACACTCTTTTTGTAGAAAATGCAAGTGGAGATTCGGAGCGCTAAGAGGGTAATAGTGGAAAAAGGAATGTCTTCAAATATAAACTACACAGAATCATTCGGTGAAACTTCTTTCTGATCTGTGCATTCAGCTAACAGAGTTAAACCATACTTTTGATTGAGCAGATCTGAACACTCTTTCTGTAGAAAATGCAACTGGACATTTGGAGCGCTAAGTGGGTAATAGTGGAAAAAAGAATATGTTCAAATATAAACTACACAGAAGCATTTTATGAAACTTCTTTCTGTTCTGTGCATTCAACTAACAGAGTTGAACCTTACTTTTGATTGAGCCGTTCTGCAACACTCTTTCTGTAGAAACTGCAATTGGACATTCTGAGCGCTAGGAGGCATATATTGGGAAAAAGAATGTCTACAAATAAAAACTACACAGAAGAATTGTGTGAAACTTCTTTCAGTTCTCTTTGTTCAACTAAAAGAGTTGAACCTTAGTTTTGATTGAGCCGTTCTGAAACACTCTTTTTGTAGAAAATGCAAGTGGAGATTCGGAGCGCTAAGTGGGTAATAGTGAAAAAAGGAATGTCTTCAAATATAAACTACACAGAATCATTCGGTGAAACTTCTTTCTGATCTGTGCATTCAGCTAACAGGGTTAAACCATACTTTTGATTGAGCAGATCTGAACACTCTTTCTGTAGAAAATGCAACTGGACATTTGGAGCGCTAAGAGCGTAGCAGTGGAAAAAGGAATATATTCAAATATAAACTACACAGAAGCATTCTGTGAAACTTCTTTCTGATCTGAGCATTCAGCTAACAGAGTTAAACCATACTTTTGATTGAGCAGTTTTGAAACACTCTGTCTGTAGAAAATGCAACTGGACATTCGTAGCGCTAAGTGGGTAATAGTGGAAAAAAAAATATGTTCAAATATAAACTACACAGAAGCATTGTATGAAACTTCTTTCTGTTCTGTGCATTCAACTAACAGAGTTGAACCTTACTTTTGATTGAGCCTTTCTGAAACACTCTTTCTGTAGAAACTGCAATTGGACATTCTGAGCGCTAAGAGGCCTCTATTGGGAAAAATAATATCTTCAAATAAAAACTACACAGAAGCATTGTGTGAAACTTATTTCTGATATGTTCATTAAGCTAACAGATATAAACCATACTTTTGATTCCGCAGTGCTGAACCCTCTTTCTGTAGAAAATGCAAGTGGACATTCGGAGCGCTAAGAGGGTAATAGTGGAAAAAGGACTATATTCAAATATAAACTACACAGTATCATTCTGTGAAAATTCTTTCTGTTCTGTGCATTCAACTAACAGAGTTGAACCTTACTTTTGATTGAGCCGTTCTGAAACACTCTTTCTGTAGAAACTGCAATTGGACATGCTAAGCGCTAAGAGGCCTACTTTGGGAAAAAGAATATCTTCAAATAAAAACTACACAGATGCATTCTGTGAAACTCATTTCTGATCTGTAAATTCAGTTAACAGAGATAAAACGTATTTTTGATTGAGCAGTTATGAAACACTCTTTTTGTAGAAAATGCAAGTGGAGATTCGGAGCGCTAAGAGGGTAATAGTGGAAAAAGGAATGTCTTCAAATATAAACTACACAGAATCATTCGGTGAAACTTCTTTCTGATCTGTGCATTCAGCTAACAGAGTTAAACCATACTTTTGATTGAGCAGATCTGAACACTCTTTCTGTAGAAAATGCAACTGGACATTTGGAGCGCTAAGAGCGTAGAAGTGGAAAAAGGAATATATTCAAGTATAAACTACACAGAAGCATTCTGTGAAACTTCTTTCTGATCTGAGCATTCAGCTAACAGAGTTAAACCATACTTTTGATTGAGCAGTTTTGAAACACTCTGTCTGTAGAAAATGCAACTGGACATTCGTAGCGCTAAGTGGGTAATAGTGGAAAAAAGAATATGTTCAAATATAAACTACACAGAAGCATTGTATGAAACTTCTTTCTGTTCTGTGCATTCAACTAACAGAGTTCAACCTTACTTTTGATTGAGCCGTTCTGAAACACACTTTCTGTAGAAACTGCAATTGGACATTCTAAGCGCTAAGAGGCCTACCTTGGGAAAAAGAATATCTTCAAATAAAAACTAAACAGATGCATTCTGTGAAACTTATTTCTGATCTGTAAATTCAGTTAACAGAGACAAAACATATTTTTGATTGAGCAGTTATGAAACACTCTTTTTGTAGAAAATGCAAGTGGAGATTCGGAGCGCTAAGTGGGTAATAGTGAAAAAAGGAATGTCTTCAAATATAAACTACACAGAATCATTCGGTGAAACTTCTTTCTGATCTGTGCATTCAGCTAACAGGGTTAAACCATACTTTTGATTGAGCAGATCTGAACACTCTTTCTGTAGAAAATGCAACTGGACATTTGGAGCGCTAAGAGCGTAGCAGTGGAAAAAGGAATATATTCAAATATAAACTACACAGAAGCATTCTGTGAAACTTCTTTCTGATCTGAGCATTCAGCTAACAGAGTTAAACCATACTTTTGATTTAGCAGTTTTGAAACACTCTGTCTGTAGAAAATGCAACTGGACATTCGTAGCGCTAAGTGGGTAATAGTGGAAAAAGAATATGTTCAAATATAAACTACACAGAAGCATTGTATGAAACTTCTTTCTGTTCTGTGCATTCAACTAACAGAGTTGAATCTTACTTTTGATTGAGCCTTTCTGAAACACTCTTTCTGTAGAAACTGCAATTGGACATTCTGAGCGCTAAGAGGCCTCTACTGGGAAAAATAATATCTTCAAATAAAAACTACACAGAAGCATTGTGTGAAACTTATTTCTGATATGTTCATTAAGCTAACAGAGATAAACCATACTTTTGATTCCGCAGTGCTGAACCCTCTTTCTGTAGAAAATGCAAGTGGACATTCGGAGCGCTAAGAGGGTAATAGTGGAAAAAGGACTATATTCAAATATAAACTACACAGTAGCATTCTGTGAAAATTCTTTCTGTTCTGTGCATTCAACTAACAGAGTTGAACCTTACTTTTGATTGAGCCGTTCTGAAACACTCTTTCTGTAGAAACTGCAATTGGACATGCTAAGCGCTAAGAGGCCTACTTTGGGAAAAAGAATATCTTCAAATAAAAACTACACAGATGCATTCTGTGAAACTTATTTCTGATCTGTAAATTCAGTTAACAGAGATAAAACCTATTTTTGATTGAGCAGTTATGAAACACTCTTTTTGTAGAAAATGCAAGTGGAGATTCGGAGCGCTAAGAGGGTAATAGTGGAAAAAGGAATGTCTTCAAATATAAACTACACAGAATCATTCAGTGAAACTTCTTTCTGATCTGTGCATTCAGCTAACAGAGTTAAACCATACTTTTGATTGAGCAGATCTGAACACTCTTTCTGTAGAAAATGCAACTGGACATTTGCAGCGCTAAGAGCGTAGAAGTGGAAAAAGGAATATATTCAAGTATAAACTACACAGAAGCATTCTGTGAAACTTCTTTCTGATCTGAGCATTCAGCTAACAGAGTTAAACCATACTTTTGATTGAGCAGTTTTGAAACACTATGTCTGTAGAAAATGCAACTGGACATTCATAGCGCTAAGTGGGTAATAGTGGAAAAAAGAATATGTTCAAATATAAACTACACAGAAGCATTGTATGAAACTTCTTTCTGTTCTGTGCATTCAACTAACAGAGTTCAACCTTACTTTTGATTGAGCCGTTCTGAAACACACTTTCTGTAGAAACTGCAATTGGACATTCTGAGCGCTAAGAGGCGTCTATTGGGAAAAATAATATCTTCAAATAAAAACTACACAGAAGCATTGTGTGAAACTTATTTCTGATATGTTCATTAAGCTAACAGAGTTAAACCATACTTTTGATTGCGCAGTGCTGAACCCTCTTTCTGTAGAAAATGCAAGTGGACATTCGGAGCGCTAAGAGGGTAGTAGTGGAAAAAGGAATATATTCAAATATAAACTACACAGAAGCATTCTGTGAAACTTCTTTCTGATCTGAGCATTCAGCTAACAGAGTTAAACCATACTTTTGATTGAGCAGTTTTGAAACACTCTGTCTGTAGAAAATGCAACTGGACATTCGTAGCGCTAAGTGGGTAATAGTGGAAAAAAGAATATGTTCAAATATAAACTACACAGAAGCATTGTATGAAACTTCTTTCTGTTCTGTGCATTCAACTAAAAGAGTTGAACCTTACTTTTGATTGAGCCTTTCTGAAACACTCTTTCTGTAGAAACTGCAATTGGACATTCTGAGCGCTAAGAGGCGTCTATTGGGAAAAATAATATCTTCAAATAAAAACTACACAGAAGCATTGTGTGAAACTTATTTCTGACATGTTCATTAAGCTAACAGAGTTAAACCATACTTTTGATTGCGAAGTTCTGAACACTCTTTCTGTAGAAAATGCAAGTGGACATTCGGAGCGCTAAGAGGGTAATAGTGGAAAAAGGAATATATTCAAATATAAACTACACAGTAGCATTCTGTGAAAATTCTTTCTGTTCTGTGCATTCAACTAACAGAGTTGAACCTTACTTTTGATTGAGCCGTTCTGAAACACTCTTTCTGTAGAAACTGCAATTGGACATGCTAAGCGCTAAGAGGCCTACATTGGGAAAAAGAATATCTTCAAATAAAAACTACACAGATGCATTCTGTGAAACTTATTTCTGATCTGTAAATTCAGTTAACAGAGATAAAACATATTTTTGATTGAGCAGTTATGAAACAGTCTTTTTGTAGAAAATGCAAGTGGAGATTCGGAGCGCTAAGAGGGTAATAGTGGAAAAAGGAATGTCTTCATATATAAACTACACAGAATCATTCGGTGAAACTTCTTTCTGATCTGTGCATTCAGCTAACAGAGTTAAACCATACTTTTGATTGAGCAGATCTGAACACTCTTTCTGTAGAAAATGCAACTGGACATTTGGAGCGCTAAGAGCGTAGTAGTGGAAAAAGGAATATATTCAAATATAAACTACACAGAAGCATTCTGTGAAACTTCTTTCTGATCTGAGCATTCAGCTAACAGAGTTAAACCATACTTTTGATTGAGCAGTTTTGAAACACTCTGTCTGTAGAAAATGCAACTGGACATTCGTAGGGCTAAGTGGGTAATAGTGGAAAAAAGAATATGTTCAAATATAAACTACACAGAAGCATTGTATGAAACTTCTTTCTGTTCTGTGCATTCAACTAACAGAGTTGAACCTTACTTTTGATTGAGCCTTTCTGAAACACTCTTTCTGTAGAAACTGCAATTGGACATTCTGAGCGCTAAGAGGCCTCTATAGGGAAAAATAATATCTTCAAATAAAAACTACACAGAAGCATTGTGTGAAACTTATTTCTGATATGTTCATTAATCTAACAGAGTTAAACCATACTTTTGATTGAGCAGTTTTGAAACACTCTGTCTGTAGAAAATGCAACTGGACATTCGTAGCGCTAAGTGGGTAATAGTGGAAAAAAGAATATGTTCAAATATAAACTACACAGAAGCATTGTATGAAACTTCTTTCTGTTCTGTGCATTCAACTAACAGAGTTCAACCTTACTTTTGATTGAGCCGTTCTGAAACACTCTTTCTGTAGAAACTGCAATTGGACATTCTGAGCGCTAAGAGGCCTATATTGGGAAAAAGAATGTCTACAAATAAAAACTACACAGAAGAATTGTGTGAAATTTCTTTCTGTTCTGTTTGTTCAACTAAAAGTGTTGAAACTTCGTTTTGATTGAGCCGTTCTGAAACACTCTTTCTGTAGAAAATGCAAGTGGAGATTCGGAGCGCTAAGAGGGTAATAGTGGAAAAAGGAATGTCTCCAAATGTAAACTACACAGAATCATTCTGTGAAACTTCTTTCTGATCTGTGCATTCAGCTAACAGAGTTAAACCATCCTTTTGATTGAGCAGATCTGAACACTCTTTCTGTAGAAAATGCAACTGGACATTTGGAGCGCTAAGAGAGTAGTAGTGGAAAAAGTAATATATTCAAATATAAACTACACAGAAGCATTCTGTGAAACTTCTTTCTGATCTGAGCATTCAGCTAACAGAGTTAAACCATACTTTTGATTGAGCAGTTTTGAAACACTCTGTCTGTAGAAAATGCAACTGGACATTCGTAGCGCTAAGTGGGTAATAGTGGAAAAAAGAATATGTTCAAATATAAACTACACAGAAGCATTGTATGAAACTTCTTTCTGTTCTGTGCATTCAACTAACAGAGTTGAACCTTACTTTTGATTGAGCCTTTCTGAAACACTCTTTCTGTAGAAACTGCAATTGGACATTCTGAGCGCTAAGAGGCCTCTATTGGGAAAAATAATATCTTCCAATAAAAACTACACAGAAGCATTGCGTGAAACTTATTTCTGATATGTTCATTAAGCTAACAGAGTTAAACCATACTTTTGATTGCGCAGTGCTGAACCCTCTTTCTGTAGAAAATGCAAGTGGACATTCGGAGCGCTAAGAGGGTAATAGTGGAAAAAGGACTATATTCAAATATAAACTACACAGTAGCATTCTGTGAAAATTCTTTCTGTTCTGTGCATTCAACTAACAGAGTTGAACCTTACTTTTGATTGAGCCGTTCTGAAACACTCTTTCTGTAGAAACTGCAATTGGACATTCTAAGCGCTAAGAGGCCTACCTTGGGAAAAAGAATATCTTCAAATAAAAACTACACAGATGCATTCTGTGAAACTTATTTCTGATCTGTAAATTCAGTTAACAGAGACAAAACATATTTTTGATTGAGCAGTTATGAAACACTCTTTTTGTAGAAAATGCAAGTGGAGATTCGGAGCGCTAAGTGGGTAATAGTGAAAAAAGGAATGTCTTCAAATATAAACTACACAGAATCATTCGGTGAAACTTCTTTCTGATCTGTGCATTCAGCTAACAGGGTTAAACCATACTTTTGATTGAGCAGATCTGAACACTCTTTCTGTAGAAAATGCAACTGGACATTTGGAGCGCTAAGAGCGTAGC
The DNA here is from genome assembly GCF_028878055.3 of Symphalangus syndactylus. Lineage (NCBI taxonomy): Eukaryota > Metazoa > Chordata > Mammalia > Primates > Hylobatidae > Symphalangus > Symphalangus syndactylus. The sequence continues at coordinate 6,112,487 of NC_072444.2, read as the reverse complement.
AGTGGAAAAAGGAATATATTCAAATATAAACTACACAGAAGCATTCTGTGAAACTTCTTTCTGATCTGAGCATTCAGCTAACAGAGTTAAACCATACTTTTGATTTAGCAGTTTTGAAACACTCTGTCTGTAGAAAATGCAACTGGACATTCGTAGCGCTAAGTGGGTAATAGTGGAAAAAGAATATGTTCAAATATAAACTACACAGAAGCATTGTATGAAACTTCTTTCTGTTCTGTGCATTCAACTAACAGAGTTGAATCTTACTTTTGATTGAGCCTTTCTGAAACACTCTTTCTGTAGAAACTGCAATTGGACATTCTGAGCGCTAAGAGGCCTCTACTGGGAAAAATAATATCTTCAAATAAAAACTACACAGAAGCATTGTGTGAAACTTATTTCTGATATGTTCATTAAGCTAACAGAGATAAACCATACTTTTGATTCCGCAGTGCTGAACCCTCTTTCTGTAGAAAATGCAAGTGGACATTCGGAGCGCTAAGAGGGTAATAGTGGAAAAAGGATTATATTCAAATATAAACTACACAGTAGCATTCTGTGAAAATTCTTTCTGTTCTGTGCATTCAACTAACAGAGTTGAACCTTACTTTTGATTGAGCCGTTCTGAAACACTCTTTCTGTAGAAACTGCAATTGGACATGCTAAGCGCTAAGAGGCCTACTTTGGGAAAAAAAATATCTTCAAATAAAAACTACACAGATGCATTCTGTGAAACTTATTTCTGATCTGTAAATTCAGTTAACAGAGATAAAACATATTTTTGATTGAGCAGTTATGAAACACTCTTTTTGTAGAAAATGCAAGTGGAGATTCGGAGCGCTAAGAGGGTAATAGTGGAAAAAGGAATGTCTTCAAATATAAACTACACAGAATCATTCAGTGAAACTTCTTTCTGATCTGTGCATTCAGCTAACAGAGTTAAACCATACTTTTGATTGAGCAGATCTGAACACTCTTTCTGTAGAAAATGCAACTGGACATTTGCAGCGCTAAGAGCGTAGAAGTGGAAAAAGGAATATATTCAAGTATAAACTACACAGAAGCATTCTGTGAAACTTCTTTCTGATCTGAGCATTCAGCTAACAGAGTTAAACCATACTTTTGATTGAGCAGTTTTGAAACACTATGTCTGTAGAAAATGCAACTGGACATTCATAGCGCTAAGTGGGTAATAGTGGAAAAAAGAATATGTTCAAATATAAACTACACAGAAGCATTGTATGAAACTTCTTTCTGTTCTGTGCATTCAACTAACAGAGTTCAACCTTACTTTTGATTGAGCCGTTCTGAAACACACTTTCTGTAGAAACTGCAATTGGACATTCTAAGCGCTAAGAGGCCTACCTTGGGAAAAAGAATATCTTCAAATAAAAACTACACAGATGCATTCTGTGAAACTTATTTCTGATCTGTAAATTCAGTTAACAGAGACAAAACATATTTTTGATTGAGCAGTTATGAAACACTCTTTTTGTGGAAAATGCAAGTGGAGATTCTGAGCGCTAAGTGGGTAATAGTGAAAAAAGGAATGTCTTCAAATATAAACTACACAGAATCATTCGGTGAAACTTCTTTCTGATCTGTGCATTCAGCTAACAGGGTTAAACCATACTTTTGATTGAGCAGATCTGAACACTCTTTCTGTAGAAAATGCAACTGGACATTTGGAGCGCTAAGAGCGTAGTAGTGGAAAAAGGAATATATTCAAATATAAACTACACAGAAGCATTCTGTGAAACTTCTTTCTGATATGAGCATTCAGCTAACAGAGTTAAACCATACTTTTGATTGAGCAGTTTTGAAACACTCTGTCTGTAGAAAATGCAACTGGACATTCGTAGCGCTAAGTGGGTAATAGTGGAAAAAAGAATATGTTCAAATATAAACTACACAGAAGCATTGTATGAAACTTCTTTCTGTTCTGTGCATTCAACTAACACAGTTGAACCTTACTTTTGATTGAGCCTTTCTGAAACACTCTTTCTGTAGAAACTGCAATTGGACATTCTGAGCGCTAAGAGGCCTCTATTGGGAAAAATAATATCTTCAAATAAAAACTACACAGAAGCATTGTGTGAAACTTATTTCTGATATGTTCATTAAGCTAACAGAGATAAACCATACTTTTGATTCCGCAGTGCTGAACCCTCTTTCTGTAGAAAATGCAAGTGGACATTCGGAGCGCTAAGAGGGTAATAGTGGAAAAAGGACTATATTCAAATATAAACTACACAGTAGCATTCTGTGAAAATTCTTTCTGTTCTGTGCATTCAACTAACAGAGTTGAACCTTACTTTTGATTGAGCCGTTCTGAAACACTCTTTCTGTAGAAACTGCAATTGGACATGCTAAGCGCTAAGAGGCCTACTTTGGGAAAAAGAATATCTTCAAATAAAAACTACACAGATGCATTCTGTGAAACTTATTTCTGATCTGTAAATTCAGTTAACAGAGATAAAACATATTTTTGATTGAGCAGTTATGAAACACTCTTTTTGTAGAAAATGCAAGTGGAGATTCGGAGCGCTAAGAGGGTAATAGTGGAAAAAGGAATGTCTTCAAATATAAACTACACAGAATCATTCGGTGAAACTTCTTTCTGATCTGTGCATTCAGCTAACAGAGTTAAACCATACTTTTGATTGAGCAGATCTGAACACTCTTTCTGTAGAAAATGCAACTGGACATTTGAAGCGCTAAGAGCGTAGAAGTGGAAAAAGGAATATATTCAAGTATAAACTACACAGAAGCATTCTGTGAAACTTCTTTCTGATCTGAGTATTCAGCTAACAGAGTTAAACCATACTTTTGATTGAGCAGTTTTGAAACACTCTGTCTGTAGAAAATGCAACTGGACATTCGTAGCGCTAAGTGGGTAATAGTGGAAAAAAGAATATGTTCAAATATAAACTACACAGAAGCATTGTATGAAACTTCTTTCTGTTCTGTGCATTCAACTAACAGAGTTCAACCTTACTTTTGATTGAGCCGTTCTGAAACACACTTTCTGTAGAAACTGCAATTGGACATTCTAAGCGCTAAGAGGCCTACCTTGGGAAAAAGAATATCTTCAAATAAAAACTACACAGATGCATTCTGTGAAACTTATTTCTGATCTGTAAATTCAGTTAACAGAGACAAAACATATTTTTGATTGAGCAGTTATGAAACACTCTGTCTGTAGAAAATGCAACTGGACATTCGTAGCGCTAAGTGGGTAATAGTGGAAAAAAGAATATGTTCAAATATAAACTACACTGAAGCATTGTATGAAACTTCTTTCTGTTCTGTGCATTCAAATAACAGAGTTGAACCTTACTTTTGATTGAGCCGTTCTGAAACACTCTTTCTGTAGAAACTGCAATTGGACATGCTAAGCGCTAACAGGCCTACATTGGGAAAAAGAATCTCTTCAAATAAAAACTACACAGATGCATTCTGTGAAACTTATCTCTGATCTGTAAATTCAGTTAACAGAGATAAAACATATTTTTAATTGAGCAGTTATGAAACACTCTTTTTGTAGAAAAGGCAAGTCGAGATTCCGCACGCTAAGAGGGTAATAGTGGAAAAAGGAATGTCTTCAAATATAAACTACACAGAATCATTCGGTGAAACTTCTTTCTGATCTGTGCATTCAGCTAACAAAGTTAAACCATACTTTTGATTGAGCAGATCTGAACACTCTTTCTGTAGAAAATGCAACTGGACATTTGGAGCGCTAAGAGCGTAGTAGTGGAAAAAGGAATATATTCAAATATAAACTACACAGAAGCATTCTGTGAAACTTCTTTCTGATCTGAGCATTCAGCTAACAGAGTTAAACCATACTTTAGATTGAGCAGTTTTGAAACACTCTGTCTGTAGAAAATGCAACTGGACATTCGTAGCGCTAATTTTGTAATAGTGGAAAAAAGAATATGTTCAAATATAAACTACACAGAAGCATTGTATGAAACTTCTTTCTGTTCTGTGCATTCAACTAACAGAGTTGAACCTTACTTTTGATTGAGCCTTTCTGAAACACTCTTTCTGTAGAAACTGCAATTGGACATTCTGAGCGCTAAGAGGCCTCTATTGGGAAAAATAATATCTTCAAATAAAAACTACACAGAAGCATTGTGTGAAACTTATTTCTGATATGTTCATTAAGCTAACAGAGTTAAACCATACTTTTGATTGCGCAGTTCTGAACACTCTTTCTGTAGAAAATGCAAGTGGACATTCGGAGCGCTAAGAGGGTAATAGTGGAAAAAGGAATATATTCAAATATAAACTACACAGTAGCATTCTGTGAAAATTCTTTCTGTTCTGTGCATTCAACTAACAGAGTTGAACCTTACTTTTGATTGAGCCGTTCTGAAACACTGTTTCTGTAGAAACTGCAATTGGACATGCTAAGCGCTAAGAGGCCTACATTGGGAAAAAGAATCTCTTCAAATAAAAACTACACAGATGCATTCTGTGAAACTTATCTCTGATCTGTAAATTCAGTTAACAGAGATAAAACATATTTTTGATTGAGCAGTTATGAAAAAACTCTTTTTGTAGAAAAGGCAAGTGGAGATTCCGAGCGCTTAGCGGGTAATAGTGGAAAAAGGAATGTCTTCAAATATAAACTACACAGAATCATTCGGTGAAACATCTTTCTGATCTGTGCATTCAGCTAACAGAGTTAAACCATACTTTTGATTGAGCAGATCTGAACACTCTTTCTGTAGAAAATGCAACTGGACATTTGGAGCGCTAAGAGCGTAGTAGTGGAAAAAGGAATATATTCAAATATAAACTACACAGAAGCATTCTGTGAAACTTCTTTCTGATCTGAGCATTCAGCTAACAGAGTTAAACCATACTTTTGATTGAGCAGTTTTGAAACACTCTGTCTGTAGAAAATGCAACTGGACATTCGTAGCGCTAAGTGGGTAATAGTGGAAAAAAGAATATGTTCAAATATAAACTACACAGAAGCATTGTATGAAACTTCTTTCTGCTCTGTGCATTCAACTAACAGAGTTGAACCTTACATTTGATTGAGCCTTTCTGAAACACTCTTTCAGTAGAAACTGCAATTGGACATTCTGAGCGCTAAGAGGCCTCTATTGGGAAAAATAATATCTTCAAATAAAAACTACACAGAAGCATTGTGTGAAACTTATTTCTGATATGTTCATTAAGCTAACAGAGTTAAACCATACTTTTGATTGCGCAGTTCTGAACACTCTTTCTGTAGAAAATGCAAGTGGACATTCGGAGCGCTAAGAGGGTAATAGTGGAAAAAGGAATATATTCAAATATAAACTACACAGTAGCATTCTGTGAAAATTCTTTCTGTTCTGTGCATTCAACTAACAGAGTTGAACCTTACTTTTGATTGAGCCGTTCTGAAACACTCTTTCTGTAGAAACTGCAATTGGACATGCTAAGCGCTAAGAGGCCTACATTGGGAAAAAGAATATCTTCAAATAAAAACTACACAGATGCATTCTGTGAAACTTATTTCTGATCTGTAAATTCAGTTAACAGAGATAAAACATATTTTTGATTGAGCAGTTATGAAACACTCTTTTTGTAGAAAATGCAAGTGGAGATTCGGAGCGCTAAGAGGGTAATAGTGGAAAAAGGAATGTCTTCAAATATAAACTACACAGAATCATTCGGTGAAACTTCTTTCTTATCTGTGCATTCAGCTAACAGAGTTAAACCATACTTTTGATTGAGCAGATCTGAACACTCTTTCTGTAGAAAATGCAACTGGACATTTGGAGCGCTAAGAGCGTAGTAGTGGAAAAAGGAATATATTCAAATATAAACTACACAGAAGCATTCTGTGAAACTTCTTTCTGATCTGAGCATTCAGCTAACAGAGTTAAACCATACTTTTGATTGAGCAGTTTTGAAACACTCTGTCTGTAGAAAATGCAACTGGACATTCGTAGCGCTAAGTGGGTAATAGTGGAAAAAAGAATATGTTCAAATATAAACTACACAGAAGCATTGTATGAAACTTCTTTCTGCTCTGTGCATTCAACTAACAGAGTTGAACCTTACATTTGATTGAGCCTTTCTGAAACACTCTTTCTGTAGAAACTGCAATTGGACATTCTGAGCGCTAAGAGGCGTCTATTGGGAAAAATAATATCTTCAAATAAAAACTACACAGAAGCATTGTGTGAAACTTATTTCTGATATGTTCATTAAGCTAACAGAGTTAAACCATACTTTTGATTGCGCAGTGCTGAACCCTCTTTCTGTAGAAAATGCAAGTGGACATTCGGAGCGCTAAGAGGGTAGTAGTGGAAAAAGGAATATATTCAAATATAAACTACACAGAAGCATTCTGTGAAACTTCTTTCTGATCTGAGCATTCAGCTAACAGAGTTAAACCATACTTTTGATTGAGCAGTTTTGAAACACTCTGTCTGTAGAAAATGCAACTGGACATTCGTAGCGCTAAGTGGGTAATAGTGGAAAAAAGAATATGTTCAAATATAAACTACACAGAAGCATTGTATGAAACTTCTTTCTGTTCTGTGCATTCAACTAAAAGAGTTGAACCTTACTTTTGATTGAGCCTTTCTGAAACACTCTTTCTGTAGAAACTGCAATTGGACATTCTGAGCGCTAAGAGGCGTCTATTGGGAAAAATAATATCTTCAAATAAAAACTACACAGAAGCATTGTGTGAAACTTATTTCTGACATGTTCATTAAGCTAACAGAGTTAAACCATACTTTTGATTGCGAAGTTCTGAACACTCTTTCTGTAGAAAATGCAAGTGGACATTCGGAGCGCTAAGAGGGTAATAGTGGAAAAAGGAATATATTCAAATATAAACTACACAGTAGCATTCTGTGAAAATTCTTTCTGTTCTGTGCATTCAACTAACAGAGTTGAACCTTACTTTTGATTGAGCCGTTCTGAAACACTCTTTCTGTAGAAACTGCAATTGGACATGCTAAGCGCTAAGAGGCCTACATTGGGAAAAAGAATATCTTCAAATAAAAACTACACAGATGCATTCTGTGAAACTTATTTCTGATCTGTAAATTCAGTTAACAGAGATAAAACATATTTTTGATTGAGCAGTTATGAAACAGTCTTTTTGTAGAAAATGCAAGTGGAGATTCGGAGCGCTAAGAGGGTAATAGTGGAAAAAGGAATGTCTTCATATATAAACTACACAGAATCATTCGGTGAAACTTCTTTCTGATCTGTGCATTCAGCTAACAGAGTTAAACCATACTTTTGATTGAGCAGATCTGAACACTCTTTCTGTAGAAAATGCAACTGGACATTTGGAGCGCTAAGAGCGTAGTAGTGGAAAAAGGAATATATTCAAATATAAACTACACAGAAGCATTCTGTGAAACTTCTTTCTGATCTGAGCATTCAGCTAACAGAGTTAAACCATACTTTTGATTGAGCAGTTTTGAAACACTCTGTCTGTAGAAAATGCAACTGGACATTCGTAGGGCTAAGTGGGTAATAGTGGAAAAAAGAATATGTTCAAATATAAACTACACAGAAGCATTGTATGAAACTTCTTTCTGTTCTGTGCATTCAACTAACAGAGTTGAACCTTACTTTTGATTGAGCCTTTCTGAAACACTCTTTCTGTAGAAACTGCAATTGGACATTCTGAGCGCTAAGAGGCCTCTATAGGGAAAAATAATATCTTCAAATAAAAACTACACAGAAGCATTGTGTGAAACTTATTTCTGATATGTTCATTAATCTAACAGAGTTAAACCATACTTTTGATTGAGCAGTTTTGAAACACTCTGTCTGTAGAAAATGCAACTGGACATTCGTAGCGCTAAGTGGGTAATAGTGGAAAAAAGAATATGTTCAAATATAAACTACACAGAAGCATTGTATGAAACTTCTTTCTGTTCTGTGCATTCAACTAACAGAGTTCAACCTTACTTTTGATTGAGCCGTTCTGAAACACTCTTTCTGTAGAAACTGCAATTGGACATTCTGAGCGCTAAGAGGCCTATATTGGGAAAAAGAATGTCTACAAATAAAAACTACACAGAAGAATTGTGTGAAATTTCTTTCTGTTCTGTTTGTTCAACTAAAAGTGTTGAAACTTCGTTTTGATTGAGCCGTTCTGAAACACTCTTTCTGTAGAAAATGCAAGTGGAGATTCGGAGCGCTAAGAGGGTAATAGTGGAAAAAGGAATGTCTCCAAATGTAAACTACACAGAATCATTCTGTGAAACTTCTTTCTGATCTGTGCATTCAGCTAACAGAGTTAAACCATCCTTTTGATTGAGCAGATCTGAACACTCTTTCTGTAGAAAATGCAACTGGACATTTGGAGCGCTAAGAGAGTAGTAGTGGAAAAAGTAATATATTCAAATATAAACTACACAGAAGCATTCTGTGAAACTTCTTTCTGATCTGAGCATTCAGCTAACAGAGTTAAACCATACTTTTGATTGAGCAGTTTTGAAACACTCTGTCTGTAGAAAATGCAACTGGACATTCGTAGCGCTAAGTGGGTAATAGTGGAAAAAAGAATATGTTCAAATATAAACTACACAGAAGCATTGTATGAAACTTCTTTCTGTTCTGTGCATTCAACTAACAGAGTTGAACCTTACTTTTGATTGAGCCTTTCTGAAACACTCTTTCTGTAGAAACTGCAATTGGACATTCTGAGCGCTAAGAGGCCTCTATTGGGAAAAATAATATCTTCCAATAAAAACTACACAGAAGCATTGCGTGAAACTTATTTCTGATATGTTCATTAAGCTAACAGAGTTAAACCATACTTTTGATTGCGCAGTGCTGAACCCTCTTTCTGTAGAAAATGCAAGTGGACATTCGGAGCGCTAAGAGGGTAATAGTGGAAAAAGGACTATATTCAAATATAAACTACACAGTAGCATTCTGTGAAAATTCTTTCTGTTCTGTGCATTCAACTAACAGAGTTGAACCTTACTTTTGATTGAGCCGTTCTGAAACACTCTTTCTGTAGAAACTGCAATTGGACATGCTAAGCGCTAAGAGGCCTACTTTGGGAAAAAGAATATCTTCAAATAAAAACTACACAGATGCATTCTGTGAAACTTATTTCTGATCTGTAAATTCAGTTAACAGAGATAAAACATATTTTTGATTGAGCAGTTATGAAACACTCTTTTTGTAGAAAATACAAGTGGAGATTCGGAGCGCTAAGAGGGTAATAGTGGAAAAAGGAATGTCTTCAAATATAAACTACACAGAATCATTCGGTGAAACTTCTTTCTGATCTGTGCATTCAGCTAACAGAGTTAAACCATACTTTTGATTGAGCAGATCTGAACACTCTTTCTGTAGAAAATGCAACTGGACATTTGGAGCGCTAAGAGCGTAGTAGTGGAAAAAGTAATATATTCAAATATAAACTACACAGAAGCATTCTGTGAAACTTCTTTCTGATCTGAGCATTCAGCTAACAGAGTTAAACCATACTTTTGATTGAGCAGTTTTGAAACACTCTGTCTGTAGAAAATGCAACTGGACATTCGTAGCGCTAAGTGGGTAATAGTGGAAAAAAGAATATGTTCAAATATAAACTACACAGAAGCATTGTATGAAACTTCTTTCTGTTCTGTGCATTCAACTAACAGAGTTGAACCTTACTTTTGATTGAGCCGTTCTGAAACACTCTTTCTGTAGAAACTGCAATTGGACATTCTGAGCGCTAAGAGGCCTATATTGGGAAAAAGAATGTCTACAAATAAAAACTACACAGAAGAATTGTGTGAAACTTCTTTCTGTTCTGTTTGTTCAACTAAAAGAGTTGAACCTTAGTTTTGATTGAGCCGTTCTGAAACACTCTTTCTGTAGAAAATGCAAGTGGAGATTCGGAGCGCTAAGAGGGTAATAGTGGAAAAAGGAATGTCTCCAAATATAAACTACACAGAATCATTCTGTGAAACATCTTTCTGATCTGTGCATTCAGCTAACAGAGTTAAACCATACTTTTGATTGAGCAGATCTGAACACTCTTTCTGTAGAAAATGCAACTGGACATTTGGAGCGCTAAGAGAGTAGTAGTGGAAAAAGGAATATATTCAAATATAAACTACACAGAAGAATTCTGTGAAACTTCTTTCTGATCTGAGCATTCAGCTAACAGAGTTAAACCATACATTGATTGAGCAGTTTTGAAACACTCTGTCTGTAGAAAATGCAACTGGACATTCGTAGCGCTAAGTGGGTAATAGTGGAAAAAAGAATATGTTCAAATATAAACTACACAGAAGCATTGTATGAAACTTCTTTCTGTTCTGTGCATTCAACTAACAGAGTTGAACCTTACTTTTGATTGAGCCTTTCTGAAACACTCTTTCTGTAGAAACTGCAATTGGACATTCTGAGCGCTAAGAGGCCTCTATTGGGAAAAATAATATCTTCCAATAAAAACTACACAGAAGCATTGCGTGAAACTTATTTCTGATATGTTCATTAAGCTAACAGAGTTAAACCATACTTTTGATTGCGCAGTGCTGAACCCTCTTTCTGTAGAAAATGCAAGTGGACATTCGGAGCGCTAAGAGGGTAATAGTGGAAAAAGGACTATATTCAAATATAAACTACACAGTAGCATTCTGTGAAAATTCTTTCTGTTCTGTGCATTCAACTAACAGAGTTGAACCTTACTTTTGATTGAGCCGTTCTGAAACACTCTTTCTGTAGAAACTGCAATTGGACATGCTAAGCGCTAAGAGGCCTACTTTGGGAAAAAGAATATCTTCAAATAAAAACTACACAGATGCATTCTGTGAAACTTATTTCTGATCTGTAAATTCAGTTAACAGAGATAAAACATATTTTTGATTGAGCAGTTATGAAACACTCTTTTTGTAGAAAATACAAGTGGAGATTCGGAGCGCTAAGAGGGTAATAGTGGAAAAAGGAATGTCTTCAAATATAAACTACACAGAATCATTCGGTGAAACTTCTTTCTGATCTGAGCATTCAGCTAACCGAGTTAAACCATACTTTTGATTGAGCAGATCTGAACACTCTTTCTGTAGAAAATGCAACTGGACATTTGGAGCGCTAAGAGCGTAGTAGTGGAAAAAGGAATATATTCAAATATAAACTACACAGAAGCATTCTGTGAAACTTCTTTCTGATCTGAGCATTCAGCTAACAGAGTTAAACCATACTTTTGATTGAGCAGTTTTGAAACACTCTGTCTGTAGAAAATGCAACTGGACATTCGTAGCGCTAAGTGGGTAATAGTGGAAAAAAGAATATGTTCAAATATAAACTACACAGAAGCATTGTATGAAACTTCTTTCTGTTCTGTGCATTCAACTAAAAGAGTTGAACCTTACTTTTGATTGAGCCTTTCTGAAACACTCTTTCTGTAGAAACTGCAATTGGACATTCTGAGCGCTAAGAGGCGTCTATTGGGAAAAATAATATCTTCAAATAAAAACTACACAGAAGCATTGTGTGAAACTTATTTCTGACATGTTCATTAAGCTAACAGAGTTAAACCATACTTTTGATTGCGAAGTTCTGAACACTCTTTCTGTAGAAAATGCAAGTGGACATTCGGAGCGCTAAGAGGGTAATAGTGGAAAAAGGAATATATTCAAATATAAACTACACAGTAGCATTCTGTGAAAATTCTTTCTGTTCTGTGCATTCAACTAACAGAGTTGAACCTTACTTTTGATTGAGCCGTTCTGAAACACTCTTTCTGTAGAAACTGCAATTGGACATGCTAAGCGCTAAGAGGCCTACATTGGGAAAAAGAATATCTTCAAATAAAAACTACACAGATGCATTCTGTGAAACTTATTTCTGATCTGTAAATTCAGTTAACAGAGATAAAACATATTTTTGATTGAGCAGTTATGAAACACTCTTTTTGTAGAAAATGCAAGTGGAGATTCGGAGCGCTAAGAGGGTAATAGTGGAAAATGGAATGTCTTCAAATATAAACTACACAGAATCATTCGGTGAAACTTCTTTCTTATCTGTGCATTCAGCTAACAGAGTTAAACCATACTTTTGATTGAGCAGTTTTGAAACACTCTGTCTGTAGAAAATGCAACTGGACATTCGTAGCGCTAAGTGGGTAATAGTGGAAAAAAGAATATGTTCAAATATAAACTACACAGAAGCATTGTATGAAACTTCTTTCTGCTCTGTGCATTCAACTAACAGAGTTGAACCTTACATTTGATTGAGCCTTTCTGAAACACTCTTTCTGTAGAAACTGCAATTGGACATTCTGAGCGCTAAGAGGCGTCTATTGGGAAAAATAATATCTTCAAATAAAAACTACACAGAAGCATTGTGTGAAACTTATTTCTGATATGTTCATTAAGCTAACAGAGTTAAACCATACTTTTGATTGCGCAGTGCTGAACCCTCTTTCTGTAGAAAATGCAAGTGGACATTCGGAGCGCTAAGAGGGTAGTAGTGGAAAAAGTAATATATTCAAATATAAACTACACAGAAGCATTCTGTGAAACTTCTTTCTGATCTGAGCATTCAGCTAACAGAGTTAAACCATACTTTTGATTGAGCAGTTTTGAAACACTCTGTCTGTAGAAAATGCAACTGGACATTCGTAGCGCTAAGTGGGTAATAGTGGAAAAAAGAATATGTTCAAATATAAACTACACAGAAGCATTGTATGAAACTTCTTTCTGTTCTGTGCATTCAACTAAAAGAGTTGAACCTTACTTTTGATTGAGCCTTTCTGAAACACTCTTTCTGTAGAAACTGCAATTGGACATTCTGAGCGCTAAGAGGACTATATTGGGAAAAATAATATCTTCAAATAAAAACTACACAGAAGCATTGTGTGAAACTTATTTCTGACATGTTCATTAAGCTAACAGAGTTAAACCATACTTTTGATTGCGAAGTTCTGAACACTCTTTCTGTAGAAAATGCAAGTGGACATTCGGAGCGCTAAGAGGGTAATAGTGGAAAAAGGAATATATTCAAATATAAACTACACAGTAGCATTCTGTGAAAATTCTTTCTGTTCTGTGCATTCAACTAACAGAGTTGAACCTTACTTTTGATTGAGCCGTTCTGAAACACTCTTTCTGTAGAAACTGCAATTGGACATGCTAAGCGCTAAGAGGCCTACATTGGGAAAAAGAATATCTTCAAATAAAAACTACACAGATGCATTCTGTGAAACTTATTTCTGATCTGTAAATTCAGTTAACAGAGATAAAACATATTTTTGATTGAGCAGTTATGAAACAGTCTTTTTGTAGAAAATGCAAGTGGAGATTCGGAGCGCTAAGAGGGTAATAGTGGAAAAAGGAATGTCTTCATATATAAACTACACAGAATCATTCGGTGAAACTTCTTTCTGATCTGTGCATTCAGCTAACAGAGTTAAACCATACTTTTGATTGAGCAGATCTGAACACTCTTTCTGTAGAAAATGCAACTGGACATTTGGAGCGCTAAGAGCGTAGTAGTGGAAAAAGGAATATATTCAAATATAAACTACACAGAAGCATTCTGTGAAACTTCTTTCTGATCTGAGCATTGAGCTAACAGAGTTAAACCATACTTTTGATTGAGCAGTTTTGAAACACTCTGTCTGTAGAAAATGCAACTGGACATTCGTAGGGCTAAGTGGGTAATAGTGGAAAAAAGAATATGTTCAAATATAAACTACACAGAAGCATTGTATGAAACTTCTTTCTGTTCTGTGCATTCAACTAACAGAGTTGAACCTTACTTTTGATTGAGCCTTTCTGAAACACTCTTTCTGTAGAAACTGCAATTGGACATTCTGAGCGCTAAGAGGCCTCTATAGGGAAAAATAATATCTTCAAATAAAAACTACACAGAAGCATTGTGTGAAACTTATTTCTGATATGTTCATTAATCTAACAGAGTTAAACCATACTTTTGATTGAGCAGTTTTGAAACACTCTGTCTGTAGAAAATGCAACTGGACATTCGTAGCGCTAAGTGGGTAATAGTGGAAAAAAGAATATGTTCAAATATAAACTACACAGAAGCATTGTATGAAACTTCTTTCTGTTCTGTGCATTCAACTAACAGAGTTCAACCTTACTTTTGATTGAGCCGTTCTGAAACACTCTTTCTGTAGAAACTGCAATTGGACATTCTGAGCGCTAAGAGGCCTATATTGGGAAAAAGAATGTCTACAAATAAAAACTACACAGAAGAATTGTGTGAAATTTCTTTCTGTTCTGTTTGTTCAACTAAAAGTGTTGAACCTTAGTTTTGATTGAGCCGTTCTGAAACACTCTTTCTGTAGAAAATGCAAGTGGAGATTCGGAGCGCTAAGAGGGTAATAGTGGAAAAAGGAATGTCTCCAAATGTAAACTACACAGAATCATTCTGTGAAACTTCTTTCTGATCTGTGCATTCAGCTAACAGAGTTAAACCATCCTTTTGATTGAGCAGATCTGAACACTCTTTCTGTAGAAAATGCAACTGGACATTTGGAGCGCTAAGAGAGTAGTAGTGGAAAAAGTAATATATTCAAATATAAACTACACAGAAGCATTCTGTGAAACTTCTTTCTGATCTGAGCATTCAGCTAACAGAGTTAAACCATACTTTTGATTGAGCAGTTTTGAAACACTCTGTCTGTAGAAAATGCAACTGGACATTCGTAGCGCTAAGTGGGTAATAGTGGAAAAAAGAATATGTTCAAATATAAACTACACAGAAGCATTGTATGAAACTTCTTTCTGTTCTGTGCATTCAACTAACAGAGTTGAACCTTACTTTTGATTGAGCCTTTCTGAAACACTCTTTCTGTAGAAACTGCAATTGGACATTCTGAGCGCTAAGAGGCCCCTATTGGGAAAAATAATATCTTCCAATAAAAACTACACAGAAGCATTGCGTGAAACTTATTTCTGATATGTTCATTAAGCTAACAGAGTTAAACCATACTTTTGATTGCGCAGTGCTGAACCCTCTTTCTGTAGAAAATGCAAGTGGACATTCGGAGCGCTAAGAGGGTAATAGTGGAAAAAGGACTATATTCAAATATAAACTACACAGTAGCATTCTGTGAAAATTCTTTCTGTTCTGTGCATTCAACTAACAGAGTTGAACCTTACTTTTGATTGAGCCGTTCTGAAACACTCTTTCTGTAGAAACTGCAATTGGACATGCTAAGCGCTAAGAGGCCTACTTTGGGAAAAAGAATATCTTCAAATAAAAACTACACAGATGCATTCTGTGAAACTTATTTCTGATCTGTAAATTCAGTTAACAGAGATAAAACATATTTTTGATTGAGCAGTTATGAAACACTCTTTTTGTAGAAAATACAAGTGGAGATTCGGAGCGCTAAGAGGGTAATAGTGGAAAAAGGAATGTCTTCAAATATAAACTACACAGAATCATTCGGTGAAACTTCTTTCTGATCTGTGCATTCAGCTAACAGAGTTAAACCATACTTTTGATTGAGCAGATCTGAACACTCTTTCTGTAGAAAATGCAACTGGACATTTGGAGCGCTAAGAGCGTAGTAGTCGAAAAAGTAATATATTCAAATATAAACTACACAGAAGCATTCTGTGAAACTTCTTTCTGATCTGAGCATTCAGCTAACAGAGTTAAACCATACTTTTGATTGAGCAGTTTTGAAACACTCTGTCTGTAGAAAATGCAACTGGACATTCGTAGCGCTAAGTGGGTAATAGTGGAAAAAAGAATATGTTCAAATATAAACTACACAGAAGCATTGTATGAAACTTCTTTCTGTTCTGTGCATTCAACTAACAGAGTTGAACCTTACTTTTGATTGAGCCGTTCTGAAACACTCTTTCTGTAGAAACTGCAATTGGACATTCTGAGCGCAAAAAGGCCTATATTGGGAAAAAAAATGTCTACAAATAAAAACTACACAGAAGAATTGTGTGAAACTTCTTTCTGTTCTGTTTGTTCAACTAAAAGAGTTGAACCTTAGTTTTGATTGAGCCGTTCTGAAACACTCTTTCTGTAGAAAATGCAAGTGGAGATTCGGAGCGCTAAGAGGGTAATAGTGGAAAAAGGAATGTCTCCAAATATAAACTACACAGAATCATTCTGTGAAACATCTTTCTGATCTGTGCATTCAGCTAACAGAGTTAAACCATACTTTTGATTGAGAAGATCTGAACACTCTTTCTGTAGAAAATGCAACTGGACATTTGGAGCGCTAAGAGAGTAGTAGTGGAAAAAGGAATATATTCAAATATAAACTACACAGAAGAATTCTGTGAAACTTCTTTCTGATCTGAGCATTCAGCTAACAGAGTTAAACCATACATTGATTGAGCAGTTTTGAAACACTCTGTCTGTAGAAAATGCAACTGGACATTCGTAGCGCTAAGTGGGTAATAGTGGAAAAAAGAATATGTTCAAATATAAACTACACAGAAGCATTGTATGAAACTTCTTTCTGTTCTGTGCATTCAACTAACAGAGTTGAACCTTACTTTTGATTGAGCCTTTCTGAAACACTCTTTCTGTAGAAACTGCAATTGGACATTCTGAGCGCTAAGAGGCCTCTATTGGGAAAAATAATATCTTCCAATAAAAACTACACAGAAGCATTGCGTGAAACTTATTTCTGATATGTTCATTAAGCTAACAGAGTTAAACCATACTTTTGATTGCGCAGTGCTGAACCCTCTTTCTGTAGAAAATGCAAGTGGACATTCGGAGCGCTAAGAGGGTAATAGTGGAAAAAGGACTATATTCAAATATAAACTACACAGTAGCATTCTGTGAAAATTCTTTCTGTTCTGTGCATTCAACTAACAGAGTTGAACCTTACTTTTGATTGAGCCGTTCTGAAACACTCTTTCTGTAGAAACTGCAATTGGACATGCTAAGCGCTAAGAGGCCTACTTTGGGAAAAAGAATATCTTCAAATAAAAACTACACAGATGCATTCTGTGAAAATTATTTCTGATCTGTAAATTCAGTTAACAGAGATAAAACATATTTTTGATTGAGCAGTTATGAAACACTCTTTTTGTAGAAAATACAAGTGGAGATTCGGAGCGCTAAGAGGGTAATAGTGGAAAAAGGAATGTCTTCAAATATAAACTACACAGAATCATTCGGTGAAACTTCTTTCTGATCTGAGCATTCAGCTAACAGAGTTAAACCATACTTTTGATTGAGCAGATCTGAACACTCTTTCTGTAGAAAATGCAACTGGACATTTGGAGCGCTAAGAGCGTAGTAGTGGAAAAAGGAATATATTCAAATATAAACTACACAGAAGCATTCTGTGAAACTTCTTTCTGATCTGAGCATTCAGCTAACAGAGTTAAACCATACTTTTGATTGAGCAGTTTTGAAACACTCTGTCTGTAGAAAATGCAACTGGACATTCGTAGCGCTAAGTGGGTAATAGTGGAAAAAAGAATATGTTCAAATATAAACTACACAGAAGCATTGTATGAAACTTCTTTCTGTTCTGTGCATTCAACTAAAAGAGTTGAACCTTACTTTTGATTGAGCCTTTCTGAAACACTCTTTCTGTAGAAACTGCAATTGGACATTCTGAGCGCTAAGAGGCGTCTATTGGGAAAAATAATATCTTCAAATAAAAACTACACAGAAGCATTGTGTGAAACTTATTTCTGACATGTTCATTAAGCTAACAGAGTTAAACCATACTTTTGATTGCGAAGTTCTGAACACTCTTTCTGTAGAAAATGCAAGTGGACATTCGGAGCGCTAAGAGGGTAATAGTGGAAAAAGGAATATATTCAAATATAAACTACACAGTAGCATTCTGTGAAAATTCTTTCTGTTCTGTGCATTCAACTAACAGAGTTGAACCTTACTTTTGATTGAGCCGTTCTGAAACACTCTTTCTGTAGAAACTGCAATTGGACATGCTAAGCGCTAAGAGGCCTACATTGGGAAAAAGAATATCTTCAAATAAAAACTACACAGATGCATTCTGTGAAACTTATTTCTGATCTGTAAATTCAGTTAACAGAGATAAAACATATTTTTGATTGAGCAGTTATGAAACACTCTTTTTGTAGAAAATGCAAGTGGAGATTCGGAGCGCTAAGAGGGTAATAGTGGAAAAAGGAATGTCTTCATATATAAACTACACAGAATCATTCGGTGAAACTTCTTTCTGATCTGTGCATTCAGCTAACAGAGTTAAACCATACTTTTGATTGAGCAGATCTGAACACTCTTTCTGTAGAAAATGCAACTGGACATTTGGAGCGCTAAGAGCGTAGTAGTGGAAAAAGGAATATATTCAAATATAAACTACACAGAAGCATTCTGTGAAACTTCTTTCTGATCTGAGCATTGAGCTAACAGAGTTAAACCATACTTTTGATTGAGCAGTTTTGAAACAGTCTGTCTGTAGAAAATGCAACTGGACATTCGTAGGGCTAAGTGGGTAATAGTGGAAAAAAGAATATGTTCAAATATAAACTACACAGAAGCATTGTATGAAACTCCTTTCTGTTCTGTGCATTCAACTAACAGAGTTGAACCTTACTTTTGATTGAGCCTTTCTGAAACACTCTTTCTGTAGAAACTGCAATTGGACATTCTGAGCGCTAAGAGGCCTCTATAGGGAAAAATAATATCTTCAAATAAAAACTACACAGAAGCATTGTGTGAAACTTATTTCTGATATGTTCATTAATCTAACAGAGTTAAACCATACTTTTGATTGAGCAGTTTTGAAACACTCTGTCTGTAGAAAATGCAACTGGACATTCGTAGCGCTAAGTGGGTAATAGTGGAAAAAAGAATATGTTCAAATATAAACTACACAGAAGCATTGTATGAAACTTCTTTCTGTTCTGTGCATTCAACTAACAGAGTTCAACCTTACTTTTGATTGAGCCGTTCTGAAACACTCTTTCTGTAGAAACTGCAATTGGACATTCTGAGCGCTAAGAGGCCTATATTGGGAAAAAGAATGTCTACAAATAAAAACTACACAGAAGAATTGTGTGAAACTTCTTTCTGTTCTGTTTGTTCAACTAAAAGTGTTGAACCTTAGTTTTGATTGAGCCGTTCTGAAACACTCTTTCTGTAGAAAATGCAAGTGGAGATTCGGAGCGCTAAGAGGGTAATAGTGGAAAAAGGAATGTCTCCAAATATAAACTACACAGAATCATTCTGTGAAACTTCTTTCTGATCTGTGCATTCAGCTAACAGAGTTAAACCATCCTTTTGATTGAGCAGATCTGAACACTCTTTCTGTAGAAAATGCAACTGGACATTTGGAGCGCTAAGAGAGTAGTAGTGGAAAAAGGAATATATTCAAATATAAACTACACAGAAGCATTCTGTGAAACTACTTTCTGATCTGAGCATTCAGCTAACAGAGTTAAACCATACTTTTGATTGAGCAGTTTTGAAACACTCTGTCTGTAGAAAATGCAACTGGACATTCGTAGCGCTAAGTGGGTAATAGTGGAAAAAAGAATATGTTCAAATATAAACTACACAGAAGCATTGTATGAAACTTCTTTCTGTTCTGTGCATTCAACTAACAGAGTTGAACCTTACTTTTGATTGAGCCTTTCTGAAACACTCTTTCTGTAGAAACTGCAATTGGACATTCTGAGCGCTAAGAGGCCTCTATTGGGAAAAATAATATCTTCAAATAAAAACTACACAGAAGCATTGTGTGAAACTTATTTCTGATATGTTCATTAAGCTAACAGAGTTAAACCATACTTTTGATTGCGCAGTGCTGAACCCTCTTTCTGTAGAAAATGCAAGTGGACATTCGGAGCACTAAGAGGGTAATAGTGGAAAAAGGACTATATTCAAATATAAACTACACAGTAGCATTCTGTGAAAATTCTTTCTGTTCTGTGCATTCAACTAACAGAGTTGAACCTTACTTTTGATTGAGCCGTTCTGAAACACTCTTTCTGTAGAAACTGCAATTGGACATGCTAAGCGCTAAGAGGCCTACTTTGGGAAAAAGAATATCTTCAAATAAAAACTACACAGATGCATTCTGTGAAAATTATTTCTGATCTGTAAATTCAGTTAACAGAGATAAAACATATTTTTGATAGAGCAGTTATGAAACACTCTTTTTGTAGAAAATACAAGTGGAGATTCGGAGCGCTAAGAGGGTAATAGTGGAAAAAGGAATGTCTTCAAATATAAACTACACAGAATCATTCGGTGAAACTTCTTTCTGATCTGAGCATTCAGCTAACAGAGTTAAACCATACTTTTGATTGAGCAGATCTGAACACTCTTTCTGTAGAAAATGCAACTGGACATTTGGAGCGCTAAGAGCGTAGTAGTGGAAAAAGGAATATATTCAAATATAAACTACACAGAAGCATTCTGTGAAACTTCTTTCTGATCTGAGCATTCAGCTAACAGAGTTAAACCATACTTTTGATTGAGCAGTTTTGAAACACTCTGTCTGTAGAAAATGCAACTGGACATTCGTAGCGCTAAGTGGGTAATAGTGGAAAAAAGAATATGTTCAAATATAAACTACACAGAAGCATTGTATGAAACTTCTTTCTGTTCTGTGCATTCAACTAAAAGAGTTGAACCTTACTTTTGATTGAGCCTTTCTGAAACACTCTTTCTGTAGAAACTGCAATTGGACATTCTGAGCGCTAAGAGGCGTCTATTGGGAAAAATAATATCTTCAAATAAAAACTACACAGAAGCATTGTGTGAAACTTATTTCTGACATGTTCATTAAGCTAACAGAGTTAAACCATACTTTTGATTGCGAAGTTCTGAACACTCTTTCTGTAGAAAATGCAAGTGGACATTCGGAGCGCTAAGAGGGTAATAGTGGAAAAAGGAATATATTCAAATATAAACTACACAGTAGCATTCTGTGAAAATTCTTTCTGTTCTGTGCATTCAACTAACAGAGTTGAACCTTACTTTTGATTGAGCCGTTCTGAAACACTCTTTCTGTAGAAACTGCAATTGGACATGCTAAGCGCTAAGAGGCCTACATTGGGAAAAAGAATATCTTCAAATAAAAACTACACAGATGCATTCTGTGAAACTTATTTCTGATCTGTAAATTCAGTTAACAGAGATAAAACATATTTTTGATTGAGCAGTTATGAAACACTCTTTTTGTAGAAAATGCAAGTGGAGATTCGGAGCGCTAAGAGGGTAATAGTGGAAAAAGGAATGTCTTCATATATAAACTACACAGAATCATTCGGTGAAACTTCTTTCTGATCTGTGCATTCAGCTAACAGAGTTAAACCATACTTTTGATTGAGCAGATCTGAACACTCTTTCTGTAGAAAATGCAACTGGACATTTGGAGCGCTAAGAGAGTAGTAGTGGAAAAAGGAATATATTCAAATATAAACTACACAGAAGCATTCTGTGAAACTTCTTTCTGATCTGAGCATTGAGCTAACAGAGTTAAACCATACTTTTGATTGAGCAGTTTTGAAACAGTCTGTCTGTAGAAAATGCAACTGGACATTCGTAGGGCTAAGTGGGTAATAGTGGAAAAAAGAATATGTTCAAATATAAACTACACAGAAGCATTGTATGAAACTTCTTTCTGTTCTGTGCATTCAACTAACAGAGTTGAACCTTACTTTTGATTGAGCCTTTCTGAAACACTCTTTCTGTAGAAACTGCAATTGGACATTCTGAGCGCTAAGAGGCCTCTATAGGGAAAAATAATATCTTCAAATAAAAACTACACAGAAGCATTGTGTGAAACTTATTTCTGATATGTTCATTAATCTAACAGAGTTAAACCATACTTTTGATTGAGCAGTTTTGAAACACTCTGTCTGTAGAAAATGCAACTGGACATTCGTAGCGCTAAGTGGGTAATAGTGGAAAAAAGAATATGTTCAAATATAAACTACACAGAAGCATTGTATGAAACTTCTTTCTGTTCTGTGCATTCAACTAACAGAGTTCAACCTTACTTTTGATTGAGCCGTTCTGAAACACTCTTTCTGTAGAAACTGCAATTGGACATTCTGAGCGCTAAGAGGCCTATATTGGGAAAAAGAATGTCTACAAATAAAAACTACACAGAAGAATTGTGTGAAACTTCTTTCTGTTCTGTTTGTTCAACTAAAAGTGTTGAACCTTAGTTTTGATTGAGCCGTTCTGAAACACTCTTTCTGTAGAAAATGCAAGTGGAGATTCGGAGCGCTAAGAGGGTAATAGTGGAAAAAGGAATGTCTCCAAATATAAACTACACAGAATCATTCTGTGAAACTTCTTTCTGATCTGTGCATTCAGCTAACAGAGTTAAACCATCCTTTTGATTGAGCAGATCTGAACACTCTTTCTGTAGAAAATGCAACTGGACATTTGGAGCGCTAAGAGAGTAGTAGTGGAAAAAGGAATATATTCAAATATAAACTACACAGAAGCATTCTGTGAAACTACTTTCTGATCTGAGCATTCAGCTAACAGAGTTAAACCATACTTTTGATTGAGCAGTTTTGAAACACTCTGTCTGTAGAAAATGCAACTGGACATTCGTAGCGCTAAGTGGGTAATAGTGGAAAAAAGAATATGTTCAAATATAAACTACACAGAAGCATTGTATGAAACTTCTTTCTGTTCTGTGCATTCAACTAACAGAGTTGAACCTTACTTTTGATTGAGCCTTTCTGAAACACTCTTTCTGTAGAAACTGCAATTGGACATTCTGAGCGCTAAGAGGCCTCTATTGGGAAAAATAATATCTTCAAATAAAAACTACACAGAAGCATTGTGTGAAACTTATTTCTGATATGTTCATTAAGCTAACAGAGTTAAACCATACTTTTGATTGCGCAGTGCTGAACCCTCTTTCTGTAGAAAATGCAAGTGGACATTCGGAGCACTAAGAGGGTAATAGTGGAAAAAGGACTATATTCAAATATAAACTACACAGTAGCATTCTGTGAAAATTCTTTCTGTTCTGTGCATTCAACTAACAGAGTTGAACCTTACTTTTGATTGAGCCGTTCTGAAACACTCTTTCTGTAGAAACTGCAATTGGACATGCTAAGCGCTAAGAGGCCTACTTTGGGAAAAAGAATATCTTCAAATAAAAACTACACAGATGCATTCTGTGAAACTTATTTCTGATCTGTAAATTCAGATAACAGAGATAAAACATATTTTTGATTGAGCAGTTATGAAACACTCTTTTTGTAGAAAATACAAGTGGAGATTCGGAGCGCTAAGAGGGTAATAGTGGAAAAAGGAATGTCTTCAAATATAAACTACACAGAATCATTCGGTGAAACTTCTTTCTGATCTGTGCATTCAGCTAACAGAGTTAAACCATACTTTTGATTGAGCAGATCTGAACACTCTTTCTGTAGAAAATGCAACTGGACATTTGGAACGCTAAGAGCGTAGTAGTGGAAAAAGTAATATATTCAAATATAAACTACACAGAAGCATTCTGTGAAACTTCTTTCTGATCTGAGCATTCAGCTAACAGAGTTAAACCATACTTTTGATTGAGCAGTTTTGAAACACTCTGTCTGTAGAAAATGCAACTGGACATTCGTAGCGCTAAGTGGGTAATAGTGGAAAAAAGAATATGTTCAAATATAAACTACACAGAAGCATTGTATGAAACTTCTTTCTGTTCTGTGCATTCAACTAACAGAGTTGAACCTTACTTTTGATTGAGCCGTTCTGAAACACTCTTTCTGTAGAAACTGCAATTGGACATTCTGAGCGCTAAGAGGACTATATTGGGAAAAAGAATGTCTACAAATAAAAACTACACAGAAGAATTGTGTGAAACTTCTTTCTGTTCTGTTTGTTCAACTAAAAGGGTTGAACCTTAGTTTTGATTGAGCCGTTCTGAAACACTCTTTCTGTAGAAAATGCAAGTGGAGATTCGGAGCGCTAAGAGGGTAATAGTGGAAAAAGGAATGTCTCCAAATATAAACTACACAGAATCATACTGTGAAACATCTTTCTGATCTGTGCATTCAGCTAACAGAGTTAAACCATACTTTTGATTGAGCAGATCTGAACACTCTTTCTGTAGAAAATGCAACTGGACATTTGGAGCGCTAAGAGAGTAGTAGTGGAAAAAGGAATATATTCAAATATAAACTACACAGAAGAATTCTGTGAAACTTCTTTCTGATCTGAGCATTCAGCTAACAGAGTTAAACCATACTTTTGATTGAGCAGTTTTGAAACACTCTGTCTGTAGAAAATGCAACTGGACATTCGTAGCGCTAAGTGGGTAATAGTGGAAAAAAGAATATGTTCAAATATAAACTACACAGAAGCATTGTATGAAACTTCTTTCTGTTCTGTGCATTCAACTAACAGAGTTGAACCTTACTTTTGATTGAGCCTTTCTGAAACACTCTTTCTGTAGAAACTGCAATTGGACATTCTGAGCGCTAAGAGGCCTCTATTGGGAAAATTAATATCTTCCAATAAAAACTACACAGAAGCATTGCGTGAAACTTATTTCTGATATGTTCATTAAGCTAACAGAGTTAAACCATACTTTTGATTGCGCAGTGCTGAACCCTCTTTCTGTAGAAAATGCAAGTGGACATTCGGAGCGCTAAGAGGGTAATAGTGGAAAAAGGACTATATTCAAATATAAACTACACAGTAGCATTCTGTGAAAATTCTTTCTGTTCTGTGCATTCAACTAACAGAGTTGAACCTTACTTTTGATTGAGCCGTTCTGAAACACTCTTTCTGTAGAAACTGCAATTGGACATGCTAAGCGCTAAGAGGCCTACTTTGGGAAAAAGAATATGTTCAAATAAAAACTACACAGATGCATTCTGTGAAACTTATTTCTGATCTGTAAATTCAGTTAACAGAGATAAAACATATTTTTGATTGAGCAGTTATGAAACACTCTTTTTGTAGAAAATACAAGTGGAGATTCGGAGCGCTAAGAGGGTAATAGTGGAAAAAGGAATGTCTTCAAATATAAACTACACAGAATCATTCGGTGAAACTTCTTTCTGATCTGTGCATTCAGCTAACAGAGTTAAACCATACTTTTGATTGAGCAGATCTGAACACTCTTTCTGTAGAAAATGCAACTGGACATTTGGAGCGCTAAGAGCGTAGTAGTGGAAAAAGTAATATATTCAAATATAAACTACACAGAAGCATTCTGTGAAACTTCTTTCTGATCTGAGCATTCAGCTAACAGAGTTAAACCATACTTTTGATTGAGCAGTTTTGAAACACTCTGTCTGTAGAAAATGCAACTGGACATTCGTAGCGCTAAGTGGGTAATAGTGGAAAAAAGAATATGTTCAAATATAAACTACACAGAAGCATTGTATGAAACTTCTTTCTGTTCTGTGCATTCAACTAACAGAGTTGAACCTTACTTTTGATTGAGCCGTTCTGAAACACTCTTTCTGTAGAAACTGCAATTGGACATTCTGAGCGCTAAGAGGCCTATATTGGGAAAAAGAATGTCTACAAATAAAAACTACACAGAACAATTGTGTGAAACTTCTTTCTGTTCTGTTTGTTCAACTAAAAGAGTTGAACCTTAGTTTTGATTGAGCCGTTCTGAAACACTCTTTCTGTAGAAAATGCAAGTGGAGATTCGGAGCGCTAAGAGGGTAATAGTGGAAAAAGGAATGTCTCCAAATATAAACTACACAGAATCATTCTGTGAAACTTCTTTCTGATCTGTGCATTCAGCTAACAGAGTTAAACCATACTTTTGATTGAGCAGATCTGAACACTCTTTCTGTAGAAAATGCAACTGGACATTTGGAGCGCTAAGAGAGTAGTAGTGGAAAAAGGAATATATTCAAATATAAACTACACAGAAGCATTCTGTGAAACTTCTTTCTGATCTGAGCATTCAGCTAACAGAGTTAAACCATACTTTTGATCGAGCAGTTTTGAAACACTCTGTCTGTAGAAAATGCAACTGGACATTCGTAGCGCTAAGTGGGTAATAGTGGAAAAAAGAATATGTTCAAATATAAACTACACAGAAGCATTGTATGAAACTTCTTTCTGTTCTGTGCATTCAACTAACAGAGTTGAACCTTACTTTTGATTGAGCCGTTCTGAAACACTCTTTCTGTAGAAACTGCAATTGGACATTCTGAGCGCTAAGAGGCCTATATTGGGAAAAAGAATGTCTACAAATAAAAACTACACAGAACAATTGTGTGAAACTTCTTTCTGTTCTGTTTGTTCAACTAAAAGAGTTGAACCTTAGTTTTGATTGAGCCGTTCTGAAACACTCTTTCTGTAGAAAATGCAAGTGGAGATTCGGAGCGCTAAGAGGGTAATAGTGGAAAAAGGAATGTCTCCAAATATAAACTACACAGAATCATTCTGTGAAACTTCTTTCTGATCTGTGCATTCAGCTAACAGAGTTAAACCATACTTTTGATTGAGCAGATCTGAACACTCTTTCTGTAGAAAATGCAACTGGACATTTGGAGCGCTAAGAGAGTAGTAGTGGAAAAAGGAATATATTCAAATATAAACTACACAGAAGCATTCTGTGAAACTTCTTTCTGATCTGAGCATTCAGCTAACAGAGTTAAACCATACTTTTGATTGAGCAGTTTTGAAACACTCTGTCTGTAGAAAATGCAACTGGACATTCGTAGCGCTAAGTGGGTAATAGTGGAAAAAAGAATATGTTCAAATATAAACTACACAGAAGCATTGTATGAAACTCCTTTCTGTTCTGTGCATTCAACTAACAGAGTTGAACCTTACTTTTGATTGAGCCTTTCTGAAACACCCTTTCTGTAGAAACTGCAATTGGACATTCTGAGCGCTAAGAGGCCTCTATTGGGAAAAATAATATCTTCAAATAAAAACTACACAGAAGCATTGTGTGAAACTTATTTCTGATATGTTCATTAAGCTAACAGAGTTAAACCATACTTTTGATTGCGCAGTGCTGAACCCTCTTTCTGTAGAAAATGCAAGTGGACATTCGGAGCGCTAAGAGGGTAATAGTGGAAAAAGGACTATATTCAAATATAAACTACACAGTAGCATTCTGTGAAAATTCTTTCTGTTCTGTGCATTCAACTAACAGAGTTGAACCTTACTTTTGATTGAGCCGTTCTGAAACACTCTTTCTGTAGAAACTGCAATTGGACATGCTAAGCGCTAAGAGGCCTACTTTGGGAAAAAGAATATCTTCAAATAAAAACTACACAGATGCATTCTGTGAAACTTATTTCTGATCTGTAAATTCAGTTAACAGAGATAAAACATATTTTTGATTGAGCAGTTATGAAACACTCTTTTTGTAGAAAATACAAGTGCAGATTCGGAGCGCTAAGAGGGTAATAGTGGAAAAAGGAATGTCTTCAAATATAAACTACACAGAATCATTCGGTGAAACTTCTTTCTGATCTGTGCATTCAGCTAACAGAGTTAAACCATACTTTTGATTGAGCAGATCTGAACACTCTTTCTGTAGAAAATGCAACTGGACATTTGGAGCGCTAAGAGCGTAGTAGTGGAAAAAGGAATATATTCAAGTATAAACTACACAGAAGCATTCTGTGAAACTTCTTTCTGATCTGAGCATTCAGCTAACAGAGTTAAACCATACTTTTGATTGAGCAGTTTTGAAACACTCTGTCTGTAGAAAATGCAACTGGACATTCGTAGCGCTAAGTGGGTAATAGTGGGAAAAAGAATATGTTCAAATATAAACTACACAGAAGCATTGTATGAAACTTCTTTCTGTTCTGTGCATTCAACTAACAGAGTTCAACCTTACTTTTGATTGAGCCGTTCTGAAACACTCTTTCTGTAGAAACTGCAATTGGACATTCTGAGCGCTAAGAGGCCTATATTGGGAAAAAGAATGTCTACAAATAAAAACTACACAGAACAATTGTGTGAAACTTCTTTCTGTTCTGTTTGTTCAACTAAAAGAGTTGAACCTTAGTTTTGATTGAGCCGTTCTGAAACACTCTTTCTGTAGAAAATGCAAGTGGAGATTCGGAGCGCTAAGAGGGTAATAGTGGAAAAAGGAATGTCTCCAAATATAAACTACACAGAATCATTCTGTGAAACTTCTTTCTGATCTGTGCATTCAGCTAACAGAGTTAAACCATACTTTTGATTGAGCAGATCTGAACACTCTTTCTGTAGAAAATGCAACTGGACATTTGGAGCGCTAAGAGAGTAGTAGTGGAAAAAGGAATATATTCAAATATAAACTACACAGAAGCATTCTGTGAAACTTCTTTCTGATCTGAGCATTCAGCTAACAGAGTTAAACCATACTTTTGATTGAGCAGTTTTGAAACACTCTGTCTGTAGAAAATGCAACTGGACATTCGTAGCGCTAAGTGGGTAATAGTGGAAAAAAGAATATGTTCAAATATAAACTACACAGAAGCATTGTATGAAACTCCTTTCTGTTCTGTGCATTCAACTAACTGAGTTGAACCTTACTTTTGATTGAGCCTTTCTGAAACACCCTTTCTGTAGAAACTGCAATTGGACATTCTGAGCGCTAAGAGGCCTCTATTGGGAAAAATAATATCTTCAAATAAAAACTACACAGAAGCATTGTGTGAAACTTATTTCTGATATGTTCATTAAGCTAACAGAGTTAAACCATACTTTTGATTGCGCAGTGCTGAACCCTCTTTCTGTAGAAAATGCAAGTGGACATTCGGAGCGCTAAGAGGGTAATAGTGGATAAAGGACTATATTCAAATATAAACTACACAGTAGCATTCTGTGAAAATTCTTTCTGTTCTGTGCATTCAACTAACAGAGTTGAACCATACTTTTGATTGAGCCGTTCTGAAACACTCTTTCTGTTGAAACTGCAATTGGACATGCTAAGCGCTAAGAGGCCTACTTTGGGAAAAAGAATATCTTCAAATAAAAACTACACAGAAGCATTGTGTGAAACTTATTTCTGATCTGTAAATTCAGTTAACAGAGATAAAACATATTTTTGATTGAGCAGTTATGAAACACTCTTTTTGTAGAAAATACAAGTGGAGATTCGGAGCGCTAAGAGGTTAATAGTGGAAAAAGGAATGTCTTCAAATATAAACTACACAGAATCATTCGGTGAAACTTCTTTCTGATCTGTGCATTCAGCTTAGAGTGTTAAACCATACTTTTGATTGAGCAGATCTGAACACTCTTTCTGTAGAAAATGCAACTGGACATTTGGAGCGCTAAGAGCGTAGTAGTGGAAAAAGGAATATATTCAAGTATAAACTACACAGAAGCATTCTGTGAAACTTCTTTCTGATCTGAGCATTCAGCTAACAGAGTTAAACCATACTTTTGGTTGAGCAGTTTTGAAACACTCTGTCTGTAGAAAATGCAACTGGACATTCGTAGCGCTAAGTGGGTAATAGTGGAAAAAAGAATATGTTCAAATATAAACTACACAGAAGCATTGTATGAAACTTCTTTCTGTTCTGTGCATTCAACTAACAGAGTTGAACCTTACTTTTGATTGAGCCGTTCTGAAACACTCTTTCTGTAGAAACTGCAATTGGACATTCTGAGCGCTAAGAGGCCTATATTGGGAAAAAGAATGTCTACAAATAAAAACTACACAGAAGAATTGTGTGAAAATTCTTTCTGTTCTGTTTGTTCAACTAAAAGAGTTGAACCTTAGTTTTGATTGAGCCGTTCTGAAACACTCTTTCTGTAGAAAATGCAAGTGGAGATTCGGAGCGCTAAGAGGGTAATAGTGGAAAAAGGAATGTCTCCAAATATAAACTACACAGAATCATTCTGTGAAACTTCTTTCTGATCTGTGCATTCAGCTAACAGAGTTAAACCATACTTTTGATTGAGCAGATCTGAACACTCTTTCTGTAGAAAATGCAACTGGACATTTGGAGCGCTAAGAGAGTAGTAGTGGAAAAAGGAATATATTCAAATATAAACTACACAGAAGCATTCTGTGAAACTTCTTTCAGATCTGAGCATTCAGCTAACAGAGTTAAACCATACTTTTGATTAAGCAGTTTTGAAACACTCTGTCTGTAGAAAATGCAACTGGACATTCATAGCGCTAAGTGGGTAATAGTGGAAAAAAGAATATGTTCAAATATAAACTACACAGAAGCATTGTATGAAACTTCTTTCTGTTCTGTGCATTCAACTAACAGAGTTGAACCTTACTTTTGATTGAGCCTTTCTGAAACACTCTTTCTGTAGAAAATGCAATTGGACATTCTGAGCACTAAGAGGCCTCTATTGGGAAAAATAATATCTTCAAATAAAAACTACACAGAAGCATTGTGTGAAACTTATTTCTGATATGTTCATTAAGCTAACAGAGTTAAACCATACTTTTGATTGCGCAGTGCTGAACCCTCTTTCTGTAGAAAATGCAAGTGGACATTCAGAGCGCTAAGAGGGTAATAGTGGAAAAAGGACTATATTCAAATATAAACTACACAGTAGCATTCTGTGAAAATTCTTTCTGTTCTGTGCATTCAACTAACAGAGTTGAACCTTACTTTTGATTGAGCCGTTCTGAAACACTCTTTCTGTAGAAACTGCAATTGGACATGCTAAGCGCTAAGAGGCCTACTTTGGGAAAAAGAATATCTTCAAATAAAAACTACACAGAAGGATTGTGTGAAACTTATTTCTGATCTGTAAATTCAGTTAACAAAGATAAAACATATTTTTGATTGGGCAGTTATGAAACACTCTTTTTGTAGAAAATACAAGTGGAGATTCGGAGCCCTAAGAGGGTAATAGTGGAAAAAGGAATGTCTTCAAATATAAACTACACAGAATCATTCGGTGAAACTTCTTTCTGATCTGTGCATTCAGCTAACAGAGTTAAACCATACTTTTGATTGAGCAGATCTGAACACTCTTTCTGTAGGAAATGCAACTGGACATTTGGAGCGCTAAGAGCGTAGTAGTGGAAAAAGGAATATATTCAAGTATAAACTACACAGATGCATTCTGTGAAACTTCTTTCTGATCTGAGCATTCAGCTAACAGAGTTAAACCATACATTTGATTGAGCAGTTTTGAAACACTCTGTCTGTAGAGAATGCAACTGGACATTCGTAGCGCTAAGTGGGTAATAGTGGAAAAAAGAATATGTTCAAATATAAACTACACAGAAGCATTGTATGAAACTTCTTTCTGTTCTGTGCATTCAACTAACAGAGTTCAACCTTACTTTTGATTGAGCCGTTCTGAAACACTCTTTCTGTAGAAACTGCAATTGGACATTCTGAGCGCTAAGAGGCCTATATTGGGAAAAAGAATGTCTACAAATAAAAACTACACAGAAGAATTGTGTGAAACTTCTTTCTGTTCTGTTTGTTCAACTAAAAGAGTTGAACTTTAGTTTTGATTGAGCCGTTCTGAAACACTCTTTCTGTAGAAAATGCAAGTGGAGATTCGGAGGGCTAAGAGGGTAATAGTGGAAAAAGGAATGCCTCCAAATATAAACTACACAGAATCATTCTGTGAAACTTCTTTCTGATCTGTGCATTCAGCTAACAGAGTTAAACCATACTTTTGATTGAGCAGATCTGAACACTCTTTCTGTAGAAAATGCAACTGGACATTTGGAGCGCTAAGAGAGTAGTAATGGAAAAAGGAATATATTCAAATATAAACTACACAGAAGCATTCTGTGAAACTTCTTTCTGATCTGAGCATTCAGCTAACAGAGTTAAACCATACTTTTGATTGAGCAGTTTTGAAACACTCTGTCTGTAGAAAATGCAACTGGACATTCGTAGCGCTAAGTGGGTAATAGTGGAAAAAAGAATATGTTCAAATATAAACTACACAGAAGCATTGAATGAAACTTCTTTCTGTTCTGTGCATTCAACTAACAGAGTTCAACCTTACTTTTGATTGAGCCTTTCTGAAACACTCTTTCTGTAGAAACTGCAATTGGACATTCTGAGCGCTAAGAGGCCTCAATTGGGAAAAATAATATCTTCAAATAAAAACTACACAGAAGCATTGTGTGAAACTTATTTCTGATATGTTCATTAAGCTAACCGAGTTAAGCCATACTTTTGATTGCGCAGTGCTGAACCCTCTTTCTGTAGAAAATGCAAGTGGACATTCGGAGCGCTAAGAGGGTAATAGTGGAAAAAGGACTATATTCAAATATAAACTACACAGTAGCATTCTGTGAAAATTCTTTCTGTTCTGTGCATTCAACTAACAGAGTTGAACCTTACTTTTGATTGAGCCGTTCTGAAACACTCTTTCTGTAGAAACTGCAATTGGACATGCTAAGCGCTAAGAGGCCTACTTTGGGAAAAAGAATATCTTCAAATAAAAACTACACAGATGCATTCTGTGAAACTTATTTCTGATCTGTAAATTCAGTTAACAGAGATAAAAGATATTTTTGATTGAGCAGTTATGAAACACTCTTTTTGTAGAAAATGCAAGTGGAGATTCGGAGCGCTAAGAGGGTAATAGTGGAAAAAGGAATGTCTTCAAATATAAACTACACAGAATCATTCGGTGAAACTTCTTTCTGATCTGTGCATTCAGCTAACAGAGTTAAACCATACTTTTGATTGAGCAGATCTGAACACTCTTTCTGTAGAAAATGCAACTGGACATTTGGAGCGCTAAGAGCGTAGTAGTGGAAAAAGGAATATATTCAAGTATAAACTACACAGAAGCATTCTGTGAAACTTCTTTCTGATCTGAGCATTCAGGTAACAGAGTTAAACCATACTTTTGATTGAGCAGTTTTGAAACACTCTGTCTGTAGAAAATGCAACTGGACATTCGTAGCGCTAAGTGGGTAATAGTGGAAAAAAGAATATGTTCAAATATAAACTACACAGAAGCATTGTATGAAACTTCTTTCTGTTCTGTGCATTCAACTAACAGAGTTCAACCTTACTTTTGATTGAGCCGTTCTGAAACACTCTTTCTGTAGAAACTGCAATTGGACATTCTGAGCGCTAAGAGGCCTATATTGGGAAAAAGAATGTCTACAAATAAAAACTACACAGAAGAATTGTGTGAAACTTCTTTCTGTTCTGTTTGTTCAACTAAAAGAGTTGAACCTTAGTTTTGATTGAGCCGTTCTGAAACACTCTTTCTGTAGAAAATGCAAGTGGAGATTCGGAGCGCTAAGAGGGTAATAGTGGAAAAAGGAATGTCTCCAAATATAAACTACACAGAATCATTCTGTGAAACTTCTTTCTGATCTGTGCATTCAGCTAACAGAGTTAAACCATACTTTTGATTGAGCAGATCTGAACACTCTTTCTGTAGAAAATGCAACTGGACATTTGGAGCGCTAAGAGAGTAGTAGTGGAAAAAGGAATATATTCAAATATAAACTACACAGAAGCATTCTGTGAAACTTCTTTCTGATCTGAGCATTCAGCTAACAGAGTTAAACCATACTTTTGATTGAGCAGTTTTGAAACACTCTGTCTGTAGAAAATGCAACTGGACATTCGTAGCGCTAAGTGGGTAATAGTGGAAAAAAGAATATGTTCAAATATAAACTACACAGAAGCATTGTATGAAACTTCTTTCTGTTCTGTGCATTCAACTAACAGAGTTGAACCTTACTTTTGATTGAGCCTTTCTGAAACACTCTTTCTGTAGAAACTGCAATTGGACATTCTGAGCGCTAAGAGGCCTCTATTGGGCAAAAAAATATCTTCAAATAAAAACTAGACAGAAGCATTGTGTGAAACTTATTTCTGATATGTTCATTAAGCTAACAGAGTTAAACCATACTTTTGATTGCGCAGTGCTGAAACCTCTTTCTGTAGAAAATGCAAGTGGACATTCGGAGCGCTAAGAGGGTAATAGTGGAAAAAGGACTATATTCAAATATAAACTACACAGTAGCATTCTATGAAAATTCTTTCTGTTCTGTGCATTCAACTAACAGAGTTGAACCTTACTTTTGATTGAGCCGTTCTGAAACACTCTTTCTGTAGAAACTGCAATTGGACATGCTAAGCGCTAAGAGGCCTACTTTGGGAAAAAGAATATCTTCAAATAAAAACTACACAGATGCATTCTGTGAAACTTATTTCTGATCTGTAAATTCAGTTAACAGAGATAAAACATATTTTCGATTGAGCAGTTATGAAACACTCTTTTTGTAGAAAATGCAAGTGGAGATTCGGAGCGCTAAGAGGGTAATAGTGGAAAAAGGAATGTCTTCAAATATAAACTACACAGAATTATTCGGTGAAACTTCTTTCTGATCTGTGCATTCAGCTAACAGAGTTAAACCATACTTTTGATTGAGCAGATCTGAACACACTTTCTGTAGAAAATGCAACTGGACATTTGGAGCGCTAAGAGCGTAGTAGTGGAAAAAGGAATATATTCAAGTATAAACTACACAGAAGCATTCTGTGAAACTTCTTTCTGATCTGAGCATTCAGCTAACAGAGTTAAACCATACTTTTGATTGAGCAGTTTTGAAACACTCTGTCTGTAGAAAATGCAACTGGACATTCGTAGCGCTAAGTGGGTAATAGTGGAAAAAAGAATATGTTCAAATATAAACTACACAGAAGCATTGTATGAAACTTCTTTCTGTTCTGTGCATTCAACTAACAGAGTTCAACCTTACTTTTGATTGAGCCGTTCTGAAACACTCTTTCTGTAGAAACTGCAATTGGACATTCTGAGCGCTAAGAGGCCTATATTGGGAAAAAGAATGTCTACAAATAAAAACTACACAGAAGAATTGTGTGAAACTTCTTTCTGTTCAGTTTGTTCAACTAAAAGAGTTGAACCTTAGTTTTGATTGAGCCGTTCTGAAACACTCTTTCTGTAGAAAATGCAAGTGGAGATTCGGAGCGCTAAGAGGGTAATAGTGGAAAGAGGAATGTCTCCAAATATAAACTACACAGAATCATTCCGTGAAACTTCTTTCTGATCTGTGCATTCAGCTAACAGAGTTAAACCATACTTTTGATTGAGCAGATCTGAACACTCTTTCTGTAGAAAATGCAACTGGACATTTTGAGCGCTAAGAGAGTAGTAGTGGAAACAGGAATATATTCAAATATAAACTACACAGAAGCATTCTGTGAAACTTCTTTCTGATCTGAGCATTCAGCTAACAGAGTTAAACCATACTTTTGATTGAGCAGTTTTGAAACACTCTGTCTGTAGAAAATGCAACTGGACATTCGTAGCGCTAAGTGGGTAATAGTGGAAAAAAGAATATGTTCAAATATAAACTACACAGAAGCATTGTATGAAACTACTTTCTGTTCTGTGCATTCAACTAACAGAGTTGAACCTTACTTTTGATTGAGCCTTTCTGAAACACTCTTTCTGTAGAAACTGCAATTGGACATTCTGAGCGCTAAGAGGCCTCTATTGGGATAAATAATATCTTCAAATAAAAACTACACAGAAGCATTGTGTGAAACTTATTTCTGATATGTTCATTAAGCTAACAGAGTTAAACCATACTTTTGATTGCGCAGTGCTGAACCCTCTTTCTGTAGAAAATGCAAGTGGACATTCGGAGCGCAAAGAGTGTAATAGTGGAAAAAGGACTATATTCAAATATAAACTACACAGTAGCATTCTGTGAAAATTCTTTCTGTTCTGTGCATTCAACTAACAGAGTTGAACCTTACTTTTGATTGAGCCGTTCTGAAACACTCTTTCTGTAGAAACTGCAATTGGACATGCTAAGCGCTAAGAGGCCTACTTTGGGAAAAAGAATATCTTCAAATAAAAACTACACAGACGCATTCTGTGAAACTTATTTCTGATCTGTAAATTCAGTTAACAGAGATAAAACATATTTTTGATTGAGCAGTTATGAAACACTCTTTTTGTAGTAAATACAAGTGGAGATTCGGAGCGCTAAGAGGGTAATAGTGGAAAAAGGAATGTCTTCAAATATAAACTACACAGAATCATTCGGTGAAACTTCTTTCTGATATGTGCATTCAGCTAACAGAGTTAAACCATACTTTTGATTGAGCAGATCTGAACACTCTTTCTGTAGAAAATGCAACTGGACATTTGGAGCGCTAAGAGCGTAGTATTGGAAAAGGAATATATTCAAATATAAACTACACAGAAGCATTCTGTGAAACTTCTTTCTGATCTGAGCATTCAGCTAACAGAGTTAAACCATACTTTTGATTGAGCAGTTTTGAAACACTCTGTCTGTAGAAAATGCAACTGGACATTCGTAGCGCTAAGTGGGTAATAGTGGAAAAAAGAATATGTTCAAATATAAACTACACAGAAGCATTGTATGAAACTTCTTTCTGTTCTGTGCATTCAACTAACAGAGTTCAACCTTACTTTTGATTGAGCCGTTCTGAAACACTCTTTCTGTAGAAACTGCAATTGGACATTCTGAGCGCTAAGAGGCCTATATTGGGAAAAAGAATGTCTACAAATAAAAACTACACAGAAGAATTGTGTGAAACTTCTTTCTGTTCTGTTTGTTCAACTAAAAGAGTTGAACCTTAGTTTTGATTGAGCCATTCTGAAACACTCTTTCTGTAGAAAATGCAAGTGGAGATTCGGAGCGCTAAGATGGTAATAGTGGAAAAAGGAATGTCTCCAAATATAAACTACACAGAATCATTCTGTGAAACTTCTTTCTGATCTGTGCATTCAGCTAACAGAGTTAAACCATACTTTTGATTGAGCAGATCTGAACACTCTTTCTGTAGAAAATGCAACTGGACATTTGGAGCGCTAAGAGAGTAGTAGTGGAAAAAGGAATATATTCAAATATAAACTACACAGAAGCATTCTGTGAAACTTCTTTCTGATCTGAGCATTCAGCTAACAGAGTTAAACCATACTTTTGATTGAGCAGTTTTGAAACACTCTGTCTGTAGAAAATGCAACTGGACATTCGTAGCGCTAAGTGGGTAATAGTGGAAAAAAGAATATGTTCAAATATAAACTACACAGAAGCATTGTATGAAACTTCTTTCTGTTCTGTGCATTCAACTAACAGAGTTGAACCTTACTTTTGATTGAGCCTTTCTGAAACACTCTTTCTGTAGAAACTGCAATTGGACATTCTGAGCGCTAAGAGTCCTCTATTGGGAAAAATAATATCTTCAAATAAAAACTACACAGAAGCATTGTGTGAAACTTATTTCTGATATGTTCATTAAGCTAACAGAGTTAAACCATACTTTTGATTGCGCAGTGCTGAACCCTCTTTCTGTAGAAAATGCAAGTGGACGTTCGGAGCGCTAAGAGGTTAATAGTGGAAAAAGGACTATATTCAAATATAAACTACACAGTAGCATTCTGTGAAAATTCTTTCTGTTCTGTGCATTCAACTAACAGAGTTGAACCTTACTTTTGATTGAGCCGTTCTGAAACACTCTTTCTGTAGAAACTGCAATTGGACATGCTAAGCGCTAAGAGGCCTACTTTGGGAAAAAGAATATCTTCAAATAAAAACTACACAGATGCATTCTGTGAAACTTATTTCTGATCTGTAAATTCAGTTAACAGAGATAAAACATATTTTTGATTGAGCAGTTATGAAACACACTTTTTGTAGAAAATACAAGTGGAGATTCGGAGCGCTAAGAGGGTAATAGTGGAAAAAGGAATGTCTTCAAATATAAACTACACAGAATCATTCTGTGAAACTTCTTTCTGATCTGTGCATTCAGCTAACAGAGTTAAACCATACTTTTGATTGAGCAGATCTGAACACTCTTTCTGTAGAAAATGCAACTGGACATTTGGAGCGCTAAGAGCGTAGTAGTGGAAAAAGGAATATATTCAAATATAAATTACACAGAAGCATTCTGTGCAACTTCTTTCTGATCTGAGCATTCAGCTAACAGAGTTAAACCATAATTTTGATTGAGCAGTTTTGAAACACTCTGTCTGTAGAAAATGCAACTGGACATTCGTAGCGCTAAGTGGGTAATAGTGGAAAAAAGTATATGTTCAAATATAAACTACACAGAAGCATTGTATGAAACTTCTTTCTGTTCTGTGCATTCAACTAACAGAGTTGAACCTTACTTTTGATTGAGCCGTTCTGAAACACTCTTTCTGTAGAAACTGCAATTGGACATTCTGAGCGCTAAGAGGCCTATATTGGGAAAAAGAATGTCTACAAATAAAAACTACACAGAAGAATTGTGTGAAACTTCTTTCTGTTCTGTTTGTTCAACTAAAAGATTTGAACCTTAGTTTTGATTGAGCCGTTCTGAAACACTCTTTCTGTAGAAAATGCAAGTGGAGATTCGGAGCGATAAGAGGTAATAGTGGAAAAAGGAATGTCTCCAAATATAAACTACACAGAATCATTCTGTGAAACTTCTTTCTGATCTGTGCATTCAGCTAACAGAGTTAAACCATACTTTTGATTGAGCAGATCTGAACACTCTTTCTGTAGAAAATGCAACTGGACATTTGGAGCGCTAAGAGAGTACTAGTGGAAAAAGGAATATATTCAAATATAAACTACACAGAAGCATTCTGTGAAACTTCTTTCTGATCTGAGCATTCAGCTAACAGAGTTAAACCGTACTTTTGATTGAGCAGTTTTGAAACACTCTGTCTGTAGAAAATGCAACTGGACATTCGTAGCGCTAAGTGGGTAATAGTGGAAAAAACAATATGTTCAAATATAAACTACACAGAAGCATTGTATGAAACTTCTTTCTGTTCTGTGCATTCAACTAACAGAGTTGAACCTTACATTTGATTGAGCCTTTCTGAAACACTCTTTCTGTAGAAACTGCAATTGGACATTCTGAGCGCTAAGAGGCCTCTATAGGGAAAAATAATATCTTCAAATAAAAACTACACAGAAGCATTGTGTGAAACTTATTTCTGATATGTTCATTAAGCTAACAGAGTTAAACCATACTTTTGATTGCGCAGTGCTGAACCCTCTTTCTGTAGAAAATGCAAGTGGACATTCGGAGCGCTAAGAGGGTAATAGTGGAAAAAGGACTATATTCAAATATAAACTACACAGTAGCATTCTGTGAAAATTCTTTCTGTTCTGTGCATTCAACTAACAGAGTTGAACCTTACTTTTGATTGAGCCGTTCTGAAACACTCTTTCTGTAGAAACTGCAATTGGACATGCTAAGCGCTAAGAGGCCTACATTGGGAAAAAGAATATCTTCAAATAAAAACTACACAGATGCATTCTGTGAAACTTATTTCTGATCTGTAAATTCAGTTAACAGAGATAAAACATATTTTTGATTGAGCAGTTATGAAACACTCTTTTTGTAGAAAATGCAAGTGGAGATTCGGAGCGCTAAGAGGGTAATAGTGGAAAAAGGAATGTCTTCAAATATAAACTACACAGAATCATTCGGTGAAACTTCTTTCTGATCTGTGCATTCAGCTAACAGTGTTAAACCATACTTTTGATTGAGCAGATCTGAACACTCTTTCTGTAGAAAATGCAACTGGACATTTGGAGCGCTAAGAGCGTAGTAGTGGAAAAAGGAATATATTCAAATATAAACTACACAGAAGCATTCTGTGAAACTTCTTTCTGATCTGAGCATTCAGCTAACAGAGTTAAACCATACATTTGATTGAGCAGTTTTGAAACACTCTGTCTGTAGAAAATGCAACTGGACATTCGTAGCGCTAAATGGGTAATAGTGGAAAAAAGAATATGTTCAAATATAAACTACACAGAAGCATTGTATGAATCTTCTTTCTGTTCTGTGCATTCAACTAACAGAGTTGAACCTTACTTTTGATTGAGCTGTTCTGAAAAACTCTTTCTGTAGAAACTGCAATTGGACATTCTGAGCGCTAAGAGGCCTATATTGGGAAAAAGAATGTCTACAAATAAAAACTACACAGAAGAATTGTGTGAAACTTCTTTCTGTTCTGTTTGTTCAACTAAAAGAGTTGAACCTTAGTTTTGATTGAGCCGTTCTGAAACACTCTTTCTGTAGAAAATGCACGTGGAGATTCGGAGCGCAAAGAGGGTAATAGTGGAAAAAGGAATGTCTCCAAATATAAACTACACAGAATCATTCTGTGAAACTTCTTTCTGATCTGTGCATTCAGCTAACAGAGTTAAACCATACTTTTGATTGAGCAGATCTGAACACTCTTTCTGTAGACAATGCAACTGGACATTTGGAGCGCTAAGAGAGTAGTAGTGGAAAAATGAATATATTCAAATATAAACTACACAGAAGCATTCTGTGAAACTTCTTTCTGATCTGAGCATTCAGCTAACAGAGTTAAACCGTACTTTTGATTGAGCAGTTTTGAAACACTCTGTCTGTAGAAAATGCAACTGGACATTCGTAGCGCTAAGTGGGTAATAGTGGAAAAAAGAATATGTTCAAATATAAACTACACAGAAGCATTGTATGAAACTTCTTTCTGTTCTGTGCATTCAACTAACAGAGTTGAACCTTACTTTTGATTGAGCCTTTCTGAAACACTCTTTCTGTAGAAACTGCAATTGGACATTCTGAGCGCTAAGAGGCCTCTATAGGGAAAAATAATATCTTCAAATAAAAACTACACAGAAGCATTGTGTGAAACTTATTTCTGATATGTTCATTAAGCTAACAGAGTTAAACCATACTTTTGATTGCGCAGTGCTGAACCCTCTTTCTGTAGAAAATGCAAGTGGACATTCGGAGCGCTAAGAGGGTAATAGTGGAAAAAGGACTATATTCAAATATAAACTACACAGTAGCATTCTGTGAAAATTCTTTCTGTTCTGTGCATTCAACTAACAGAGTTGAACCTTACTTTTGATTGAGCCGTTCTGAAACACTCTTTCTGTAGAAACTGCAATTGGACATGCTAAGCGCTAAGAGGCCTACATTGGGAAAAAGAATATCTTCAAATAAAAACTACACAGATGCATTCTGTGAAACTTATTTCTGATCTGTAAATTCAGTTAACAGAGATAAAACATATTTTTGATTGAGCAGTTATGAAACACTCTTTTTGTAGAAAATGCAAGTGGAGATTCGGAGCGCTAAGAGGGTAATAGTGGAAAAAGGAATGTCTTCAAATATAAACTACACAGAATCATTCGGTGAAACTTCTTTCTGATCTGTGCATTCAGCTAACAGAGTTAAACCATACTTTTGATTGAGCAGATCTGAACACTCTTTCTGTAGAAAATGCAACTGGACATTTGGAGCGCTAAGAGCGTAGTAGTGGAAAAAGGAATATATTCAAATATAAACTACACAGAAGCATTCTGTGAAACTTCTTTCTGATCTGAGCATTCAGCTAACAGAGTTAAACCATACATTTGATTGAGCAGTTTTGAAACACTCTGTCTGTAGAAAATGCAACTGGACATTCGTAGCGCTAAATGGGTAATAGTGGAAAAAAGAATATGTTCAAATATAAACTACACAGAAGCATTGTATGAAACTTCTTTCTGTTCTGTGCATTCAACTAACAGAGTTGAACCTTACTTTTGATTGAGCCGTTCTGAAACACTCTTTCTGTAGAAACTGCAATTGGACATTCTGAGCGCTAAGAGGCCTATATTGGGAAAAAAAATGTCTACAAATAAAAACTACACAGAAGAATTGTGTGAAACTTCTTTCTGTTCTGTTTGTTCAACTAAAAGAGTTGAACCTTAGTTTTGATTGAGCCGTTCTGAAACACTCTTTCTGTAGAAAATGCAAGTGGAAATTCGGAGCGCTAAGAGGGTAATAGTGGAAAAAGGAATGTCTCCAAATATAAACTACACAGAATCATTCTGTGAAACTTCTTTCTGATCTGTGCATTCAGCTAACAGAGTTAAACCATACTTTTGATTGAGCAGATCTGAACACTCTTTCTGTAGAAAATGCAACTGGACATT
The DNA here is from genome assembly GCF_028878055.3 of Symphalangus syndactylus. NCBI lineage: Eukaryota > Metazoa > Chordata > Mammalia > Primates > Hylobatidae > Symphalangus > Symphalangus syndactylus. The sequence goes on along the minus strand of NC_072444.2, from coordinate 6,070,687 downwards.
TGGAGCGCTAAGAGAGTAGTAGTGGAAAAAGGAATATATTCAAATATAAACTACACAGAAGCATTCTGTGAAACTTCTTTCTGATCTGAGCATTCAGCTAACAGAGTTAAACCATACTTTTGATTGAGCAGTTTTGAAACACTCTGTCTGTAGAAAATGCAACTGGACATTCGTAGCGCTAAGTGGGTAATAGTGGAAAAAAGAATATGTTCAAATATAAACTACACAGAAGCATTGTATGAAACTTCTTTCTGTTCTGTGCATTCAACTAACAGAGTTGAACCTTACTTTTGATTGAGCCTTTCTGAAACACTCTTTCTGTAGAAACTGCAATTGGACATTCTGAGCGCTAAGAGGCCTCTATAGGGAAAAATAATATCTTCAAATAAAAACTACACAGAAGCATTGTGTGAAACTTATTTCTGATATGTTCATTAAGCTAACAGAGTTAAACCATACTTTTGATTGCGCAGTGCTGAACCCTCTTTCTGTAGAAAATGCAAGTGGACATTCGGAGCGCTAAGAGGGTAATAGTGGAAAAAGGACTATATTCAAATATAAACTACACAGTAGCATTCTGTGAAAATTCTTTCTGTTCTGTGCATTCAACTAACAGAGTTGAACCTTACTTTTGATTGAGCCGTTCTGAAACACTCTTTCTGTAGAAACTGCAATTGGACATGCTAAGCGCTAAGAGGCCTACATTGGGAAAAAGAATATCTTCAAATAAAAACTACACAGATGCATTCTGTGAAACTTATTTCTGATCTGTAAATTCAGTTAACAGAGATAAAACATATTTTTGATTGAGCAGTTATGAAACACTCTTTTTGTAGAAAATGCAAGTGGAGATTCGGAGCGCTAAGAGGGTAATAGTGGAAAAAGGAATGTCTTCAAATATAAACTACACAGAATCATTCGTTGAAACTTCTTTCTGATCTGTGCATTCAGCTAACAGAGTTAAACCATACTTTTGATTGAGCAGATCTGAACACTCTTTCTGTAGAAAATGCAACTGGACATTTGGAGCGCTAAGAGCGTAGTAGTGGAAAAAGGAATATATTCAAATATAAACTACACAGAAGCATTCTGTGAAACTTCTTTCTGATCTGAGCATTCAGCTAACAGAGTTAAACCATACATTTGATTGAGCAGTTTTGAAACACTCTGTCTGTAGAAAATGCAACTGGACATTCGTAGCGCTAAATGGGTAATAGTGGAAAAAAGAATATGTTCAAATATAAACTACACAGAAGCATTGTATGAAACTTCTTTCTGTTCTGTGCATTCAACTAACAGAGTTGAACCTTACTTTTGATTGAGCCGTTCTGAAACACTCTTTCTGTAGAAACTGCAATTGGACATTCTGAGCGCTAAGAGGCCTATATTGGGAAAAAGAATGTCTACAAATAAAAACTACACAGAAGAATTGTGTGAAACTTCTTTCTGTTCTGTTTGTTCAACTAAAAGAGTTGAACCTTAGTTTTGATTGAGCCGTTCTGAAACACTCTTTCTGTAGAAAATGCAAGTGGAGATTCGGGGCGCTAAGAGGGTAATAGTGGAAAAAGGAATGTCTCCAAATATAAACTACACAGAATCATTGTGTGAAACTTCCTTCTGATCTGTGCATTCAGCTAACAGAGTTAAACCATACTTTTGATTGAGCAGATCTGAACACTCTTTCTGTAGAAAATGCAACTGGACATTTGGAGCGCTAAGAGAGTACTAGTGGAAAAAGGAATATATTCAAATATAAACTACACAGAAGCATTCTGTGAAACTTCTTTCTGATCTGAGCATTCAGCTAACAGAGTTAAACCGTACTTTTGATTGAGCAGTTTTGAAACACTCTGTCTGTAGAAAATGCAACTGGACATTCGTAGCGCTAAGTGGGTAATAGTGGAAAAAAGAATATGTTCAAATATAAACTACACAGAAGCATTGTATGAAACTTCTTTCTGTTCTGTGCATTCAACTAACAGAGTTGAACCTTACTTTTGATTGAGCCTTTCTGAAACACTCTTTCTGTAGAAACTGCAATTGGACATTCTGAGCGCTAAGAGGCCTCTATTGGGAAAAATAATATCTTCAAATAAAAACTACACAGAAGCATTGTGTGAAACTTATTTCTGATATGTTCATTAAGCTAACAGAGTTAAACCATACTTTTGATTGCGCAGTTCTGAACACTCTTTCTGTAGAAAATGCAAGTGGACATTCGGAGCGCTAAGAGGGTAATAGTGGAAAAAGGAATATATTCAAATATAAACTACACAGTAGCATTCTGTGAAAATTCTTTCTGTTCTGTGCATTCAACTAACAGAGTTGAACCTTACATTTGATTGAGCCGTTCTGAAACACTCTTTCTGTAGAAATTGCAATCGGACATGCTAAGCGCTAAGAGGCCTACATTGGGAAAAAGAATATCTTCAAATAAAAACTACACAGATGCATTCTGTGAAACTTATTTCTGATCTGTAAATTCAGTTAACAGAGATAAAACATATTTTTGATTGCGCAGTTATGAAACACTCTTTTTGTAGAAAATGCAAGTGGAGATTCGGAGCGCTAAGAGGGTAATAGTGGAAAAAGGAATGTCTTCAAATATAAACTACACAGAATCATTCGGTGAAACTTCTTTCTGATCTGTGCATTCAGCTAACAGAGTTAAACCATACTTTTGATTGAGCAGATCTGAACACTATTTCTGTAGAAAATGCAACTGGACATTTGGAGCGCTAAGAGCGTAGTAGTGGAAAAAGGAATATATTCAAATATAAACTACACAGAAGCATTCTGTGAAACTTCTTTCTGATCTGAGCATTCAGCTAACAGAGTTAAACCATACTTTTGATTGAGCAGTTTTGAAACACTCTGTCTGTAGAAAATGCAACTGGACATTCGTAGCGCTAAGTGGGTAATAGTGGAAAAAAGAATATGTTCAAATATAAACTACACAGAAGCATTGTATGAAACTTCTTTCTGTTCTGTGCATTCAACTAACTGAGTTGAACCTTACTTTTGATTGAGCCGTTCTGAAACCCTCTCTCTGTAGAAACTGCAATTGGACATTCTGAGCGCTAAGAGGCCTGTATTGGGAAAAAGAATGTCTACAAATAAAAACTACACAGAAGAATTGTGTGAAACTTCTTTCTGTTCTGTTTGTTCAACTAAAAGAGTTGAACCTTAGTTTTGATTTAGCCGTACTGAAACACTCTTTCTGTAGAAAATGCAAGTGGAGATTCGGAGCGCTAAGAGGGTAATAGTGGAAAAAGGAATGTCTCCAAATATAAACTACACAGAATCATTCTGTGAAACTTTTTCTGATCTGTGCATTCAGCTAACAGAGTTAAACCATACTTTTGATTGAGCAGTTTTGAAACACTCTGTCTGTAGAAAATGCAACTGGACATTCGTAGCGCTAAGTGGGTAATAGTGGAAAAAAGTATATGTTCAAATATAAACTACACAGAAGCATTGTAAGAAACTTCTTTCTGTTCTGTGCATTCAACTAACAGAGTTGAACCTTACTTTTGATTGAGCCTTTCTGAAACACTCTTTCTGTTGAAACTGCAATTGGACATTCTGAGCGCTAAGAGGCCTCTATTGGGAAAAATAATATCTTCAAATAAAAACTACACAGATGCATTCTGTGAAACTTATTTCTGATCTGTAAATTCAGTTAACAGAGATAAAACATATTTTTGATTGAGCAGTTATGAAACACTCTTTTTGTAGAAAATGCAAGTGGAGATTCGGAGCGCTAAGAGGGTAATAGTGGAACAAGGAATGTCTTCAAATATAAACTACACAGAATCATTCTGTGAAACTTCTTTCTGATCTGTGCATTCAGCTAACAGAGTTAAACCATACTTTTGATTGAGCAGATCTGAACACTCTTTCTGTAGAAAATGCAACTGGACATTTTGAGCGCTAAGAGAGTAGTAGTGGAAAAAGGAATATATTCAAATATAAACTACACAGAAGCATTCTGTGAAACTTCTTTCTGATCTGAGCATTCAGCTAACAGAGTTAAACCATACTTTTGATTGAGCAGTTTTGAAACACTCTGTCTGTAGAAAATGCAACTGGACATTTGTAGCACCAAGTGGGTAATAGTGGAAAAAAGAATATGTTCAAATATAAACTACACAGAAGCATTGTTTGAAATTTCTTTCTGTTCTGTGCATTCAACTAACAGAGTTGAACCTTAGTTTTGATTGAGCCTTTCTGAAACACTCTTTCTGTAGAAACTGCAATTGGACATTCTGAGCGCTAAGAGGCCTATATTGGGAAAAATAATATCTTCAAATAAAAACTACACAGAAGCATTGTGTGAAACTTATTTCTGATATGTTCATTAAGCTAAGAGAGTTAAACCATACTTTTGATTGCGCAGTTCTGAACACTCTTTCTGTAGAAAATGCAAGTGGACATTTGTAGCGCTAAGAGGGTCATAGTGGAGAAAGGAATATATTCAAATATAAACTACACAGTAGCATTCTGTGAAAATTCTTTCTGTTCTGTGCATTCAACTAACAGATTTGAACCTTACTTTTGATTGAGCCGTTCTGAAACACTCTTTCTGTAGAAACTGCAATAGGACATGCTAAGCGCTAAGAGGCCTACATTGGGAAAAAGAATATCTTCAAATAAAAAGTACACAGATGCATTCTGTGAAACTTATTTCTGATCTGTAAATTCAGTTAACAGAGATAAAACATATTTTTGATTGAGCAGTTATGAAACACTCTTTTTGTAGAAAATGCAAGTGGAGATTCGGAGCGCTAAGAGGGTAATAGTGGAAAAAGGAATGTCTTCAAATATAAACTACACAGAATCATTCGGTGAAACTTCTTTCTGATCTGTGCATTCAGCTAACAGACTTAAAACATACTTTTGATTGAGCAGATCTGAACACTCTTTCTGTAGAAAATGCAACTGGACATTTGGAGCGCTAAGAGAGTAGTAGTGGAAAAAGGAATATATTCAAATATAAACTACACAGAAGCATTCTGTGAAACTTTTTCTGATCTGAGCATTCAGCTAACAGAGTTAAACCATACTTTTGATTGAGCAGTTTTGAAACACTCTTTCTGTAGAAAATGCAACTGGACATTCGTAGCGCTAAGTGGGTAATAGTGGAAAAAAGAATATGTTCAAATATAAACTACACAAAAGCATTGTATGAAACTTCTTTCTGTTCTGTGCATTCAACTAACAGAGTTGAACCTTACTTTTGATTGAGCCTTTCTGAAACACTCTTTCTGTAGAAACTGCAATTGGACATTCTGAGCGCTAAGAGGCCTATATTGGGAAAAACAATATCTTCAAATAAAAACTACACAGAAGCATTGTGTGAAACTTATTTCTGATATGTTCATTAAGCTAACAGAGTTAAACCATACTTTTGATTGCGCAGTTCTGAACACTCTTTCTGCAGAAAATGGAAGTGGACATTCGGAGCGCTAAGAGGGTAATAGTGGAAAAAGGAATATATTCAAATATAAACTACACAGTAGCATTCTGTGAAACTTCTTTCTGTTCTGTGCATTCAACTAACAGAGTTGAACCTTACTTTTGATTGAGCCGTTCTGAAACACTCTTTCTGTAGAAACTGCAATTGGACATGCTAAGCGCTAAGAGGCCTACATTGGGAAAAAGAATATCTTCAAATAAAAATTACACAGATGCATTCTGTGTAACTTATTTCTGATCTGTAAATTCAGTTAACAGAGATAAAATATATTTTTGATTGAGCAGTTATGAAACACTCTTTTTGTAGAAAATGCAAGTGGAGATTCGGAGCGCTAAGAGGGTAATAGTGGAAAAAGGAATGTCTTCAAATATAAACTACACAGAATCATTCGGTGAAACTTCTTTCTGATCTGTGCATTCAGCTAACAGAGTTAAACCATACTTTTGATTGAGCAGATCTGAACACTCTTTCTGTAGAAAATGCAACTGGACATTTGGAGCGCTAAGAGCGTATTAGTGGAAAAAGTAATATATTCAAATATAAACTACACAGAAGCATTCTGTGAAACTTCTTTCTGATCTGAGCATTCAGCTAACAGAGTTAAACCATACTTTTGATTGAGCAGTTTTGAAACACTCTGTCTGTAGAAAATGCAACTGGACATTCGTAGCGCTAAGTGGGTAATAGTGGAAAAAAGAATATGTTCAAATATAAACTACACAGAAGCATTGTATGAAACTTCTTTCTGTTCTGTGCATTCAACTAACAGAATTGAACCTTACTTTTGATTGAGCCGTTCTGAAACACTCTTTCTGTAGAAACTGCAATTGGACATTCTGAGCGCTAAGAGGCCTATATTGGGAAAAAAATGTCTACAAATAAAAACTACACAGAAGAATTGTGTGAAACTTCTTTCTGTTCTGTTTGTTCAACTAAAAGAGTTGAACCTTAGTTTTGATTGAGCCGTTCTGAAACACTCTTTCTGTAGAAAATGCAAGTGGAGATTCGGAGCGCTAAGAGGGTAATAGTGGAAAAAGAATGTCTCCAAATATAAACTACACAGAATCATTCTGTGAAACTTCTTTCTGATCTGTGCATTCAGCTAACAGAGTTAAACCATACTTTTGATTGAGCAGATCTGAACACTCTTTCTGTAGAAAATGCAACTGGACATTTTTAGCGCTAAGAGAGTAGTAGTGGAAAAAGGAATATATTCAAATATAAACTACACAGAAGCATTCTGTGAAACTTCTTTCTGATCTGAGCATTCAGCTAACAGAGTTAAACCATACTTTTGATTGAGCAGTTTTGAAACACTCTGTCTGTAGAAAATGCAACTGGACATTCGTAGCGCTAAGTGGGTAATAGTGGAAAAAAGAATATGCTCAAATATAAACTACACAGAAGCATTGTATGAAACTTCTTTCTGTTCTGTGCATTCAACTAACAGAGTTGAACCTTACTTTTGATTGAGCCTTTCTGAAACACTCCTTCTGTAGAAACTGCAATTGGACATTCTGAGCGCTAAGAGGCGTATATTGGGAAAAATAATATCTTCAAATAAAAACTACCCAGAAGCATTGTGTGAAACTTATTTCTGATATGTTCATTAAGCTAACAGAGTTAAACCATACTTTTGATTGCGCAGTTCTGAACACTCTTTCTGCAGAAAATGCAAGTGGACATTCGGAGCGCTAAGATGGTAATAGTGGAAAAAGGAATATATTCAAATATAAACTACACAGTAGCATTCTGTGAAAATACTTTCTGTTCTGTGCATTCAACTAACAGAGTTGAACCTTACTTTTGATTGAGCCGTTCTGAAACACTCTTTCTGTAGAAACTGCAATTGGACATGCTAAGCGCTAAGAGGCCTACATTGGGAAAAAGAATATCTTCAAATAAAAACTACACAGATGCATTCTGTGAAACTTATTTCTGATCTGTAAATTCAGTTAACAGAGATAAAACATATTTTTGATTGAGCAGTTATGAAACACTCTTTTTGTAGAAAATGCAAGTGGAGATTCGGAGCGCTAAGAGGGTAATATTGGAAAAAGGAATGTCTTCAAATATAAACTACACAGAATCATTCGGTGAAACTTCTTTCTGATCTGTGCATTCAGCTAACAGAGTTAAACCATACTTTTGATTGAGCAGATCTGAAAACTCTTTCTGTAGAAAATGCAACTGGACATTTGGAGCGCTAAGAGCGTAGTAGTGGAAAAAGGAATATATTCAAATATAAACTACACAGAAGCATTCTGTGAAACTTCTTTCTGATCTGAGCATTCAGCTAACAGAGTTAAACCATACTTTTGATTGAGCAGTTTTGAAACACTCTGTCTGTAGAAAATGCAACTGGACATTCGTAGCGCTAAGTGGGTAATAGTGGAAAAAAGAATATGTTCAAATATAAACTACACAGAAGCATTGTATGAAACTTCTTTCTGTTCTGTGCATTCAACTAACAGAGTTGAACCTTACTTTTGATTGAGCCGTTCTGAAACACTCTTTCTGTAGAAACTTCAATTGGACATTCTGAGCGCTAAGAGGCCTATATTGGGAAAAAGAATGTCTACAAATAAAATCTACACAGAAGAATTGTGTGAAACTTCTTTCTGTTCTGTTTGTTCAACTAAAAGAGTTGAACCTTAGTTTTGATTGAGCCGTTCTGAAACACTCTTTCTGTAGAAAATGCAAGTGGAGATTCGGAGCGCTAAGAGGGTAATAGTGGAAAAAGGAATGTCTCCAAATATAAACTACACAGAATCATTCAGTGAAACTTCTTTCTGATCTGTGCATTCAGCTAACAGAGTTAAACCATACTTTTGATTGAGCAGATATGAACACTCTTTCTGTAGAAAATGCAACTGGACTTTTGGAGCGCTAAGAGAGTAGTTGTGGAAAAAGGAATATATTCAAATATAAACTACACAGAAGCATTCTGTGAAACTTCTTTCTGATCTGAGCATTCAGCTAACAGAGTTAAACCATACTTTTGATTGAGCAGTTTTGAAACACTCTGTCTGTAGAAAATGCAACTGGACATTCGTAGCGCTAAGTGGGTAATAGTGGAAAAAAGAATATGTTCAAATATAAACTACACAGAAGCATTGTATGAAACTTCTTTCTGTTCTGTGCATTCAACTAACAGAGTTGAACCTTACTTTTGATTGAGCCTTTCTGAAACACTCTTTCTGTAGAAACTGCTATTGGACATTCAGAGCGCTAAGAGGCCTATATTGGGAAAAATAATATCTTCAAATAAAAACTACACAGAAGCATTGTGTGAAACTTAGTTCTGATATGTTCATTAAGCTAACAGAGTTAAACCATACTTTTGATTGCGCAGTTCTGAACACTCTTTCTGTAGAAAATGCAAGTGGACATTCTGAGCGCTAAGAGGGTAATAGTGGAAAAAGGAATATATTCAAATATAAACTACACAGTAGCATTCTGTGAAAATTCTTTCTGTTCTGTGCATTCAACTAACAGAGTTGAAACTTACTTTTGATTGAGCCGTTCTGAAACACTCTTTCTGTAGAAACTGCAATTGGACATGCTAAGCGCTAAGAGGCCTACATTGGGAAAAAGAATATCTTCAAATAAAAACTACACAGATGCATTCTGTGAAACTTATTTCTGATCTGTAAATTCAGTTAACAGAGATAGAACATATTTTTGATTCAGCAGTTATGAAACACTCTTTTTGTAGAAAATGCAAGTGGAGATTCGGAGCCCTAAGAGGGTAATAGTGGAAAAAGTAATGTCTTCAAATATAAACTACACAGAATCATTCGGTGAAACTTCTTTCTGATCTGTGCATTCAGCTAACAGAGTTAAACCATACTTCTGATTGAGCAGATCTGAACTCTCTTTCTGTAGAAAATGCAACTGGACATTTGGAGCGCTAAGAGAGTAGTAGTGGAAAAAGGAATATATTCAAATATAAACTACACAGAAGCATTCTGTGAAACTTCTTTCTGATCTGAGCATTCACCTAACAGAGTTAAACCATACTTTTGATTGAGCAGTTTTGAAACACTCTGTCTGTAGAAAATGCAACTGTACATTCGTAGCGCTAAGTGGGTAATAGTGGAAAAAAGAATATGTTCAAATATAAACTACACAGAAGCATTGTATGAAACTACTTTCTGTTCTGTGCATTCAACTAACAGAGTTGAACCTTACTTTTGATTGAGCCGTTCTGAAACACTCTTTCTGTAGAAACTGCAATTGGACATTCTGAGCACTAAGAGGCCTATATTGGGAAAAATAATATCTTCAAATAAAAACTACACAGAAACATTGTGTGAAACTTATTTCTGATATGTTCATTAAGCTAACAGAGTTAAACCATACTTTTGATTGCGCAGTTCTGAACACTCTTTCTGTAGAAAATGCAAGTGGACATTCGGAGCGCTAAGAGGGTAATAGTGGAAAAAGGAATATATACAAATATAAACTACACAGTAGCATTCTGTGAAAATTCTTTCTGTTCTGTGCATTCAACTAACAGAGTTGAACCTTACTTTTGATTGAGCCGTTCTGAAACACTCTTTCTGTAGAAACTGCAATTGGACATGCTAAGCGCTAAGAGGCCTACATTGGGAAAAAGAATATCTTCAAATAAAAACTACACAGATGCATTCTGTGAAACTTATTTCTGATCTGTAAATTCAGTTAACAGAGATAAAACATATTTTTGATTGAGCAGTTATGAAACACTCTTTTTGTAGAAAATGCAAGTGGAGATTCGGAGCGCTAAGTGGGTAATAGTGGAAAAAGGAATGTCTTCAAATATAAACTACACAGAATCACTCGGTGAAACTTTTTTCTGATCTGTGCATTCAGCTAACAGAGTTAAACCATACTTTTGATTGAGCAGATCTGAACACTCTTTCTGTAGAAAATGCAACTGGACATTTGGAGCGCTAAGAGCGTAGTAGTGGAAAAAGTAATATATTCAAATATAAACTACACAGAAGCATTCAGTGAAACTTCTTTCTGATCTGAGCATTCAGCTAACAGAGTTAAACCATACTTTTGATTGAGCAGTTTTGAAACACTCTGTCTGTAGAAAATGCAACTGGACATTCGTAGCGCTAAGTGGGTAATAGTGGAAAAAAGAATATGTTCAAATATAAACTACACAGAAGCATTGTATGAAATTTCTTTCTGTTCTGTGCATTCAACTAACAGAGTTGAACCTTACTTTTGATTGAGCCGTTCTGAAACACTCTTTCTGTAGAAACTGCAATTGGACATTCTGAGCGCTAAGAGGCCTATATTGGGAAAAAGAATGTCTACAAATAAAAACTACACAGAAGAATTGTGTGAAACTTCTTTCTGTTCTGTTTGTTCAACTAAAATTGTTGAACCTTAGTTTTGATTGAGCCGTTCTGAAACACTCTTTCTGTAGAAAATGCAAGTGGAGATTCGGAGCGCTAAGAGGGTAATAGTGGAAAAAGGAATGTCTCCAAATATAAACTACACAGAATCATTCTGTGAAACTTCTTTCTGATCTGTGCATTCAGCTAACAGAGTTAAACAATACTTTTGATTGAGCAGATCTGAACACTCTTTCTGTAGAAAATGCAACTGGACATTTGGAGCGCTAAGAGCGTAGTAGTGGAAAAAGGAATATATTCAAATATAAACTACACAGAAGCATTCTGTGAAACTTCTTTCTGATCTGAGCATTCAGCTAACAGAGTTAAACCATACTTTTGATTGAGCAGTTTTGAAACACTCTGTCTGTAGAAAATGCAACTGGACATTCGTAGCGCTAAGTGGGTAATAGTGGAAAAAAGAATATGTTCAAATATAAACTACACAGAAGCATTGTATGAAATTTCTTTCTGTTCTGTGCATTCAACTAACAGAGTTGAACCTTACTTTTGATTGAGCCGTTCTGAAACACTCTTTCTGTAGAAACTGCAATAGGACATTCTGAGCGCTAAGAGGCCTATATTGGGAAAAAGAATGTCTACTAATAAAAACTACACAGAAGAATTGTGTGAAACTTCTTTCTGTTCTGTTTGTTCAACTAAAAGTGTTGAACCTTAGTTTTGATTGAGCCGTTCTGAAACACTCTTTCTGTAGAAAATGCAAGTGGAGATTCGGAGCGCTAAGAGGGTAATAGTGGAAAAAGGAATGTCTCCAAATATAAACTACACAGAATCATTCTGTGAAACTTCTTTCTGATCTGTGCATTCAGCTAACAGAGTTAAACCATATTTGGATTGAGCAGATCTGAACACTCTTTCTGTAGAAAATGCAACTGGACTTTTGGAGCCCTAAGAGAGTAGTAGTGGAAAAATGAATATATTCAAATATAAACTACACAGAAGCATTCTGTGAAACTTCTTTCTGATCTGAGCATTCAGCTAACAGAGTTAAACCATACTTTTGATTGAGCAGTTTTGAAACACTCTGTCTGTAGAAAATGCAACTGGACATTCGTAGCGCTAAGTGGGTAATAGTGGAAAAAAGAATATGTTCAAATATAAACTACACAGAAGCATTGTATGAAACTTCTTTCTGTTCTGTGCATTCAACTAACAGAGTTGAACCTTAGTTTTGATTGAGCCTTTCTGAAACACTCTTTCTGTAGAAACTGCAATTGGACATTCTGAGCGCTAAGAGGCCTATATTGGGAAAAATAATATCTTCAAATAAAAACTACACAGAAGCATTGTGTGAAACTTATTTCTGATATGTTCATTAAGCTAACAGAGTTAAACCATACTTTTGATTGCGCAGTTCTGAACAGTCTTTCTGTAGAAAATGCAAGTGGACATTCGTAGCGCTAAGAGTGTAATAGTGGAGAAAGGAATATATTCAAATATAAACTACACAGTAGCATTCTGTGAAAATTCTTTCTGTTCTGTGCATTCAACTAACAGAGTTGAACCTTACTTTTGATTGAGCCGTTCTGAAACACTCTTTCTGTAGAAACTGCAATTGGACATGCTAAGCGCTAAGAGGCCTCCATTGGGAAAAGAATATCTTCAAATAAAAACTACACAGATGCATTCTGTGAAACTTATTTCTGATCTGTAAATTCAGTTAACAGAGATAAAACATATTTTTGATTCAGCAGTTATGAAACACTCTTTTTGTAGAAAATGCAAGTGGAGATTCGGAGCGCTAAGTGGGTAATAGTGGAAAAAGGAATGTCTTCAAATATAAACTACACAGAATCATTCGGTGAAACTTCTTTCTGATCTGTGCATTCAGCTAACAGAGTTAAACCATACTTTTGATTGAGCAGATTTGAACACTCTTTCTGTAGAAAATGCAACTGGACATTTGGAGCGCTAAGAGCGTAGTAGTGGAATAAGGAATATATTCAAATATAAACTACACAGAAGCATTCTGTGAAACTTCTTTCTGATCTGAGCATTCAGCTAACAGAGTTAAACCATACTTTTGATTGAGCAGTTTTGAAACACTCTGTCTGTAGAAAATGCAACTGGACATTCGTAGCGCTAAGTGGGTAAGAGTGGAAAAAAGAATATGTTCAAATATAAACTACACAAAAGCATTGTATGAAACTTCTTTCTGTTCTGTGCATTCAACTAACAGAGTTGAACCTTACTTTTGATTGAGCCTTTCTGAAACACTCTTTCTGTAGAAACTGCAATTATACATTCTGAGCGCTAAGAGGCCTATATTGGGAAAAACAATATCTTCAAATAAAAACTACACAGAAGCATTGTGTGAAACTTATTTCTGATATGTTCATTAAGCTAACAGAGTTAAACCATACTTTTGATTGCGCAGTTCTGAACACTCTTTCTGCAGAAAATGCAAGTGGACATTCGGAGCGCTAAGATGGTAATAGTGGAAAAGGAATATATTCAAATATAAACTACACAGTAGCATTCTGTGAAACTTCTTTCTGTTCTGTGCATTCAACTAACAGAGTTGAACCTTACTTTTGATTGAGCCGTTCTGAAACACTCTTTCTGTAGAAACTGCAATTGGACATGCTAAGCGCTAAGAGGCCTACATTGGGAAAAAGAATATCTTCAAATAAAAATTACACAGATGCATTCTGTGAAACTTATTTCTGATCTGTAAATTCAGTTAACAGAGATAAAACATATTTTTGATTGAGCAGTTATGAAACACTCTTTTTGTAGAAAATGCAAGTGGAGATTCGGAGCGCTAAGAGGGAAATAGTGGAAAAAGGAATGTCTTCAAATATAAACTACACAGAATCATTCGGTGAAACTTCTTTCTGATCTGTGCATTCAGCTAACAGAGTTAAACCATACTTTTGATTGAGCAGATCTGAACACTCTTTCTGTAGAAAATGCAACTGGACATTTGGAGCGCTAAGAGCGTAGTAGTGGAAAAAGGAATATATTCAAATATAAACTACACAGAAGCATTCTGTGAAACTTCTTTCTGATCTGAGCATTCAGCTAACAGAGTTAAACCATACTTTTGATTGAGCAGTTTTGAAACACTCTGTCTGTAGAAAATGCAACTGGACATTCGTAGCGCTAAGTGGGTAATAGTGGAAAAAAGAATATGTTCAAATATAAACTACACAGAAGCATTGTATGAAATTTCTTTCTGTTCTGTGCATTCAACTAACAGAGTTGAACCTTACTTTTGATTGAGCCGTTCTGAAACACTCTTTCTGTAGAAACTGCAATTGGACATTCTGAGCGCTAAGAGGCCTATATTGGGAAAAAGAATGTCTACAAATAAAAACTACACAGAAGAATTGTGTGAAACTTCTTTCTGTTCTGTTTGTTCTACTAAAAGTGTTGAACCTTAGTTTTGATTGAGCCGTTCTGAAACACTCTTTCTGTAGAAAATGCAAGTGGAGATTCGGAGCGCTAAGAGGGTAATAGTGGAAAAAGGAATGTCTCCAAATATAAACTACACAGAATCATTCTGTGAAACTTCTTTCTGATCTGTGCATTCAGCTAACAGAGTTAAACCATACTTTTGATTGAGCAGATCTGAACACTCTTTCTGTAGAAAATGCAACTGGACTTTTGGAGCGCTAAGAGAGTAGTAGTGGAAAAAGGAATATATTCAAATATAAACTACACAGAAGCATTCTGTGAAACTTCTTTCTGATCTGAGCATTCAGCTAACAGAGTTAAACCATACTTTTGATTGAGCAGTTTTGAAACACTCTGTCTGTAGAAAATGCAACTGGACATTCGTAGCGCTAAGTGGGTAATAGTGGAAAAAAGAATATGTTCAAATATAAACTACACAGAAGCATTGTATGAAACTCCTTTCTGTTCTGTGCATTCAACTAACAGAGTTGAACCTTAGTTTTGATTGAGCCTTTCTGAAACACTCTTTCTGTAGAAACTGCAATTGGACATTCTGAGCGCTAAGAGGCCTATATTGGGAAAAATAATAACTTCAAATAAAAACTACACAGAAGCATTGTGTGAAACTTATTTCTGATATGTTCATTAAGCTAACAGAGTTAAACCATACTTTTGATTGCGCAGTTCTGAACACTCTTTCTGTAGAAAATGCAAGTGGACATTCGTAGCGCTAAGAGGGTAATAGTGGAGAAAGGAATATATTCAAATATAAACTACACAGTAGCATTCTGTGAAAATTCTTTCTGTTCTGTGCATTCAACTAACAGAGTTGAACCTTACTTTTGATTGAGCCGTTCTGAAACACTCTTTCTGTAGAAACTGCAATTGGACATGCTAAGCGCTAAGTATCCTCCATTGGGAAAAAGAATATCTTCAAATAAAAACTACACAGAAGAATTGTGTGAAACTTCTTTCTGTTCTGTTTGTTCAACTAAAAGAGTTGAACCTTAGTTTTGATTGAGCCGTTCTGAAACACTCTTTCTGTAGAAAATGCAAGTGGAGATTCGGAGCGCTAAGAGGGTAATAGTGGAAAAAGGAATGTCTCCAAATATAAACTACACAGTATCATTCTGTGAAACTTCTTTCTGATCTGTGCATTCAGCTAACAGAGTTAAACCATACTTTTGATTGAGCAGATCTGAACACTCTTTCTGTAGAAAATGCAACTGGACATTCGTAGCGCTAAGTGGGTAATAGTGGAAAAAAGAATATGCTAAAATATAAACTACACAGAATCATTGTATGAAACTTCTTTCTGTTCTGTGCATTCAACTAACAGAGTTGAACCTTACTTTTGATTGAGCCTTTCTGAAACACTCTTTCTGTAGAAACTGCAATTGGACATTCAGAGCGCTAAGAGGCCTATATTGGGAAAAATAATATCTTCAAATAAAAACTACACAGAAGCATTGTGTGAAACCTATTTCTGATATGTTCATTAAGCTAACAGAGTTAAACCATACTTATGATTGCGCAGTTCTGAACACTCTTTCTGTAGAAAATGCAAGTGGACATTCTGAGCGCTAAGAGGGTAATAGTGGAAAAAGGAATATATTCAAATATAAACTACACAGTAGCATTCTGTGAAAATTCTTTGTGTTCTGTGCATTCAACTAACAGAGTTGAACCTTACTTTTGATTGAGCCGTTCTGAAACACACTTTCCGTAGAAACTGCAATTGGACATGCTAAGCGCTAAGAGGCCTACATTGGGAAAAAGAATATCTTCAAATAAAAACTACACAGATGCATTCTGTGAAACTTATTTCTGATCTGTAAATTCAGTTAACAGAGATAAAACATATTTTTGATTCAGCAGTTATGAAACACTCTTTTTGTAGAAAATGCAAGTGGAGATTCCGAGCGCTAAGAGGGTAATAGTGGAAAAAGGAATGTCTTCAAATATAAACTACACAGAATCATTCGGTGAAACTTCTTTCTGATCTGTGCATTCAGCTAACAGAGTTAAACCATACTTCTGATTGAGCAGATCTGAACACTCTTTCTGTAGAAAATGCAACTGGACATTTGGAGCGCTAAGAGAGTAGTAGTGGAAAAAGGAATATATTCAAATATAAACTACACAGAAGCATTCTGTGAAACTTCTTTCTGATCTGAGCATTCACCTAACAGAGTTAAACCATACTTTTGATTGAGCAGTTTTGAAACACTCTGTCTGTAGAAAATGCAACTGGACATTCGTAGCGCTAAGTGGGTAATAGTGGAAAAAAGAATATGTTCAAATATAAACTACACAGAAGCATTGTATGAAACTTCTTTCTGTTCTGTGCATTCAACTAACAGAGTTGAACTTTACTTTTGATTGAGCCGTTCTGAAACACTCTTTCTGTAGAAACTGCAATTGGACATTCTGAGCACTAAGAGGCCTATATTGGGAAAAATAATATCTTCAAATAAAAACTACACAGAAACATTGTGTGAAACTTATTTCTGATATGTTCATTAAGCTAACAGAGTTAAACCATACTTTTGATTGCGCAGTTCTGAACACTCTTTCTGTAGAAAATGCAAGTGGACATTCGGAGCGCTAAGAGGGTAATAGTGGAAAAAGGAATATATTCAAATATAAACTACACAGTAGCATTCTGTGAAAATTCTTTCTGTTCTGTGCATTCAACTAACAGAGTTGAACCTTACTTTTGATTGAGCCGTTCTGAAACACTCTGTCTGTAGAAACTGCAATTGGACATGCTAAGCGCTAAGAGGCCTACATTGGGAAAAAGAATATCTGCAAATAAAAACTACACAGATGCATTCTGTGAAACTTATTTCTGATCTGTAAATTCAGTTAACAGAGATAAAACATATTTTTGATTGAGCAGTTATGAAACAGTCTTTTTGTAGAAAATGCAAGTGGAGATTCGGAGCGCTAAGAGGGTAATAGTGGAAAAAGGAATGTCTTCAATTATAAACTACACAGAATCATTCGGTGAAACTTCTTTCTGATCTGTGCATTCAGCTAACAGAGTTAAACCATACTTTTGATTGAGCAGATCTGAACACTCTTTCTGTAGAAAATGCAACTGGACATTTGGAGCGCTAAGAGCGTTCTAGTGGAAAAAGGAATATATTCAAATATAAACTACACAGAAGCATTCTGTGAAACTTCTTTCTGATCTGAGCATTCAGCTAACAGAGTTAAACCATACTTTTGATTGAGCAGTTTTGAAACACTCTGTCTGTAGAAAATGCAACTGGACATTCGTAGCGCTAAGTGGGTAATAGTGGAAAAAAGAATATGTTCAAATATAAACTACACAGAAGCATTGTATGAAATTTCTTTCTGTTCTGTGCATTCAACTAACAGAGTTGAACCTTACTTTTGATTGAGCCGTTCTGAAACACTCTTTCTGTAGAAACTGCAATTGGACATTCTGAGCGCTAAGAGGCCTATATTGGGAAAAAGAATGTCTACAAATAAAAACTACACAGAAGAATTGTGTGAAACTTCTTTCTGTTCTGTTTGTTCAACTAAAAGTGTTGAACCTTAGTTTTGATTGAGCCGTTCTGAAACACTCTTTCTGTAGAAAATGCAAGTGGAGATTCGGAGCGCTAAGAGGGTAATAGTGGAAAAAGGAATGTCTCCAAATATAAACTACACAGAATCATTCTGTGAAACTTCTTTCTGATCTGTGCATTCAGCTAACAGTGTTAAACCATACTTTTGATTGAGCAGATCTGAACACTCTTTCTGTAGAAAATGCAACTGTACATTTGGAGCGCTAAGAGAGTAGTAGTGGAAAATGGAATATATTCAAATATAAACTACACAGAAGCATTCTGTGAAACTTTTTTCTGATCTGAGCATTCAGCTAACAGAGTTAAACCATACTTTTGATTGAGCAGTTTTGAAACACTCTGTCTGTAGAAAATGCAACTGGACATTCGTAGCGCTAAGTGGGTAATAGTGGAAAAAAGAATATGTTCAAATATAAACTACACAGAAGCATTGTATGAAACTTCTTTCTGTTCTGTGCATTCAATTAACAGAGTTGAACCTTACTTTTGATTGAGCCTTTCTGAAACACTCTTTCTGTAGAAACTGCAATTGGACATTCTGAGCGCTAAGAGGCCTATATTGCGAAAAATAATATCTTCAAATAAAAACTACACAGAAACATTGTGTGAAACTTATTTCTGATATGTTCATTAAGCTAACAGAGTTAAACCATACTTTTGATTGCGCAGTTCTGAACACTGTTTCTGTAGAAAATGCAAGTGGACATTCGGAACGCTAAGAGGGTAATAGTGGAAAAAGGAATATATACAAACATAAACTACACAGTAGCATTCTGTGAAAATTCTTTCTGTTCTGTGCATTCAACTAACAGAGTTGAACCTTACTTTTGATTGAGCCGTTCTGAAACACTCTTTCTGTAGAAACTGCAATTGGACATGCTAAGCGCTAAGTATCCTCCATTGGGAAAAAGAATATCTTCAAATAAAAACTACACAGAAGAATTGTGTGAAACTTCTTTCTGTTCTGTTTGTTCAACTAAAAGAGTTGAACCTTAGTTTTGATTGAGCCGTTCTGAAACACTCTTTCTGTAGAAAATGCAAGTGGAGATTCGGAGCGCTAAGAGGGTAATAGTGGAAAAAGGAATGTCTCCAAATATAAACTACACAGTATCATTCTGTGAAACTTCTTTCTGATCTGTGCATTCAGCTAACAGAGTTAAACCATACTTTTGATTGAGCAGATCTGAACACTCTTTCTGTAGAAAATGCAACTGGACATTCGTAGCGCTAAGTGGGTAATAGTGGAAAAAAGAATATGCTAAAATATAAACTACACAGAATCATTGTATGAAACTTCTTTCTGTTCTGTGCATTCAACTAACAGAGTTGAACCTTACTTTTGAT
The DNA here is from genome assembly GCF_028878055.3 of Symphalangus syndactylus. Lineage (NCBI taxonomy): Eukaryota > Metazoa > Chordata > Mammalia > Primates > Hylobatidae > Symphalangus > Symphalangus syndactylus. The sequence continues at coordinate 6,051,452 of NC_072444.2, read as the reverse complement.
TGAGCCTTTCTGAAACACTCTTTCTGTAGAAACTGCAATTGGACATTCAGAGCGCTAAGAGGCCTATATTGGGAAAAATAATATCTTCAAATAAAAACTACACAGAAGCATTGTGTGAAACCTATTTCTGATATGTTCATTAAGCTAACAGAGTTAAACCATACTTATGATTGCGCAGTTCTGAACACTCTTTCTGTAGAAAATGCAAGTGGACATTCTGAGCGCTAAGAGGGTAATAGTGGAAAAAGGAATATATTCAAATATAAACTACACAGTAGCATTCTGTGAAAATTCTTTGTGTTCTGTGCATTCAACTAACAGAGTTGAAACTTACTTTTGATTGAGCCGTTCTGAAACACACTTTCCGTAGAAACTGCAATTGGACATGCTAAGCGCTAAGAGGCCTACATTGGGAAAAAGAATATCTTCAAATAAAAACTACACAGATGCATTCTGTGAAACTTATTTCTGATCTGTAAATTCAGTTAACAGAGATAAAACATATTTTTGATTCAGCAGTTATGAAACACTCTTTTTGTAGAAAATGCAAGTGGAGATTCGGAGCGCTAAGGGGGTAATAGTGGAAAAAGGAATGTCTTCAAATATAAACTACACAGAATCATTCGGTGAAACTTCTTTCTGATCTGTGCATTCAGCTAACAGAGTTAAACCATACTTTTGATTGAGCAGATCTGAACACTCTTTCTGTAGAAAATGCAACTGGACATTTGGAGCGCTAAGAGCGTAGTAGTGGAAAAAGGAATATATTCAAATATAAACTACACAGAAGCATTCTGTGAAACTTCTTTCTGATCTGAGCATTCAGCTAACAGAGTTAAACCATACTTTTGATTGAGCAGTTTTGAAACACTCTGTCTGTAGAAAATGCAACTGGACATTCGTAGCTCTAAGTGGGTAATAGTGGAAAAAAGAATATGTTCAAATATAAACTACACAGAAGCATTGTATGAAATTCCTTTCTGTTCTGTGCATTCAACTAACAGAGTTGAACCTTACTTTTGATTGAGCCGTTCTGAAACACTCTTTCTGTAGAAACTGCAATTGGACATTCTGAGCGCTAAGAGGCCTATATTGGGAAAAGAATGTCTACAAATAAAAACTACAGAGAAGAATTGTGTGAAACTTCTTTCTGTTCTGTTTGTTCAACTAAAAGTGTTGAACCTTAGTATTGATTGAGCCGTTCTGAAACACTCTTTCTGTAGAAAATGCAAGTGGAGATTCGGAGCGCTAAGAGGGTAATAGTGGAAAAAGGAATGTCTCCAAATATAAACTACACAGAATCATTCTGTGAAACTTCTTTCTGATCTGTGCATTCAGCTAACAGAGTTAAACCATACTTTTGATTGAGCAGATCTGAACACTCTTTCTGTAGAAAATGCAACTAGACTTTTGGAGCGCTAAGAGAGTAGTAGTGGAAAAAGGAATATATTCAAATATAAACTACACAGAAGCATTCTGTGAAACTTCTTTCTGATCTGAGCATTCAGCTAACAGAGTTAAACCATACTTTTGATTGAGCAGTTTTGAAACACTCTGTCTGTAGAAAATGCAACTGGACATTCGCAGCGCTAAGTGGGTAATAGTGGAAAAAAGAATATGTTCAAATATAAACTACACAGAAGCATTGTATGAAACTTCTTTCTGTTCTGTGCATTCAACTAACAGAGTTGAACCTTACTTTTGATTGAGCCATTCTGAAACACTCTTTCTGTAGAAACTGCAATTGGACATTCAGAGCGCTAAGAGGCCTATATTGGGAAAAATAATATCTTCAAATAAAAACTACACAGAAGCATTGTGTGAAACTTATTTCTGATATGTTCATTAAGCTAACAGAGTTAAACCATACTTTTGATTGCGCAGTTCTGAACACTCTTTCTGTAGAAAATGCAAGTGGATATTCTGAGCCCTAAGAGGGTAATAGTGGAAAAAGGAATATATTCAAATATAAACTACACAGTAGAATTCTGTGAAAATTCTTTCTGTTCTGTGCATTCAACTAACAGAGTTGAAACTTACTTTTGATTGAGCCGTTCTGAAACACTCTTTCTGTAGAAACTGCAATTGGACATGCTAAGCGCTAAGAGGCCTACATTGGGAAAAAGAATATCTTCAAATAAAAACTACACAGATGCATTCTGTGAAACTTATTTCTGATCTGTAAATTCAGTTAACAGAGATAAAACATATTTTTGATTCAGCAGTTATGAAACACTCTTTTTGTAGAAAATGCAAGTGGAGATTCGGAGCGCTAAGAGGGTAATAGTGGAAAAAGGAATGTCTTCAAATATAAACTACACAGAATCATTCGGAGAAACTTCTTTCTGATCTGTGCATTCAGCTAACAGAGTTAAACCATACTTCTGATTGAGCAGATCTGAACACTCTTTCTGTAGAAAATGCCACTGGACATTTGGAGCGCTAAGAGAGTAGTAGTGGTAAAAGGAATATATTCAAATATAAACTACACAGAAGCATTCTGTGAAACTTCTTTCTGAACTGAGCATTCACCTAACAGAGTTAAACCATACTTTTGATTGAGCAGTTTTGAAACACTCTGTCTGTAGAAAATGCAACTGGACATTCGTAGCGCTAAGTGGGTAATAGTGGAAAAAAGAATATGTTCAAATATAAACTACACAGAAGCATTGTATGAAACTTCTTTCTGTTCTGTGCATTCAACTAACAGAGTTGAACCTTACTTTTGATTGAGCCGTTCTGAAACACTCTTTCTGTAGAAACTGCAATTGGACATGCTAAGCGCTAAGAGGCCTACATTGGGAAAAAGAATATCTTCAAATAAAAACTACACAGATGCATTCTGTGAAACTTATTTCTGATCTGTAAATTCAGTTAACAGAGATAAAACATATTTTTGATTGAGCAGTTATGAAACACTCTTTTTGTAGAAAATGCAAGTGGAGATTCGGAGCGCTAAGAGGGTAATAGTGGAAAAAGGAATGTCTTCAAATATAAACTACACAGAATCATTCGGTGAAACTTCTTTCTGATCTGTGCATTCAGCTAACAGAGTTAAACCATACTTTTGATTGAGCAGATCTGAACACTCTTTCTGTAGAAAATGCAACTGGACATTTGGAGCGCTAAGAGCGTAGTAGTGGAAAAAGGAATATATTCAAATATAAACTACACAGAAGCATTCTGTGAAACTTCTTTCTGATCTGAGCATTCAGCTAACAGAGTTAAACCATACTTTTGATTGAGCAGTTTTGAAACACTCTGTCTGTAGAAAATGCAACTGGATATTCGTAGCGCTAAGTGGGTAATAGTGGAAAAAAAATATGTTCAAATATAAACTACACAGAAGCATTGTATGAAATTTCTTTCTGTTCTGTGCATTCAACTAACAGAGTTGAACCTTACTTTTGATTGAGCCGTTCTGAAACACTCTTTCTGTAGAAACTGCAATTGGACATTCTGAGCGCTAAGAGGCCTATATTGGGAAAAAGAATGTCTACAAATAAAAACTACACAGAAGAATTGTGTGAAACTTCTTTCTGTTCTGTTTGTTCAACTAAAAGTGTTGAACCTTAGTTTTGATTGAGCCGTTCTGAAACACTCTTTCTGTAGAAAATGCAAGTGGAGATTCGGAGCGCTAAGAGGGTAATAGTGGAAAAAGGAATGTCTCCAAATATAAACTACACAGAATCATTCTGTGAAACTTCTTTCTGATCTGTGCATTCAGCTAACAGAGTTAAACCATACTTTTGATTGAGCAGATCTGAACACTCTTTCTGTAGAAAATGCAACTGTACATTTGGAGCGCTAAGGGAGTAGTAGTGGAAAAAGGAATATATTCAAATATAAACTACACAGAAGCATTCTGTGAAACTTCTTTCTGATCTGAGCATTCAGCTAACAGAGTTAAACCATACTTTTGATTGAGCAGTTTTGAAACACTCTGTCTGTAGAAAATGCAACTGGACATTCGTAGCGCTAAATGGGTAATAGTGGAAAAAAGAATATGTTCAAATATAAACTACACAGAAGCATTGTATGAAACTTCTTTCTGTTCTGTGCATTCAATTAAAAGAGTTGAACCTTACTTTTGATTGAGCCTTTCTGAAACACTCTTTCTGTAGAAACTGCAATTGGACATTCTGAGCGCTAAGAGGCCTATATTGGGAAAAACAATAACTTCAAATAAAAACTACACAGAAGCATTGTGTGAAACTTATTTCTGATATGTTCATTAAGCTAACAGAGTTAAACCATACTTTTGATTGCGCAGTTCTGAACACTCTTTCTGCAGAAAATGCAAGTGGACATTCGGAGCGCTAAGATGGTAATAGTGGAAAAAGGAATATATCCAAATATAAACTACACAGTAGCATCCTGTGAAAATTCTTTCTGTTCTGTGCATTCAACTAACAGAGTTGAACCTTACTTTTGATTGAGCCGTTCTGAAACACTCTTTCTGTAGAAACTGCAATTGGACATGCTAAGCGCTAAGAGGCCTACATTGGGAAAAAGAATATCTTCAAATAAAAACTACACAGATGCATTCTGTGAAACTTATTTCTGATCTGTAAATTCAGTTAACAGAGATAAAACATATTTTTGATTGAGCAGTTATGAAACACTCTTTTTGTAGAAAATGCAAGTGGAGATTCGGAGCGCTAAGAGGGTAATAGTGGAAAAAGGAATGTCTCCAAATATAAACTACACAGAATCATTCTGTGAAACTTCTTTCTGATCTGTGCATTCAGCTAACAGAGTTAAACCATACTTTTGATTGAGCAGATCTGAACACTCTTTCTGTAGAAAATGCAACTGGACATTTGGAGCGCTAAGAGCGTAGTAGTGGAAAAAGGAATATATTCAAATATAAACTACACAGAAGCATTCTGTGAAACTTCTTTCTGATCTGAGCATTCAGCTAACAGAGTTAAACCATACTTTTGATTGAGCAGTTTTGAAACACTCTGTCTGTAGAAAATGCAACTGGACATTCGTAGAGCTAAGTGGGTAATAGTGGAAAACAGAATATGTTCAAATATAAACTACACAGAAGCATTGTATGAAACTTCTTTCTGTTCTGTGCATTCAACTAACAGAGTTGAACCTTACTTTTGATTGAGCCGTTCTGAAACACTCTTTCTGTAGAAACCGCAATTGGACATTCTGAGCGCTAAGAGTTCTATATTGGGAAAAAGAATGTCTACAAATAAAAACTACACAGAAGAATTGTGTGAAACTTCTTTCTGTTCTGTTTGTTCAACTAAAAGAGTTGAACCTTAGTTTTGATTGAGCCGTTCTGAAACACTCTTTCTGTAGAAAATGCAAGTGGACATTCGGAGCGCTAAGAGGGTAACAGTGGAAAAAGGAATGTCTCCAAATATAAACTACACAGAATCATTCTGTGAAACTACTTTCTGATCTGTGCATTCAGCTAACAGAGTTAAACCATACTTTTGATTGAGCAGATCTGAACACTCTTTCTGTAGAAAATGCAACTGGACATTTGGAGCGCTAAGAGAGTAGTAGTGGAAAAAGGAATATATTCAAATATAAACTACACAGAAGCATTCTGTGAAACTTCTTTCTGATCTGAGCATTCAGCTAACAGAGTTAAACCATACTTTTGATTGAGCAGTTTTGAAACACTCTGTCTGTAGAAAATGCAACTGGACATTCGTAGCGCTAAGTGGGTAATAGTGGAAAAAAGAATATGTTCAAATATAAACTACACAGAAGCATTGTATGAAACTTCTTTCTGTTCTGTGCATTCAGTTAACAGAGTTGAACCTTACTTTTGATTGAGCCTTTCTGAAACACTCTTTCTGTAGAAACTGCAATTGGACATTCTGAGCGCTAAGAGGCCTATATTGGGAAAAATAATATCTTCAAATAAAAACTACACAGAAGCATTGTGTGAAACTTATTTCTGATATGTTCATTAAGCTAACAGAGTTAAACCATACTTTGGATTGCGCAGTTCTGAACACTCTTTCTGTAGAAAATGCAAGTGGACATTCGGAGCGCTAAGAGGGTAATAGTGGAAAAAGGAATATATTCAAATATAAACTACACAGCAGCATTCTGTGAAAATTTTTTCTGTTCTGTGCATTCAACTAACAGAATTGAACCTTACTTTTGATTGAGCCGTTCTGAAACACTCTTTCTGTAGAATCTGCAATTGGACATGCTAAGCGCTAAGAGGCCTACATTGGGAAAAAGAATATCTTCAAATAAAAACTACACAGATGCATTCTGTGAAACTTATTTCTGATCTGTAAATTCAGTTAACAGAGATAAAACATATTTTTGATGGAGCAGTTATGAAACACTCTTTTTGTAGAAAATGCAAGTGGAGATTCGGAGCGCTAAGAGGGTAATAGTGGAAAAAGGAATGTCTTCAAATATAAACTACACAGAATCATTCGGTGAAACTTCTTTCTGATCTGTGCATTCAGCTAACAGAGTTAAACCATACTTTTGATTGAGCAGATCTGAACACTCTTTCTGTAGAAAATGCAACTGGACATTTGGAGCGCTAAGAGCGTAGTAGTGGAAAAAGGAATATATTCAAATATAAACTACACAGAAGCATTCTGTGAAACTTCTTTCTGATCTGAGCATTCAGCTAACAGAGTTAAACCATACTTTTGATTGAGCAGTTTTGAAACACTCTGTCTGTAGAAAATGCAACTGGAAATTCGTAGCGCTAAGTGGGTAATAGTGGAAAAAAGAATATGTTCAAATATAAACTACACAGAAGCATTGTATGAAACTTCTTTCTGTTCTGTGCATTCAACTAACAGAGTTGAACCTTACTTTTGATTGAGCCGTTCTGAAACACTCTTTCTGTAGAAACTGCAATTGGACATTCTGAGCGCTAAGAGGCCAATATTGGGAAAAAGAATGTCTACAAATAAAAACTACACAGAAGAATTGTGTGAAACTTCTTTCTGTTCTGTTTGTTCAACTAAAAGAGTTGAACCTTAGTTTTGATTGAGCCGTTCTGAAACACTCTTTCTGTAGAAAATGCAAGTGGAGATTCGGAGCGCTAAGAGGGTAATAGTGGAAAAAGGAATGTCTCCAAATATAAACTACACAGAATCATTCTGTGAAAATTCTTTCCGATCTGTGCATTCAGCTAACAGAGTTAAACCATACTTTTGATTGAGCAGATCTGAACACTCTTTCTGTAGAAAATGCAACTGGACATTTGGAGCGCTAAGAGAGATGTAGTGGAAAAAGGAATATATTCAAATATAAACTACACAGAAGCATTCTGTGAAACTTCTTTCTGATTTGAGCATTCAGCTAACAGAGTTAAACCATACTTTTGATTGAGCAGTTTTGAAACACTCTGTCTGTAGAAAATGCAACTGGACATTCGTAGCGCTAAGTGGGTAATAGTGGAAAAAAGAATATGTTCAAATATAAACTACACAGAAGCATTGTATGAAACTTCTTTCTGTTCTGTGCATTCAACTAACAGAGTTGAACCTTACTTTTGATTGAGCCTTTCTGAAACACTCTTTCTGTAGAAACTGCAATTGGAAATTCTGAGTGCTAAGAGGCCTCTATTGGGAAAAATAATATCTTCAAATAAAAACTACACAGAAGCATTGTGTGAATCTTATTTCTGATATGTTCATTAAGCTAACAGAGTTAAACCATACTTTTGATTGCGCAGTTCTGAACCCTCTTTCTGTAGAAAATGCAAGTGGACATTCGGAGCGCTAAGAGGGTAATAGTGGAAAAAGGACTATATTCAAATATAAACTACACAGTAGCATTCTGTGAAAATTCTTTCTGTTCTGTGCATTCAACTAACAGAGTTGAACCTTACTTTTGATTGAGCCGTTCTGAAACACTCTTTCTGTAGAAACTGCAATTGGACATGCTAAGCGCTAAGAGGCCTACTTTGGGAAAAAGAATATCTTCAAATAAAAACTACACAGATGCATTCTGTGAAACTTATTTCTGATCTGTAAATTCAGTTAACAGAGATAAAACATATTTTTGATTGAGCAGTTATGAAACACTCTTTTTGTAGAAAATACAAGTGGAGATTCGGAGCGCTAAGAGGGTAATAGTGGAAAAAGGAATGTCTTCAAATATAAACTACACAGAATCATTCGGTGAAACTTCTTTCTGATCTGTGCATTCAGCTAACAGAGTTAAACCATACTTTTGATTGAGTAGATCTGAACACTCTTTCTGTAGAAAATGCAACTGGACATTTGGAGCGCTAAGAGCGTAGTAGCGGAAAAAGGAATATATTCAAATATAAACTACACAGAAGCATTCTGTGAAACTTCTTTCTGATCTGAGCATTCAGCTAACAGAGTTAAACCATACTTTTGATTGAGCAGTTTTGAAACACTCTGTCTGTAGAAAATCCAACTGGACATTCGTAGCGCTAAGTGGGCAATAGTGGAAAAAAGAATATGTTCAAATATAAACTACACAGAAGCATTGTATGAAACTTCTTTCTGTTCTGTGCATTCAACTAACAGAGTTGAACCTTACTTTTGATTGAGCCGTTCTGAAACATTCTTTCTGTAGAAACTGCAATTGGACATTCTGAGCGCTAAGAGGCCTATATTGGGAAAAAGAATGTCTACAAATAAAAACTACACAGAAGAATTGTGTGAAAATTCTTTCTGTTCTGTTTGTTCAACTAAAAGAGTTGAACCTTAGTTTTGATTGAGCCGTTCTGAAACACTCTTTCTGTAGAAAATGCAAGTGGAGATTCGGAGCGCTAAGAGGGTAATAGTGGAAAAAGGAATGTCTCCAAATATAAACTACACAGAATCATTCTGTGAAACTTCTTTCCGATCTGTGAATTCAGCTAACAGAGTTAAACCATACTTTTGATTGAGCAGATCTGAACACTCTTTCTGTAGAAAATGCAACTGGACATTTGGAGCGCTAAGAGAGTAGTAGTGGAAAAAGGAATATATTCAAATATAAACTACACAGAAGCATTCTGTGAAACTTCTTTCTGATTTGAGCATTCAGCTAACAGAGTTAAACCATAGTTTTGATTGAGCAGTTTTGAAACACTCTGTCTGTAGAAAATGCAACTGGACATTCGTAGCGCTAAGTGGGTAATAGTGGAAAAAAGAATATGTTCAAATATAAACTACACAGAAGCATTGTATGAAACTTCTTTCTGTTCTGTGCATTCAGTTAACAGAGTTGAACCTTACTTTTGATTGAGCCTTTCTGAAAAACTCTTTCTGTAGAAACTGCAATTGGACATTCTGAGCGCTAAGAGGCCTATATTGGGAAAAATAATATCTTCAAATAAAAACTACACAGAAGCATTGTGTGAAACTTATTTCTGATATGTTCATTAAGCTAACAGAGTTAAACCATACTTTGGATTGCGCAGTTCTGAACACTCTTTCTGTAGAAAATGCAAGTGGACATTCGGAGCGCTAAGAGGGTAATAGTGGAAAAAGGAATATATTCAAATATAAACTACACAGCAGCATTCTGTGAAAATTTTTTCTGTTCTGTGCATTCAACTAACAGAATTGAACCTTACTTTTGATTGAGCCGTTCTGAAACACTCTTTCTGTAGAATCTGCAATTGGACATGCTAAGCGCTAAGAGGCCTACATTGGGAAAAAGAATATCTTCAAATAAAAACTACACAGATGCATTCTGTGAAACTTATTTCTGATCTGTAAATTCAGTTAACAGAGATAAAACATATTTTTGATGGAGCAGTTATGAAACACTCTTTTTGTAGAAAATGCAAGTGGAGATTCGGAGCGCTAAGAGGGTAATAGTGGAAAAAGGAATGTCTTCAAATATAAACTACACAGAATCATTCGGTGAAACTTCTTTCTGATCTGTGCATTCAGCTAACAGAGTTAAACCATACTTTTGATTGAGCAGATCTGAACACTCTTTCTGTAGAAAATGCAACTGGACATTTGGAGCGCTAAGAGCGTAGTAGTGGAAAAAGGAATATATTCAAATATAAACTACACAGAAGCATTCTGTGAAACTTCTTTCTGATCTGAGCATTCAGCTAACAGAGTTAAACCATACTTTTGATTGAGCAGTTTTGAAACACTCTGTCTGTAGAAAATGCAACTGGAAATTCGTAGCGCTAAGTGGGTAATAGTGGAAAAAAGAATATGTTCAAATATAAACTACACAGAAGCATTGTATGAAACTTCTTTCTGTTCTGTGCATTCAACTAACAGAGTTGAACCTTACTTTTGATTGAGCCGTTCTGAAACACTCTTTCTGTAGAAACTGCAATTGGACATTCTGAGCGCTAAGAGGCCAATATTGGGAAAAAGAATGTCTACAAATAAAAACTACACAGAAGAATTGTGTGAAACTTCTTTCTGTTCTGTTTGTTCAACTAAAAGAGTTGAACCTTAGTTTTGATTGAGCCGTTCTGAAACACTCTTTCTGTAGAAAATGCAAGTGGAGATTCGGAGCGCTAAGAGGGTAATAGTGGAAAAAGGAATGTCTCCAAATATAAACTACACAGAATCATTCTGTGAAAATTCTTTCCGATCTGTGCATTCAGCTAACAGAGTTAAACCATACTTTTGATTGAGCAGATCTGAACACTCTTTCTGTAGAAAATGCAACTGGACATTTGGAGCGCTAAGAGAGATGTAGTGGAAAAAGGAATATATTCAAATATAAACTACACAGAAGCATTCTGTGAAACTTCTTTCTGATTTGAGCATTCAGCTAACAGAGTTAAACCATACTTTTGATTGAGCAGTTTTGAAACACTCTGTCTGTAGAAAATGCAACTGGACATTCGTAGCGCTAAGTGGGTAATAGTGGAAAAAAGAATATGTTCAAATATAAACTACACAGAAGCATTGTATGAAACTTCTTTCTGTTCTGTGCATTCAACTAACAGAGTTGAACCTTACTTTTGATTGAGCCTTTCTGAAACACTCTTTCTGTAGAAACTGCAATTGGAAATTCTGAGTGCTAAGAGGCCTCTATTGGGAAAAATAATATCTTCAAATAAAAACTACACAGAAGCATTGTGTGAATCTTATTTCTGATATGTTCATTAAGCTAACAGAGTTAAACCATACTTTTGATTGCGCAGTTCTGAACCCTCTTTCTGTAGAAAATGCAAGTGGACATTCGGAGCGCTAAGAGGGTAATAGTGGAAAAAGGACTATATTCAAATATAAACTACACAGTAGCATTCTGTGAAAATTCTTTCTGTTCTGTGCATTCAACTAACAGAGTTGAACCTTACTTTTGATTGAGCCGTTCTGAAACACTCTTTCTGTAGAAACTGCAATTGGACATGCTAAGCGCTAAGAGGCCTACTTTGGGAAAAAGAATATCTTCAAATAAAAACTACACAGATGCATTCTGTGAAACTTATTTCTGATCTGTAAATTCAGTTAACAGAGATAAAACATATTTTTGATTGAGCAGTTATGAAACACTCTTTTTGTAGAAAATACAAGTGGAGATTCGGAGCGCTAAGAGGGTAATAGTGGAAAAAGGAATGTCTTCAAATATAAACTACACAGAATCATTCGGTGAAACTTCTTTCTGATCTGTGCATTCAGCTAACAGAGTTAAACCATACTTTTGATTGAGTAGATCTGAACACTCTTTCTGTAGAAAATGCAACTGGACATTTGGAGCGCTAAGAGCGTAGTAGCGGAAAAAGGAATATATTCAAATATAAACTACACAGAAGCATTCTGTGAAACTTCTTTCTGATCTGAGCATTCAGCTAACAGAGTTAAACCATACTTTTGATTGAGCAGTTTTGAAACACTCTGTCTGTAGAAAATCCAACTGGACATTCGTAGCGCTAAGTGGGCAATAGTGGAAAAAAGAATATGTTCAAATATAAACTACACAGAAGCATTGTATGAAACTTCTTTCTGTTCTGTGCATTCAACTAACAGAGTTGAACCTTACTTTTGATTGAGCCGTTCTGAAACATTCTTTCTGTAGAAACTGCAATTGGACATTCTGAGCGCTAAGAGGCCTATATTGGGAAAAAGAATGTCTACAAATAAAAACTACACAGAAGAATTGTGTGAAAATTCTTTCTGTTCTGTTTGTTCAACTAAAAGAGTTGAACCTTAGTTTTGATTGAGCCGTTCTGAAACACTCTTTCTGTAGAAAATGCAAGTGGAGATTCGGAGCGCTAAGAGGGTAATAGTGGAAAAAGGAATGTCTCCAAATATAAACTACACAGAATCATTCTGTGAAACTTCTTTCCGATCTGTGAATTCAGCTAACAGAGTTAAACCATACTTTTGATTGAGCAGATCTGAACACTCTTTCTGTAGAAAATGCAACTGGACATTTGGAGCGCTAAGAGAGTAGTAGTGGAAAAAGGAATATATTCAAATATAAACTACACAGAAGCATTCTGTGAAACTTCTTTCTGATTTGAGCATTCAGCTAACAGAGTTAAACCATAGTTTTGATTGAGCAGTTTTGAAACACTCTGTCTGTAGAAAATGCAACTGGACATTCGTAGCGCTAAGTGGGTAATAGTGGAAAAAAGAATATGTTCAAATATAAACTACACAGAAGCATTGTATGAAACTTCTTTCTGTTCTGTGCATTCAGTTAACAGAGTTGAACCTTACTTTTGATTGAGCCTTTCTGAAAAACTCTTTCTGTAGAAACTGCAATTGGACATTCTGAGCGCTAAGAGGCCTATATTGGGAAAAATAATATCTTCAAATAAAAACTACACAGAAGCATTGTGTGAAACTTATTTCTGATATGTTCATTAAGCTAACAGAGTTAAACCATACTTTGGATTGCGCAGTTCTGAACACTCTTTCTGTAGAAAATGCAAGTGGACATTCGGAGCGCTAAGAGGGTAATAGTGGAAAAAGGAATATATTCAAATATAAACTACACAGCAGCATTCTGTGAAAATTTTTTCTGTTCTGTGCATTCAACTAACAGAATTGAACCTTACTTTTGATTGAGCCGTTCTGAAACACTCTTTCTGTAGAATCTGCAATTGGACATGCTAAGCGCTAAGAGGCCTACATTGGGAAAAAGAATATCTTCAAATAAAAACTACACAGATGCATTCTGTGAAACTTATTTCTGATCTGTAAATTCAGTTAACAGAGATAAAACATATTTTTGATGGAGCAGTTATGAAACACTCTTTTTGTAGAAAATGCAAGTGGAGATTCGGAGCGCTAAGAGGGTAATAGTGGAAAAAGGAATGTCTTCAAATATAAACTACACAGAATCATTCGGTGAAACTTCTTTCTGATCTGTGCATTCAGCTAACAGAGTTAAACCATACTTTTGATTGAGCAGATCTGAACACTCTTTCTGTAGAAAATGCAACTGGACATTTGGAGCGCTAAGAGCGTAGTAGTGGAAAAAGGAATATATTCAAATATAAACTACACAGAAGCATTCTGTGAAACTTCTTTCTGATCTGAGCATTCAGCTAACAGAGTTAAACCATACTTTTGATTGAGCAGTTTTGAAACACTCTGTCTGTAGAAAATGCAACTGGAAATTCGTAGCGCTAAGTGGGTAATAGTGGAAAAAAGAATATGTTCAAATATAAACTACACAGAAGCATTGTATGAAACTTCTTTCTGTTCTGTGCATTCAACTAACAGAGTTGAACCTTACTTTTGATTGAGCCGTTCTGAAACACTCTTTCTGTAGAAACTGCAATTGGACATTCTGAGCGCTAAGAGGCCAATATTGGGAAAAAGAATGTCTACAAATAAAAACTACACAGAAGAATTGTGTGAAACTTCTTTCTGTTCTGTTTGTTCAACTAAAAGAGTTGAACCTTAGTTTTGATTGAGCCGTTCTGAAACACTCTTTCTGTAGAAAATGCAAGTGGAGATTCGGAGCGCTAAGAGGGTAATAGTGGAAAAAGGAATGTCTCCAAATATAAACTACACAGAATCATTCTGTGAAAATTCTTTCCGATCTGTGCATTCAGCTAACAGAGTTAAACCATACTTTTGATTGAGCAGATCTGAACACTCTTTCTGTAGAAAATGCAACTGGACATTTGGAGCGCTAAGAGAGATGTAGTGGAAAAAGGAATATATTCAAATATAAACTACACAGAAGCATTCTGTGAAACTTCTTTCTGATTTGAGCATTCAGCTAACAGAGTTAAACCATACTTTTGATTGAGCAGTTTTGAAACACTCTGTCTGTAGAAAATGCAACTGGACATTCGTAGCGCTAAGTGGGTAATAGTGGAAAAAAGAATATGTTCAAATATAAACTACACAGAAGCATTGTATGAAACTTCTTTCTGTTCTGTGCATTCAACTAACAGAGTTGAACCTTACTTTTGATTGAGCCTTTCTGAAACACTCTTTCTGTAGAAACTGCAATTGGAAATTCTGAGTGCTAAGAGGCCTCTATTGGGAAAAATAATATCTTCAAATAAAAACTACACAGAAGCATTGTGTGAATCTTATTTCTGATATGTTCATTAAGCTAACAGAGTTAAACCATACTTTTGATTGCGCAGTTCTGAACCCTCTTTCTGTAGAAAATGCAAGTGGACATTCGGAGCGCTAAGAGGGTAATAGTGGAAAAAGGACTATATTCAAATATAAACTACACAGTAGCATTCTGTGAAAATTCTTTCTGTTCTGTGCATTCAACTAACAGAGTTGAACCTTACTTTTGATTGAGCCGTTCTGAAACACTCTTTCTGTAGAAACTGCAATTGGACATGCTAAGCGCTAAGAGGCCTACTTTGGGAAAAAGAATATCTTCAAATAAAAACTACACAGATGCATTCTGTGAAACTTATTTCTGATCTGTAAATTCAGTTAACAGAGATAAAACATATTTTTGATTGAGCAGTTATGAAACACTCTTTTTGTAGAAAATACAAGTGGAGATTCGGAGCGCTAAGAGGGTAATAGTGGAAAAAGGAATGTCTTCAAATATAAACTACACAGAATCATTCGGTGAAACTTCTTTCTGATCTGTGCATTCAGCTAACAGAGTTAAACCATACTTTTGATTGAGTAGATCTGAACACTCTTTCTGTAGAAAATGCAACTGGACATTTGGAGCGCTAAGAGCGTAGTAGCGGAAAAAGGAATATATTCAAATATAAACTACACAGAAGCATTCTGTGAAACTTCTTTCTGATCTGAGCATTCAGCTAACAGAGTTAAACCATACTTTTGATTGAGCAGTTTTGAAACACTCTGTCTGTAGAAAATCCAACTGGACATTCGTAGCGCTAAGTGGGCAATAGTGGAAAAAAGAATATGTTCAAATATAAACTACACAGAAGCATTGTATGAAACTTCTTTCTGTTCTGTGCATTCAACTAACAGAGTTGAACCTTACTTTTGATTGAGCCGTTCTGAAACATTCTTTCTGTAGAAACTGCAATTGGACATTCTGAGCGCTAAGAGGCCTATATTGGGAAAAAGAATGTCTACAAATAAAAACTACACAGAAGAATTGTGTGAAAATTCTTTCTGTTCTGTTTGTTCAACTAAAAGAGTTGAACCTTAGTTTTGATTGAGCCGTTCTGAAACACTCTTTCTGTAGAAAATGCAAGTGGAGATTCGGAGCGCTAAGAGGGTAATAGTGGAAAAAGGAATGTCTCCAAATATAAACTACACAGAATCATTCTGTGAAACTTCTTTCCGATCTGTGAATTCAGCTAACAGAGTTAAACCATACTTTTGATTGAGCAGATCTGAACACTCTTTCTGTAGAAAATGCAACTGGACATTTGGAGCGCTAAGAGAGTAGTAGTGGAAAAAGGAATATATTCAAATATAAACTACACAGAAGCATTCTGTGAAACTTCTTTCTGATTTGAGCATTCAGCTAACAGAGTTAAACCATAGTTTTGATTGAGCAGTTTTGAAACACTCTGTCTGTAGAAAATGCAACTGGACATTCGTAGCGCTAAGTGGGTAATAGTGGAAAAAAGAATATGTTCAAATATAAACTACACAGAAGCATTGTATGAAACTTCTTTCTGTTCTGTGCATTCAGTTAACAGAGTTGAACCTTACTTTTGATTGAGCCTTTCTGAAAAACTCTTTCTGTAGAAACTGCAATTGGACATTCTGAGCGCTAAGAGGCCTATATTGGGAAAAATAATATCTTCAAATAAAAACTACACAGAAGCATTGTGTGAAACTTATTTCTGATATGTTCATTAAGCTAACAGAGTTAAACCATACTTTGGATTGCGCAGTTCTGAACACTCTTTCTGTAGAAAATGCAAGTGGACATTCGGAGCGCTAAGAGGGTAATAGTGGAAAAAGGAATATATTCAAATATAAACTACACAGCAGCATTCTGTGAAAATTTTTTCTGTTCTGTGCATTCAACTAACAGAATTGAACCTTACTTTTGATTGAGCCGTTCTGAAACACTCTTTCTGTAGAATCTGCAATTGGACATGCTAAGCGCTAAGAGGCCTACATTGGGAAAAAGAATATCTTCAAATAAAAACTACACAGATGCATTCTGTGAAACTTATTTCTGATCTGTAAATTCAGTTAACAGAGATAAAACATATTTTTGATGGAGCAGTTATGAAACACTCTTTTTGTAGAAAATGCAAGTGGAGATTCGGAGCGCTAAGAGGGTAATAGTGGAAAAAGGAATGTCTTCAAATATAAACTACACAGAATCATTCGGTGAAACTTCTTTCTGATCTGTGCATTCAGCTAACAGAGTTAAACCATACTTTTGATTGAGCAGATCTGAACACTCTTTCTGTAGAAAATGCAACTGGACATTTGGAGCGCTAAGAGCGTAGTAGTGGAAAAAGGAATATATTCAAATATAAACTACACAGAAGCATTCTGTGAAACTTCTTTCTGATCTGAGCATTCAGCTAACAGAGTTAAACCATACTTTTGATTGAGCAGTTTTGAAACACTCTGTCTGTAGAAAATGCAACTGGAAATTCGTAGCGCTAAGTGGGTAATAGTGGAAAAAAGAATATGTTCAAATATAAACTACACAGAAGCATTGTATGAAACTTCTTTCTGTTCTGTGCATTCAACTAACAGAGTTGAACCTTACTTTTGATTGAGCCGTTCTGAAACACTCTTTCTGTAGAAACTGCAATTGGACATTCTGAGCGCTAAGAGGCCAATATTGGGAAAAAGAATGTCTACAAATAAAAACTACACAGAAGAATTGTGTGAAACTTCTTTCTGTTCTGTTTGTTCAACTAAAAGAGTTGAACCTTAGTTTTGATTGAGCCGTTCTGAAACACTCTTTCTGTAGAAAATGCAAGTGGAGATTCGGAGCGCTAAGAGGGTAATAGTGGAAAAAGGAATGTCTCCAAATATAAACTACACAGAATCATTCTGTGAAAATTCTTTCCGATCTGTGCATTCAGCTAACAGAGTTAAACCATACTTTTGATTGAGCAGATCTGAACACTCTTTCTGTAGAAAATGCAACTGGACATTTGGAGCGCTAAGAGAGATGTAGTGGAAAAAGGAATATATTCAAATATAAACTACACAGAAGCATTCTGTGAAACTTCTTTCTGATTTGAGCATTCAGCTAACAGAGTTAAACCATACTTTTGATTGAGCAGTTTTGAAACACTCTGTCTGTAGAAAATGCAACTGGACATTCGTAGCGCTAAGTGGGTAATAGTGGAAAAAAGAATATGTTCAAATATAAACTACACAGAAGCATTGTATGAAACTTCTTTCTGTTCTGTGCATTCAACTAACAGAGTTGAACCTTACTTTTGATTGAGCCTTTCTGAAACACTCTTTCTGTAGAAACTGCAATTGGAAATTCTGAGTGCTAAGAGGCCTCTATTGGGAAAAACAATATCTTCAAATAAAAACTACACAGAAGCATTGTGTGAATCTTATTTCTGATATGTTCATTAAGCTAACAGAGTTAAACCATACTTTTGATTGCGCAGTTCTGAACCCTCTTTCTGTAGAAAATGCAAGTGGACATTCGGAGCGCTAAGAGGGTAATAGTGGAAAAAGGACTATATTCAAATATAAACTACACAGTAGCATTCTGTGAAAATTCTTTCTGTTCTGTGCATTCAACTAACAGAGTTGAACCTTACTTTTGATTGAGCCGTTCTGAAACACTCTTTCTGTAGAAACTGCAATTGGACATGCTAAGTGCTAAGAGGCCTACTTTGGGAAAAAGAATATCTTCAAATAAAAACTACACAGATGCATTCTGTGAAACTTATTTCTGATCTGTAAATTCAGTTAACAGAGATAAAACATATTTTTGATTGAGCAGTTATGAAACACTCTTTTTGTAGAAAATACAAGTGGAGATTCGGAGCGCTAAGAGGGTAATAGTGGAAAAAGGAATGTCTTCAAATATAAACTACACAGAATCATTCGGTGAAACTTCTTTCTGATCTGTGCATTCAGCTAACAGAGTTAAACCATACTTTTGATTGAGTAGATCTGAACACTCTTTCTGTAGAAAATGCAACTGGACATTTGGAGCGCTAAGAGCGTAGTAGCGGAAAAAGGAATATATTCAAATATAAACTACACAGAAGCATTCTGTGAAACTTCTTTCTGATCTGAGCATTCAGCTAACAGAGTTAAACCATACTTTTGATTGAGCAGTTTTGAAACACTCTGTCTGTAGAAAATGCAACTGGACATTCGTAGCGCTAAGTGGGCAATAGTGGAAAAAAGAATATGTTCAAATATAAACTACACAGAAGCATTGTATGAAACTTCTTTCTGTTCTGTGCATTCAACTAACAGAGTTGAACCTTACTTTTGATTGAGCCGTTCTGAAACATTCTTTCTGTAGAAACTGCAATTGGACATTCTGAGCGCTAAGAGGCC
The DNA here is from genome assembly GCF_028878055.3 of Symphalangus syndactylus. Taxonomy (NCBI): domain Eukaryota; kingdom Metazoa; phylum Chordata; class Mammalia; order Primates; family Hylobatidae; genus Symphalangus; species Symphalangus syndactylus. Next base: position 6,032,613 of record NC_072444.2, on the reverse strand, counting down.
TATATTGGGAAAAAGAATGTCTACAAATAAAAACTACACAGAAGAATTGTGTGAAAATTCTTTCTGTTCTGTTTGTTCAACTAAAAGAGTTGAACCTTAGTTTTGATTGAGCCGTTCTGAAACACTCTTTCTGTAGAAAATGCAAGTGGAGATTCGGAGCGCTAAGAAGGTAATAGTGGAAAAAGGAATGTCTCCAAATATAAACTACACAGAATCATTCTGTGAAACTTCTTTCCGATCTGTGCATTCAGCTAACAGAGTTAAACCATACTTTTGATTGAGCAGATCTGAACACTCTTTCTGTAGAAAATGCAACTGGACATTTGGAGCGCTAAGAGAGTAGTAGTGGAAAAAGGAATATATTCAAATATAAACTACACAGAAGCATTCTGTGAAACTTCTTTCTGATTTGAGCATTCAGCTAACAGAGTTAAACCATACTTTTGATTGAGCAGTTTTGAAACACTCTGTCTGTAGAAAATGCAACTGGACATTCGTAGCGCTAAGTGGGTAATAGTGGAAAAAAGAATATGTTCAAATATAAACTACACAGAAGCATTGTATGAAACTTCTTTCTGTTCTGTGCATTCAACTAACAGAGTTGAACCTTACTTTTGATTGAGCCTTTCTGAAACACTCTTTCTGTAGAAACTGCAATTGGACATTCTGAGCGCTAAGAGGCCTCTATTGGGAAAAATAATATCTTCAAATAAAAACTACACAGAAGCATTGTGTGAAACTTATTTCTGATATGTTCATTAAGCTAACAGAGTTAAACCATACTTTTGATTGCGCAGTTCTGAACACTCTTTCTGTAGAAAATGCAAGTGGACATTCGGAGCGCTAAGAGGGTAATAGTGGAAAAAGGAATATATTCAAATATAAACTACAGAGTAGCATTCTGTGAAATTTCTTTCTGATCTGAGCATTCAGCTAACAGAGTTAAACCATACTTTTGATTGAGCAGTTTTGACACACTCTGTCTGTAGAAAATGCAACTGGACATTCGTAGCGCTAAGTGGGTAATAGTGGAAAAAAGAATATGTTCAAATATAAACTACACAGAAGCATTGTATGAAACTTCTTTCTGTTCTGTGCATTCAACTAACAGAGTTGAACCTTACTTTTGATTGAGCCGTTCTGAAACCCTCTTTCTGTAGAAACTGCAATTGGACATTCTGAGCGCTAAGAGGCCTATATTGGGAAAAAGAATGTCTACAAATAAAAACTACAAGAAGAATTGTGTGAAACTTCTTTCTGTTCTGTTTGTTCAACTAAAAGAGTTGAACCTTAGTTTTGATTGAGCCGTTCTGAAACACTCTTTCTGTAGAAAATGCAAGTGGAGATTCGGAGCGCTAAGAGGGTAATAGTGGAAAAAGGAATGTCTCCAAATATAAACTACACAGAATCATTCTGTGAAACTTCTTTCTGGTCTGTGCATTCAGCTAACAGAGTTAAACCATACTATTGATTGAGCAGATCTGAACACTCTTTCTGTAGAAAATGCAACTGGACATTTGGAGCGCTAAGAGAGTAGTAGTGGAAAAAGGAATATATTCAAATATAAACTACACAGAAGCATTCTGTGAAACTTCTTTCTGATCTGAGCATTCAGCTAACAGAGTTAAACCATACTTTTGATTGAGCAGTTTTGAAACACTCTGTCTGTAGAAAATGCAACTGGACATTCGTAGCGCTAAGTGGGTAATAGTGGAAAAAAGAATATGTTCAAATATAAACTACACAGAAGCATTGTATGAAACTTCTTTCTGTTCTGGGCATTCAACAAACCGAGTTGAACCTTACTTTTGATTGAGCCTTTCTGAAACACTCTTTCTGTAGAAACTGCAATTGGACATTCTGAGCGCTAAGAGGCCTCTATTGGGAAAAATAATATCTTCAAATAAAAACTACACAGAAGCATTGTGTGAAACTTATTTCTGATATGTTCATTAAGCTAACAGAGTTAAACCATACTTTTGATTGCGCAGTTCTGAACACTCTTTCTGTAGAAAATGCAAGAGGACCTTCGGAGCGCTAAGAGGGTAATAGTGGAAAAAGGAATATATTCAAATATAAACTACACAGTAGCATTCTGTGAAAATTCTTTCTGTTCTGTGCATTCAACTAACAGAGTTGAACCTTACTTTTGATTGAGCCGTTCTGAAACACTCTTTCTGTAGTAACTGCAATTGGACATGCTAAGCGCTAAGAGGCCTACATTGGGAAAAAGAATATCTTCAAATAAAAACTACACAGATGCATTCTGTGCAACGTATTTCTGATCTGTAAATTCAGTTAACAGAGATAAAACATATTTTTGATTGAGCAGTTATGAAACACTTTTTTTGTAGAAAATGCAAGTGGAGATTCGGAGCGCTAAGAGGGTAATAGTGGAAAAAGGTATGTCTTCAAATATAAACTACACAGAATCATTCGGTGAAACTTCTTTCTGATCTGTGCATTCAGCTAACAGAGTTAAACCATACTTTTGATTGAGCAGATCTGAACACTCTTTCTGTTGAAAATGCAACTGGACATTTGGAGCGCTAAGAGCGTATTAGTGGAAAAAGGAATATATTCAAATATAAACTACACAGAAGCATTCTGTGAAACTTCTTTCTGATCTGAGCATTCAGCTAACAGAGTTAAACCATACTTTTGATTGAGCAGTTTTGAAACACTCTGTCTGTAGAAAATGCAACTGGACATTCGTAGCGCTAAGTGGGTAATAGTGGAAAAGAGAATATGTTCAAATATAAACTACACAGAAGCATTGTATGAAACTTCTTTCTGTTCTGTGCATTCAACTAACAGAGTTGAACCTTACTTTTGATTGAGCCGTTCTGAAACACTCTTTCTGTAGAAACTGCAATTGGACATTCTGAGCGCTAAGAGGCCTATATTGGGAAAAAGAATGTCTACAAATAAAAACTACAAGAAGAATTGTGTGAAACTTCTTTCTGTTCTGTTTGTTCAACTAAAAGAGTTGAACCTTAGTTTTGATTGAGCCGTTCTGAAACACTCTTTCTGTAGAAAATGCAAGTGGAGATTCGGAGCGCTAAGAGGGTAATAGTGGAAAAAGGAATGTCTCCAAATATAAACTACACAGAATCATTCTGTGAAACTTCTTTCTGGTCTGTGCATTCAGCTAACAGAGTTAAACCATACTTTTGATTGAGCAGATCTGAACACTCTTTCTGTAGAAAATGCAACTGGACATTTGGAGCGCTAAGAGAGTAGTAGTGGAAAAAGGAATATATTCAAATATAAACTACACAGAAGCATTCTGTGAAATTTCTTTCTGATCTGAGCATTCAGCTAACAGAGTTAAACCATACTTTTGATTGAGCAGTTTTGAAACACTCTGTCTGTAGAAAATGCAACTGGACATTCGTAGCGCTAAGTGGGTAATAGTGGAAAAAAGAATATTTTCAAATATAAACTACACAGAAGCATTGTATGAAACTTGTTTCTGTTCTGGGCATTCAACTAACAGAGTTGAACCTTACTTTTGATTGAGCCTTTTTGAAACACTCTTTCTGTAGAAACTGCAATTGGACATTCTGAGCGCTAAGAGGCCTCTATTGGGAGAAATAATATCTTCAAATAAAAACTACACAGAAGCATTGTGTGAAACTTATTTCTGATATGTTCATTAAGCTAACAGAGTTAAACCATACTTTTGATTGCGCAGTTCTGAACACTCTTTCTGTAGAAAATGCAAGTGGACATTCGGAGCGCTAAGAGGGTAATAGTGGAAAAAGGAATACATTCACATATAAACTACACAGTAGCATTCTGTGAAAATTCTTTCTGTTCTGTGCATTCAACTAACAGAGTTGAACCTTACTTTTGATTGAGCCGTTCTGAAACACTCTTTCTGTAGTAACTGCAATTGGACATGCTAAGCGCTAAGAGGCCTACATTGGGAAAAAGAATATCTTCAAATAAAAACTACACAGATGCATTCTGTGAAACTTATTTCTGATCTGTAAATTCAGTTAACAGATATAAAACATATTTTTGATTGAGCAGTTATGAAACACTCTTTTTGTAGAAAATGCAAGTGGAGATTCGGAGCGCTAAGAGGGAAACAGTGGAAAAATGAATGTCTTCAAATATAAACTACACAGAATCATTCGGTGAAACTTATTCCTGATCTGTGCATTCAGCTAACAGAGTTAAACCATACTTTTGATTGAGCAGATCTGAACACTCTTTCTGTAGAAAATGCAACTGGACATTTGGAGCGCTAAGAGCGTAGTAGTGGAAAAAGGAATATATTCAAATATAAACTACACAGAAGCATTCTGTGAAACTTCATTCTGATCTGAGCATTCAGCTAACAGAGTTAAACCATACTTTTGATTGAGCAGTTTTGAAACACTCTGTCTGTAGAAAATGCAACTGGACATTCGTAGCGCTAAGTGGGTAATAGTAAAAAAAAGAATATGTTCAAATATAAACTACACAGAAGCATTGTATGAAACTTCTTTCTGTTCTGTGCATTCAACTAACAGAGTTGAACCTTACTTTTGATTGAGCCGTTCTGAAACACTCTTTCTGTAGAAACTGCAATTGGACATTCTGAGCGCTAAGAGGCCTATATTGGAAAAAGAAAGTCTACAAATAAAAACTACACAGAAGAATTGTGTGAAACTTCTTTCTGTTCTGTTTGTTCAACTAAAAGAGTTGAACCTTAGTTTTGATTGAGCCGTTCTGAAACACTCTTTCTGTAGAAAATGCAAGTGGAGATTCGTTGCGGTAAGAGGGTAGTAGTGGAAAAAGGAATATATTCAAATATAAACTACACAGAAGCATTCTGTGAAACTTCTTTCTGATCTGAGCATTCAGCTAACAGAGTTAAACCATACTTTTGATTGAGCAGTTTTGAAACACTCTGTCTGTAGAAAATGCAACTGGACATTCGTAGCGCTAAGTGGGTAATAGTGGAAAAGAGAATATGTTCAAATATAAACTACACAGAAGCATTGTATGAAACTTCTTTCTGTTCTGTGCATTCAACTAACAGAGTTGAACCTTACTTTTGATTGAGCCGTTCTGAAACACTCTTTCTGTAGAAACTGCAATTGGACATTCTGAGCGCTAAGAGGCCTATATTGGGAAAAAGAATGTCTACAAATAAAAACTACAAGAAGAATTGTGTGAAACTTCTTTCTGTTCTGTTTGTTCAACTAAAAGAGTTGAACCTTAGTTTTGATTGAGCCGTTCTGAAACACTCTTTCTGTAGAAAATGCAAGTGGAGATTCGGAGCGCTAAGAGGGTAATAGTGGAAAAAGGAATGTCTCCAAATATAAACTACACAGAATCATTCTGTGAAACTTCTTTCCGATCTGTGAATTCAGCTAACAGAGTTAAACCATACTTTTGATTGAGCAGATCTGAACACTCTTTCTGTAGAAAATGCAACTGGACATTTGGAGCGCTAAGAGAGTAGTAGTGGAAAAAGGAATATATTCAAATATAAACTACACAGAAGCATTCTGTGAAACTTCTTTCTGATTTGAGCATTCAGCTAACAGAGTTAAACCATAGTTTTGATTGAGCAGTTTTGAAACACTCTGTCTGTAGAAAATGCAACTGGACATTCGTAGCGCTAAGTGGGTAATAGTGGAAAAAAGAATATGTTCAAATATAAACTACACAGAAGCATTGTATGAAACTTCTTTCTGTTCTGTGCATTCAGTTAACAGAGTTGAACCTTACTTTTGATTGAGCCTTTCTGAAAAACTCTTTCTGTAGAAACTGCAATTGGACATTCTGAGCGCTAAGAGGCCTATATTGGGAAAAATAATATCTTCAAATAAAAACTACACAGAAGCATTGTGTGAAACTTATTTCTGATATGTTCATTAAGCTAACAGAGTTAAACCATACTTTGGATTGCGCAGTTCTGAACACTCTTTCTGTAGAAAATGCAAGTGGACATTCGGAGCGCTAAGAGGGTAATAGTGGAAAAAGGAATATATTCAAATATAAACTACACAGCAGCATTCTGTGAAAATTTTTTCTGTTCTGTGCATTCAACTAACAGAATTGAACCTTACTTTTGATTGAGCCGTTCTGAAACACTCTTTCTGTAGAATCTGCAATTGGACATGCTAAGCGCTAAGAGGCCTACATTGGGAAAAAGAATATCTTCAAATAAAAACTACACAGATGCATTCTGTGAAACTTATTTCTGATCTGTAAATTCAGTTAACAGAGATAAAACATATTTTTGATGGAGCAGTTATGAAACACTCTTTTTGTAGAAAATGCAAGTGGAGATTCGGAGCGCTAAGAGGGTAATAGTGGAAAAAGGAATGTCTTCAAATATAAACTACACAGAATCATTCGGTGAAACTTCTTTCTGATCTGTGCATTCAGCTAACAGAGTTAAACCATACTTTTGATTGAGCAGATCTGAACACTCTTTCTGTAGAAAATGCAACTGGACATTTGGAGCGCTAAGAGCGTAGTAGTGGAAAAAGGAATATATTCAAATATAAACTACACAGAAGCATTCTGTGAAACTTCTTTCTGATCTGAGCATTCAGCTAACAGAGTTAAACCATACTTTTGATTGAGCAGTTTTGAAACACTCTGTCTGTAGAAAATGCAACTGGAAATTCGTAGCGCTAAGTGGGTAATAGTGGAAAAAAGAATATGTTCAAATATAAACTACACAGAAGCATTGTATGAAACTTCTTTCTGTTCTGTGCATTCAACTAACAGAGTTGAACCTTACTTTTGATTGAGCCGTTCTGAAACACTCTTTCTGTAGAAACTGCAATTGGACATTCTGAGCGCTAAGAGGCCAATATTGGGAAAAAGAATGTCTACAAATAAAAACTACACAGAAGAATTGTGTGAAACTTCTTTCTGTTCTGTTTGTTCAACTAAAAGAGTTGAACCTTAGTTTTGATTGAGCCGTTCTGAAACACTCTTTCTGTAGAAAATGCAAGTGGAGATTCGGAGCGCTAAGAGGGTAATAGTGGAAAAAGGAATGTCTCCAAATATAAACTACACAGAATCATTCTGTGAAAATTCTTTCCGATCTGTGCATTCAGCTAACAGAGTTAAACCATACTTTTGATTGAGCAGATCTGAACACTCTTTCTGTAGAAAATGCAACTGGACATTTGGAGCGCTAAGAGAGATGTAGTGGAAAAAGGAATATATTCAAATATAAACTACACAGAAGCATTCTGTGAAACTTCTTTCTGATTTGAGCATTCAGCTAACAGAGTTAAACCATACTTTTGATTGAGCAGTTTTGAAACACTCTGTCTGTAGAAAATGCAACTGGACATTCGTAGCGCTAAGTGGGTAATAGTGGAAAAAAGAATATGTTCAAATATAAACTACACAGAAGCATTGTATGAAACTTCTTTCTGTTCTGTGCATTCAACTAACAGAGTTGAACCTTACTTTTGATTGAGCCTTTCTGAAACACTCTTTCTGTAGAAACTGCAATTGGAAATTCTGAGTGCTAAGAGGCCTCTATTGGGAAAAACAATATCTTCAAATAAAAACTACACAGAAGCATTGTGTGAATCTTATTTCTGATATGTTCATTAAGCTAACAGAGTTAAACCATACTTTTGATTGCGCAGTTCTGAACCCTCTTTCTGTAGAAAATGCAAGTGGACATTCGGAGCGCTAAGAGGGTAATAGTGGAAAAAGGACTATATTCAAATATAAACTACACAGTAGCATTCTGTGAAAATTCTTTCTGTTCTGTGCATTCAACTAACAGAGTTGAACCTTACTTTTGATTGAGCCGTTCTGAAACACTCTTTCTGTAGAAACTGCAATTGGACATGCTAAGTGCTAAGAGGCCTACTTTGGGAAAAAGAATATCTTCAAATAAAAACTACACAGATGCATTCTGTGAAACTTATTTCTGATCTGTAAATTCAGTTAACAGAGATAAAACATATTTTTGATTGAGCAGTTATGAAACACTCTTTTTGTAGAAAATACAAGTGGAGATTCGGAGCGCTAAGAGGGTAATAGTGGAAAAAGGAATGTCTTCAAATATAAACTACACAGAATCATTCGGTGAAACTTCTTTCTGATCTGTGCATTCAGCTAACAGAGTTAAACCATACTTTTGATTGAGTAGATCTGAACACTCTTTCTGTAGAAAATGCAACTGGACATTTGGAGCGCTAAGAGCGTAGTAGCGGAAAAAGGAATATATTCAAATATAAACTACACAGAAGCATTCTGTGAAACTTCTTTCTGATCTGAGCATTCAGCTAACAGAGTTAAACCATACTTTTGATTGAGCAGTTTTGAAACACTCTGTCTGTAGAAAATGCAACTGGACATTCGTAGCGCTAAGTGGGCAATAGTGGAAAAAAGAATATGTTCAAATATAAACTACACAGAAGCATTGTATGAAACTTCTTTCTGTTCTGTGCATTCAACTAACAGAGTTGAACCTTACTTTTGATTGAGCCGTTCTGAAACATTCTTTCTGTAGAAACTGCAATTGGACATTCTGAGCGCTAAGAGGCCTATATTGGGAAAAAGAATGTCTACAAATAAAAACTACACAGAAGAATTGTGTGAAAATTCTTTCTGTTCTGTTTGTTCAACTAAAAGAGTTGAACCTTAGTTTTGATTGAGCCATTCTGAAACACTCTTTCTGTAGAAAATGCAAGTGGAGATTCGGAGCGCTAAGAGGGTAATAGTGGAAAAAGGAATGTCTCCAAATATAAACTACACAGAATCATTCTGTGAAACTTCTTTCCGATCTGTGCATTCAGCTAACAGAGTTAAACCATACTTTTGATTGAGCAGATCTGAACACTCTTTCTGTAGAAAATGCAACTGGACATTTGGAGCGCTAAGAGAGTAGTAGTGGAAAAAGGAATATATTCAAATATAAACTACACAGAAGCATTCTGTGAAACTTCTTTCTGATTTGAGCATTCAGCTAACAGAGTTAAACCATACTTTTGATTGAGCAGTTTTGAAACACTCTGTCTGTAGAAAATGCAACTGGACATTCGTAGCGCTAAGTGGGTAATAGTGGAAAAAAGAATATGTTCAAATATAAACTACACAGAAGCATTGTATGAAACTTCTTTCTGTTCTGTGCATTCAACTAACAGAGTTGAACCTTACTTTTGATTGAGCCTTTCTGAAACACTCTTTCTGTAGAAACTGCAATTGGACATTCTGAGCGCTAAGAGGCCTCTATTGGGAAAAATAATATCTTCAAATAAAAACTACACAGAAGCATTGTGTGAAACTTATTTCTGATATGTTCATTAAGCTAACAGAGTTAAACCATACTTTTGATTGCGCAGTTCTGAACACTCTTTCTGTAGAAAATGCAAGTGGACATTCGGAGCGCTAAGAGGGTAATAGTGGAAAAAGGAATATATTCAAATATAAACTACAGAGTAGCATTCTGTGAAAATTCTTTCTGTTCTGTGCATTCAACTAACGGAGTTGAACCTTACTTTTGATTGAGCCGTTCTGAAACACTCTTTCTGTAGAAACTGCAATTGGACATGCTAAGCGCTAAGAGGCCTACATTGGGAAAAAGAATATCTTCAAATAAAAACTACACAGATGCATTCTGTGAAATTTATTTCTGATCTGTAATTTCAGTTAACAGAGATAAAACATATTTTTGATTGAGCAGTTAAGAAACACTCTTTTTGTAGAAAATGCAAGTGGAGATTCGGAGCGCTAAGAGGGTAATAGTGGAAAAAGGAATGTCTTCAAATATAAACTACACAGAATCATTCGGTGAAACTTCTTTCTGATCTGTGCATTCAGCTAACAGAGTTAAATCATACTTTTGATTGAGCAGATCTGAACAGTCTTTCTGTAGAAAATGCAACTGGACATTTGGAGCGCTAAGAGCGTAGTAGTGGAAAAAGGAATATATTCAAATATAAACTACACAGAAGCATTCTGTGAAACTTCTTTCTGATCTGAGCATTCAGCTAACAGAGTTAAACCATACTTTTGATTGAGCAGTTTTGACACACTCTGTCTGTAGAAAATGCAACTGGACATTCGTAGCGCTAAGTGGGTAATAGTGGAAAAAAGAATATGTTCAAATATAAACTACACAGAAGCATTGTATGAAACTTCTTTCTGTTCTGTGCATTCAACTAACAGAGTTGAACCTTACTTTTGATTGAGCCGTTCTGAAACCCTCTTTCTGTAGAAACTGCAATTGGACATTCTGAGCGCTAAGAGGCCTATATTGGGAAAAAGAATGTCTACAAATAAAAACTACAAGAAGAATTGTGTGAAACTTCTTTCTGTTCTGTTTGTTCAACTAAAAGAGTTGAACCTTAGTTTTGATTGAGCCGTTCTGAAACACTCTTTCTGTAGAAAATGCAAGTGGAGATTCGGAGCGCTAAGAGGGTAATAGTGGAAAAAGGAATGTCTCCAAATATAAACTACACAGAATCATTCTGTGAAACTTCTTTCTGGTCTGTGCATTCAGCTAACAGAGTTAAACCATACTATTGATTGAGCAGATCTGAACACTCTTTCTGTAGAAAATGCAACTGGACATTTGGAGCGCTAAGAGAGTAGTAGTGGAAAAAGGAATATATTCAAATATAAACTACACAGAAGCATTCTGTGAAACTTCTTTCTGATCTGAGCATTCAGCTAACAGAGTTAAACCATACTTTTGATTGAGCAGTTTTGAAACACTCTGTCTGTAGAAAATGCAACTGGACATTCGTAGCGCTAAGTGGGTAATAGTGGAAAAAAGAATATGTTCAAATATAAACTACACAGAAGCATTGTATGAAACTTCTTTCTGTTCTGGGCATTCAACAAACAGAGTTGAACCTTACTTTTGATTGAGCCTTTCTGAAACACTCTTTCTGTAGAAACTGCAATTGGACATTCTGAGCGCTAAGAGGCCTCTATTGGGAAAAATAATATCTTCAAATAAAAACTACACAGAAGCATTGTGTGAAACTTATTTCTGATATGTTCATTAAGCTAACAGAGTTAAACCATACTTTTGATTGCGCAGTTCTGAACACTCTTTCTGTAGAAAATGCAAGAGGACCTTCGGAGCGCTAAGAGGGTAATAGTGGAAAAAGGAATATATTCAAATATAAACTACACAGTAGCATTCTGTGAAAATTCTTTCTGTTCTGTGCATTCAACTAACAGAGTTGAACCTTACTTTTGATTGAGCCGTTCTGAAACACTCTTTCTGTAGTAACTGCAATTGGACATGCTAAGCGCTAAGAGGCCTACATTGGGAAAAAGAATATCTTCAAATAAAAACTACACAGATGCATTCTGTGCAACTTATTTCTGATCTGTAAATTCAGTTAACAGAGATAAAACATATTTTTGATTGAGCAGTTATGAAACACTTTTTTTGTAGAAAATGCAAGTGGAGATTCGGAGCGCTAAGAGGGTAATAGTGGAAAAAGGTATGTCTTCAAATATAAACTACACAGAATCATTCGGTGAAACTTCTTTCTGATCTGTGCATTCAGCTAACAGAGTTAAACCATACTTTTGATTGAGCAGATCTGAACACTCTTTCTGTTGAAAATGCAACTGGACATTTGGAGCGCTAAGAGCGTATTAGTGGAAAAAGGAATATATTCAAATATAAACTACACAGAAGCATTCTGTGAAACTTCTTTCTGATCTGAGCATTCAGCTAACAGAGTTAAACCATACTTTTGATTGAGCAGTTTTGAAACACTCTGTCTGTAGAAAATGCAACTGGACATTCGTAGCGCTAAGTGGGTAATAGTGGAAAAGAGAATATGTTCAAATATAAACTACACAGAAGCATTGTATGAAACTTCTTTCTGTTCTGTGCATTCAACTAACAGAGTTGAACCTTACTTTTGATTGAGCCGTTCTGAAACACTCTTTCTGTAGAAACTGCAATTGGACATTCTGAGCGCTAAGAGGCCTATATTGGGAAAAAGAATGTCTACAAATAAAAACTACAAGAAGAATTGTGTGAAACTTCTTTCTGTTCTGTTTGTTCAACTAAAAGAGTTGAACCTTAGTTTTGATTGAGCCGTTCTGAAACACTCTTTCTGTAGAAAATGCAAGTGGAGATTCGGAGCGCTAAGAGGGTAATAGTGGAAAAAGGAATGTCTCCAAATATAAACTACACAGAATCATTCTGTGAAACTTCTTTCTGGTCTGTGCATTCAGCTAACAGAGTTAAACCATACTTTTGATTGAGCAGATCTGAACACTCTTTCTGTAGAAAATGCAACTGGACATTTGGAGCGCTAAGAGAGTAGTAGTGGAAAAAGGAATATATTCAAATATAAACTACACAGAAGCATTCTGTGAAATTTCTTTCTGATCTGAGCATTCAGCTAACAGAGTTAAACCATACTTTTGATTGAGCAGTTTTGAAACACTCTGTCTGTAGAAAATGCAACTGGACATTCGTAGCGCTAAGTGGGTAATAGTGGAAAAAAGAATATTTTCAAATATAAACTACACAGAAGCATTGTATGAAACTTGTTTCTGTTCTGGGCATTCAACTAACAGAGTTGAACCTTACTTTTGATTGAGCCTTTTTGAAACACTCTTTCTGTAGAAACTGCAATTGGACATTCTGAGCGCTAAGAGGCCTCTATTGGGAGAAATAATATCTTCAAATAAAAACTACACAGAAGCATTGTGTGAAACTTATTTCTGATATGTTCATTAAGCTAACAGAGTTAAACCATACTTTTGATTGCGCAGTTCTGAACACTCTTTCTGTAGAAAATGCAAGTGGACATTCGGAGCGCTAAGAGGGTAATAGTGGAAAAAGGAATACATTCACATATAAACTACACAGTAGCATTCTGTGAAAATTCTTTCTGTTCTGTGCATTCAACTAACAGAGTTGAACCTTACTTTTGATTGAGCCGTTCTGAAACACTCTTTCTGTAGTAACTGCAATTGGACATGCTAAGCGCTAAGAGGCCTACATTGGGAAAAAGAATATCTTCAAATAAAAACTACACAGATGCATTCTGTGAAACTTATTTCTGATCTGTAAATTCAGTTAACAGATATAAAACATATTTTTGATTGAGCAGTTATGAAACACTCTTTTTGTAGAAAATGCAAGTGGAGATTCGGAGCGCTAAGAGGGTAACAGTGGAAAAATGAATGTCTTCAAATATAAACTACACAGAATCATTCGGTGAAACTTATTCCTGATCTGTGCATTCAGCTAACAGAGTTAAACCATACTTTTGATTGAGCAGATCTGAACACTCTTTCTGTAGAAAATGCAACTGGACATTTGGAGCGCTAAGAGCGTAGTAGTGGAAAAAGGAATATATTCAAATATAAACTACACAGAAGCATTCTGTGAAACTTCATTCTGATCTGAGCATTCAGCTAACAGAGTTAAACCATACTTTTGATTGAGCAGTTTTGAAACACTCTGTCTGTAGAAAATGCAACTGGACATTCGTAGCGCTAAGTGGGTAATAGTAAAAAAAAGAATATGTTCAAATATAAACTACACAGAAGCATTGTATGAAACTTCTTTCTGTTCTGTGCATTCAACTAACAGAGTTGAACCTTACTTTTGATTGAGCCGTTCTGAAACACTCTTTCTGTAGAAACTGCAATTGGACATTCTGAGCGCTAAGAGGCCTATATTGGAAAAAGAAAGTCTACAAATAAAAACTACACAGAAGAATTGTGTGAAACTTCTTTCTGTTCTGTTTGTTCAACTAAAAGAGTTGAACCTTAGTTTTGATTGAGCCGTTCTGAAACACTCTTTCTGTAGAAAATGCAAGTGGAGATTCGTTGCGGTAAGAGGGTAGTAGTGGAAAAAGGAATATATTCAAATATAAACTACACAGAAGCATTCTGTGAAACTTCTTTCTGATCTGAGCATTCAGCTAACAGAGTTAAACCATACTTTTGATTGAGCAGTTTTGAAACACTCTGTCTGTAGAAAATGCAACTGGACATTCGTAGCGCTAAGTGGGTAATAGTGGAAAAGAGAATATGTTCAAATATAAACTACACAGAAGCATTGTATGAAACTTCTTTCTGTTCTGTGCATTCAACTAACAGAGTTGAACCTTACTTTTGATTGAGCCGTTCTGAAACACTCTTTCTGTAGAAACTGCAATTGGACATTCTGAGCGCTAAGAGGCCTATATTGGGAAAAAGAATGTCTACAAATAAAAACTACAAGAAGAATTGTGTGAAACTTCTTTCTGTTCTGTTTGTTCAACTAAAAGAGTTGAACCTTAGTTTTGATTGAGCCGTTCTGAAACACTCTTTCTGTAGAAAATGCAAGTGGAGATTCGGAGCGCTAAGAGGGTAATAGTGGAAAAAGGAATGTCTCCAAATATAAACTACACAGAATCATTCGGTGAAAATTCTTTCTGGTCTGTGCATTCAGCTAACAGAGTTAAACCATACTTTTGATTGAGCAGATCTGAACACTCTTTCTGTAGAAAATGCAACTGGACATTTGGAGCGCTAAGAGAGTAGTAGTGGAAAAAGGAATATATTCAAATATAAACTACACAGAAGCATTCTGTGAAATTTCTTTCTGATCTGAGCATTCAGCTAACAGAGTTAAACCATACTTTTGATTGAGCAGTTTTGAAACACTCTGTCTGTAGAAAATGCAACTGGACATTCGTAGCGCTCAGTGGGTAATAGTGGAAAAAAGAATATGTTCAAATATAAACTACACAGAAGCATTGTATGAAACTTGTTTCTGTTCTGGGCATTCAACTAACAGAGTTGAACCTTACTTTTGATTGAGCCTTTCTGAAACACTCTTTCTGTAGAAACTGCAATTGGACATTCTGAGCGCTAAGAGGCCTCTATTGGGAGAAATAATATCTTCAAATAAAAACTACACAGAAGCATTGTGTGAAACTTATTTCTGATATGTTCATTAAGCTAACAGAGTTAAACCATACTTTTGATTGCGCAGTTCTGAACACTCTTTCTGTAGAAAATGCAAGTGGACATTCGGAGCGCTAAGAGGGTAATAGTGGAAAAAGGAATATATTCACATATAAACTACACAGTAGCATTCTGTGAAAATTCTTTCTGTTCTGTGCATTCAACTAACAGAGTTGAACCTTACTTTTGATTGAGCCGTTCTGAAACACTCTTTCTGTAGAAACTGCAATTGGACATGCTAAGCGCTAAGAGGCCTACATTGGGAAAAAGAATATCTTCAAATAAAAACTACACAGATGCACTCTGTGAAACTTATTTCTGATCTGTAAATTCAGTTAACAGAGATAAAACATATTTTTGATTGAGCAGTTATGAAACACTCTTTTTGTAGAAAATGCAAGTTGAGATTCGGAGCGCTAAGAGGGTAATAGTGGAAAAAGGAATGTCTTCAAATATAAACTACACAGAATCATTCGGTGAAACTTCTTTCTGTTCTGTGCATTCAGCTAACAGAGTTAAACCATACTTTTGATTGAGCAGATCTGAACACTCTTTCTGTTGAAAATGCAACTGGACATTTGGAGCGGTAAGAGCGTAGTAGTGGAAAAAGGAATATATTCAAATATAAACTACACAGAAGCATTCTGTGAAACTTCTTTCTGATCTGAGCATTCAGCTAACAGAGTTAAACCATACTTTTGATTGAGCAGTTTTGAAACACTCTGTCTGTAGAAAATGCAACTGGACATTCGTAGCGCTAAGTGGGTAATAGTGGAAAAAAGAATATGTTCAAATATAAACTACACAGAAGCATTGTATGAAACTTCTTTCTCTTCTGTGCATTCAACTAACAGAGTTGAACCTTACTTTTGATTGAGCCTTTCTGAAACACTCTTTCTGTAGAAACTGCAATTGGACATTCTGAGCGCTAAGAGGCCTCTATTGGGAAAAATAATATCTTCAAATAAAAACTACACAGAAGCATTTTGTGAAACTTATTTCTGATATGTTCATTAAGCTAACAGTGTTAAACCATACTTTTGACTGCGCAGTTCTGAACACTCTTTCTGTAGAAAATGCAAGTGGACATTCTGAGCGCTAAGAGGGTAATAGTGGAAAAAGGAATATATTCAAATATGAACTACACAGTAGCATTCTGTGAAAATTCTTTCTGTTCTGCGCATTCAACTAACAGAGTTGAACCTTACTTTTTATTGAGCCGTTCTGAAACACTCTTTCTGTAGAAACTGCAATTGGACATGCTAAGCGCTAAGAGGCCTACATTGGGAAAAAGAATATCTTCAAATAAAAACTACACAGATGCATTCTGTGAAACTTATTTCTGATCTGTAAATTCAGTTAACAGAGATAAAACATATTTTTGATTGAGCAGTTATGAAACACTCTTTTTGTAGAAAATGCAAGTGGAGATTCGGAGCGCTAAGAGGGTAATAGTGGAAAAAGGAATGTCTTCAAACATAAACTACACAGAATCATTCGGTGAAACTTCTTTCTGATCTGAGCATTCAGCTAACAGAGTTAAACCATACTTTTGATTGAGCAGTTTTGAAACACTCTGTCTGTAGAAAATGCAACTGGACATTCGTAGCGCTAAGTGGGTAATAGTGGAAAAAAGAATATGTTCAAATATAAACTACACAGAAGCATTGTATGAAACTTCTTTCTGTTCTGTGCATTCAACTAACAGAGTTGAACCTTACTTTGGATTGAGCCTTTCTGAAACACTCTTTCTGTAGAAACTGCAATTGGACATTCTGAGCGCTAAGAGGCCTATATTGGGAAAAAGAAAGTCTACAAATAAAAACTACACAGAAGAATTGTGTGAAACTTCTTTCTGTTCTGTTTGTTCAACTAAAAGAGTTGAACCTTAGTTTTGATTGAGCCGTTCTGAAACACTCTTTCTGTAGAAAATGCAAGTGGAGATTCGGAGCGCTAAGAGGGTAGTAGTGGAAAAAGGAATATATTCAAATATGAACTACACAGAAGCATTCTGTGAAACTTCTTTCTGATCTGAGCATTCAGCTAACAGAGTTAAACCATACTTTTGATTGAGCAGTTTTGAAACACTCTGTCTGTAGAAAATGCAACTGGACATTCGTAGCACTAAGTGGGTAATAGTGGAAAAAGAATATGTTCAAATATAAACTACACAGAAGCATTGTATGAAACTTCTTTCTGTTCTGTGCATTCAACTAACAGAGTTGAACCTTACTTTTTATTGAGCCGTTCTGAAACACTCTTTCTGTAGAAACTGCAATTGGATATTCTGAGCGCTAAGAGGCCTATATTGGGAAAAAGAATGTCTACAAATAAAAACTACACAGAAGAATTGTGTGAAACTTCTTTCTGTTCTGTTTGTTCAACTAAAAGATTTGAACCTTAGTTTTGTTTGAGCCGTTCTGAAACACTCTTTCTGTAGAAAATGCAAGTGGAGATTCGGAGCGCTAAGAGGGTAATAGTGGAAAAAGGAATGTCTCCAAATACAAACTACACAGAATCATTCTGTGAAACTTCTTTCTGATCTGTGCATTCAGCTAACAGAGTTAAACCATACATTTGATTGAGCAGATCTGAACACTCTTTCTGTAGAAAATGCAACTGGACATTTGGATCGCTAAGAGAGTAGTAGTGGAAAAATTAATATATTCAAATATAAACTACACAGAAGCATTCTGTGAAACTTCTTTCTCATCTGAGCATTCAGCTAACAGAGTTAAACCATACTTTTGATTGAGCAGTTTTGAAACACTCTGTCTGTAGAAAATGCAACTGGACATTCGTAGCGCTAAGTGGGTAATAGTGGAAAAGAGAATATGTTCAAATATAAACTACACAGAAGCATTGTATGAAACTTCTTTCTGTTCTGTGCATTCAACTAACAGAGTTGAACCTTACTTTTGATTGAGCCGTTCTGAAACACTCTTTCTGTAGAAACTGCAATTGGACATTCTGAGCGCTAAGAGGCCTATATTGGGAAAAAGAATGTCTACAAATAAAAACTACAAGAAGAATTGTGTGAAACTTCTTTCTGTTCTGTTTGTTCAACTAAAAGAGTTGAACCTTAGTTTTGATTGAGCCGTTCTGAAACACTCTTTCTGTAGAAAATGCAAGTGGAGATTCGGAGCGCTAAGAGGGTAATAGTGGAAAAAGGAATGTCTCCAAATATAAACTACACAGAATCATTCGGTGAAAATTCTTTCTGGTCTGTGCATTCAGCTAACAGAGTTAAACCATACTTTTGATTGAGCAGATCTGAACACTCTTTCTGTAGAAAATGCAACTGGACATTTGGAGCGCTAAGAGAGTAGTAGTGGAAAAAGGAATATATTCAAATATAAACTACACAGAAGCATTCTGTGAAATTTCTTTCTGATCTGAGCATTCAGCTAACAGAGTTAAACCATACTTTTGATTGAGCAGTTTTGAAACACTCTGTCTGTAGAAAATGCAACTGGACATTCGTAGCGCTCAGTGGGTAATAGTGGAAAAAAGAATATGTTCAAATATAAACTACACAGAAGCATTGTATGAAACTTGTTTCTGTTCTGGGCATTCAACTAACAGAGTTGAACCTTACTTTTGATTGAGCCTTTCTGAAACACTCTTTCTGTAGAAACTGCAATTGGACATTCTGAGCGCTAAGAGGCCTCTATTGGGAGAAATAATATCTTCAAATAAAAACTACACAGAAGCATTGTGTGAAACTTATTTCTGATATGTTCATTAAGCTAACAGAGTTAAACCATACTTTTGATTGCGCAGTTCTGAACACTCTTTCTGTAGAAAATGCAAGTGGACATTCGGAGCGCTAAGAGGGTAATAGTGGAAAAAGGAATATATTCACATATAAACTACACAGTAGCATTCTGTGAAAATTCTTTCTGTTCTGTGCATTCAACTAACAGAGTTGAACCTTACTTTTGATTGAGCCGTTCTGAAACACTCTTTCTGTAGAAACTGCAATTGGACATGCTAAGCGCTAAGAGGCCTACATTGGGAAAAAGAATATCTTCAAATAAAAACTACACAGATGCACTCTGTGAAACTTATTTCTGATCTGTAAATTCAGTTAACAGAGATAAAACATATTTTTGATTGAGCAATTATGAAACACTCTTTTTGTAGAAAATGCAAGTTGAGATTCGGAGCGCTAAGAGGGTAATAGTGGAAAAAGGAATGTCTTCAAATATAAACTACACAGAATCATTCGGTGAAACTTCTTTCTGTTCTGTGCATTCAGCTAACAGAGTTAAACCATACTTTTGATTGAGCAGATCTGAACACTCTTTCTGTTGAAAATGCAACTGGACATTTGGAGCGGTAAGAGCGTAGTAGTGGAAAAAGGAATATATTCAAATATAAACTACACAGAAGCATTCTGTGAAACTTCTTTCTGATCTGAGCATTCAGCTAACAGAGTTAAACCATACTTTTGATTGAGCAGTTTTGAAACACTCTGTCTGTAGAAAATGCAACTGGACATTCGTAGCGCTAAGTGGGTAATAGTGGAAAAAAGAATATGTTCAAATATAAACTACACAGAAGCATTGTATGAAACTTCTTTCTCTTCTGTGCATTCAACTAACAGAGTTGAACCTTACTTTTGATTGAGCCTTTCTGAAACACTCTTTCTGTAGAAACTGCAATTGGACATTCTGAGCGCTAAGAGGCCTCTATTGGGAAAAATAATATCTTCAAATAAAAACTACACAGAAGCATTTTGTGAAACTTATTTCTGATATGTTCATTAAGCTAACAGTGTTAAACCATACTTTTGACTGCGCAGTTCTGAACACTCTTTCTGTAGAAAATGCAAGTGGACATTCTGAGCGCTAAGAGGGTAATAGTGGAAAAAGGAATATATTCAAATATGAACTACACAGTAGCATTCTGTGAAAATTCTTTCTGTTCTGCGCATTCAACTAACAGAGTTGAACCTTACTTTTTATTGAGCCGTTCTGAAACACTCTTTCTGTAGAAACTGCAATTGGACATGCTAAGCGCTAAGAGGCCTACATTGGGAAAAAGAATATCTTCAAATAAAAACTACACAGATGCATTCTGTGAAACTTATTTCTGATCTGTAAATTCAGTTAACAGAGATAAAACATATTTTTGATTGAGCAGTTATGAAACACTCTTTTTGTAGAAAATGCAAGTG